>NW_023270387.1:18092324-18318188 GCF_011800145.1 Mirounga leonina | reverse complement strand
TTCACAGGGCGTCAGGAGGCTTTCTAGGCTGTGTGATTTCACAGGGCTCACCCCTCCTTCAGCAGGGATAGAATCTGGTGTAAGACTGCTCCATGGAACTCCATACACCGGTTCCAGAAGAAACCATCTGCTAGTGCTTTTCCTCTTCTAGAGAAACGGTCAGGGGGACTGTTTTGCAAAAGTCTTCCCTAAAATCACATTATGATATCAGAGTAGTAAACCCAGGGCCAGAAAAGGATGTTTTCATGCTAAATTACTGGTTAGTTGGCTTTCCCTTCCTGCAAACGAGGGTTAAATGAGGCTCTGGGGATTTCTGCCCAATTTTAGGGACTGTGTTCCCCATCAGCTAGGGATGCTGTGACTACCAGCTCCATAAGGAAACAGACTTGGGAGCAGTGCAGATTTGGACAATATTTTACAACTGTGATCCCATCCCCCCGCACTTTCTCCATGCTTTTCTTCTGTTTGGGGTTTTAACTCTGAATTTTTAAAGAGTGATGTGATGATTTTCTTCTAGGAAATTTAGGACCTTTGGAAAAATGGGTAGACTTGGTTGGCTGAGCAAGCAATGGCCCATCTGGGCAGAAACCAGTCTTGCTCTTAGAAGGGTGGTTCACTAGGTCTCGGGCATAGGAATAAACCTGTAAGTGATAAGAAGTGAGTCGTGGACATTACTTATATTTAGCAGTAACCCTTGAAACCCATTTAAAGTTCAATCTAGCAGGTAACCTTTAGCTGTTGGGCTCTTTGATGCCATTTGTCTTCAGGATTGATGGCAGCATTTTCAATCTCTTTGGCGTTCTGAATGGACGTCTTGTCAGTCACACTGATGGGGTAGGAGATCTAAGAGGGTAAAACATATAAAGCATGTTAATGGGATTCATTTTAAGTCTTAGATACGAGGCTCATCTGTGTACTCTAGAAAGAGGTCCTGCAGGGCTGCGTTTTATTTTCAGTTCAAGGATATATCTTTGTCCTCAGGGACCTGGATTGTTCCTAAGGACAACGGGAATAAATAATGTTTTCTCCCACAGGCTTGATGTGAGAATTGGTGCTTTGAGGTCAAACTACTATTTACTTTAAATGTTCAATACACACTCAGGGGACCCAATTTTAGAACAGTTATCTGAACCGGATGTAGCAACTAATGTTGAGTATATTAAATGAAATAATGAATAGTGAAATAACACTATGTTTCAAGATGATAATAATAGAAATAACAATATTTAATATACAGTGAATGTTCATGGTGTGCTAGTAGCTGTCCTAAGCATTTAGCATATATTCTATCAGTTATACTATATTAACCTTATTGGGTATGTACTATTACCCCCTTCTTGCAGATGAGAAAACTGAGGGACAGAGACATTAAGTAACTTGCCCAGAATCAATAGCTAGTAAGTGGAGGAGCCAGGCAGTCTAACTCGAGTCTCATATTCAGCAATTTTGAAATATCATCTTTGACTTGCAGAATTTGTAATGTTGGCATTCAGTGAATTTGAATGATGTAGATCAGAGGTTCTCAACTTTAGTTGGATGTTAGAATGACAAGATATCAGTGCCCTGGTCCTATCCCAGATAGATTAAATCAGGAGCTCTGGGGTGGTTCCAGATAGCATTATACTTTATTTTTTTAAAGATTTTATTTGTTTATTTGGGAGAGAGAGAGAGCAAGAGAGAGCACGAGCGGGGGGCGGGGGGTGAAGGAGGAGAGGGAGAAGCAGGCTCCCCACTGAGCAGGGAGCCCAATGCAGGGCTCCATCCCAGGACCCTGGGATCATGACCTGAGCCGAAGGCAGACGCTTAACTGACTGAGCCACCCAGGAGCCCCTAGCATTACACTTTAAAAGTTTCCCAGGTGGGTCTACTCTGGAGCAAGGTTTGGGAACCACTGACAAAGGCAGCTACATGGGATTTAGGTCCCTAAATTATGGAGGCCCTTCATTGCCTCCATTAGCTACCTATTTTATTTTATTTTTAAAGTTTATTTTTCAATAATCTCTACACCCATTCTGGGGTTCACACTCATAAACCCGAGATCGAGTCATTTGCTCTCTCTACTGAGCCAGTCAGGTGCCCCGCTACCTATTTTAAATCAAGAAATTAGATTGTCTCTATGTTCTATGGAATTCTAGCCACCAGGAAGAGTTTCAGAAAGCAAACTTAAAGTTATACTGTCTTAATGTTGGTCAAAGGATCTGGAGATAATCCAGTATAACTGCTTAGTACTTCTGTACCATCCCTGGCGGATACTCATCCACTTGCTGCCTAAACTCATGCCCTTTCTCCTGGCAGGAGTCACCTGTTTATGTCCTACGGGCTGAGGAGGGAGCATAAGGTGGCTTGTGAATCCTCCCTCCCTTTCTGTGGGAGACCTGGTCCTTTCAACCTTTCCATGGAATAAAATGTTGGCTCTCTTAATCTCTGTTTCACGGATGATGAACATACTGTTGCATCATTGAACCACCTAAAAGTTCTTCCTAGGAGAGCAGAAATATATCTTCCTGTAATTTCTATCCCTCTGCCCTCTGAAATAATGGATTAAGTCGATTAATCTCTCTCTCAGACAGTAGCCCTAAATGTTAGCCGCTGACTGTGATGCCTTTGCTAAACCTCCTCTTATTTACAGGATCTGGGGCAAGATTTCTTTGCCTTTCCTCCAGTGACAGGTTACCCAGGTTGGCTCATTTGGCTACTGTGCTTTGTGGCTTGTAAAGGTTGACTTCCCCCTTTCTAAACTGCTGTAACTAATTTTTAGATTTAGATTCTGGATTTTACACTTGTTTTATTAAATTGAACCTGGTGGGCTGTGTCGTGTGAGAAGCAGCAAGCTATGTAACGCTGGGAAAAGCATGGGATTTAGAATCTGTCATTTTTTTAAATAAGATTTTATTTATTGAGAGAGCGAGAGTGAGAGAGCGCAAGCAGGGGGAGCAGCAAAGGGGGAGGGAGAAGCAGGCTCACCACTGAGCAAGGAGCCCGATGTGGGGCTTGATCCAAGGATCCCAGGATCATGAGCTGAAGGCAGATGCTTAACTGACTGAGCCCCCCAGGCACCCCCAGAATCTGTCTGTCATGTTTGTGTTCGGATTCTCCTGCTGCTCCTTACTTTTACTTTGCATTTATGCAGACTGCTATTCAAATGAGAAAGGGGGGGAAATATTTGTTAAATATTAATAAGTCAGTGTCTGACAATAAAGATAACCTCATTCCTCACTGCTCGATGCGGCTTCTGTGGCCACATGCAAGACAACATTTATTTTGGGTGAACTCTTATCTCTACCTGGATACATACCTGTCGTCGTTACTGTACTCATATAGATACAGCAATCAGATGGTATGGAAGTTTGAATACTTAAAGGTTGATCTGAGAATGGGAAAAAATGAAAATAAGACTTCTTCATGCTTGAATTATCATGGCAAATACAGGAGCAAAATGTGCTATTGGATCATGGGATCAAATGAAATTGCATTTTGAGCATCATAAGCTGTGTAATGTCTATTCAATGTCTACAAATAGGAGTACTCAGGGTGCCTGGGTGGCTCAGTCATTAAGCGTCTGCCTTCGGCTCAGGTCATGGGATCGAGCCCTGCAACGGGCTCCCTGTGCAGCAAGGAGTCTGGCTTCTCCCTCTGCCTGCCGCTCCCCCTGCTTGTGCTTTCTCTCTCTCTCTCTTTAATAAATAAATAAAATCTTAAAAAACAATTAAATAGGAGTACTCAACAGATTTTGAAAGATTACCTACTCTGCAGAAGGAAAACTTCCCAACACCACCAAACAGTCTAACTTGCTCTGAAATAGAAAGTTTAGGGATATAAATGCTGCCACCGAAGGTCAGGAACTGTGAGTCTTGATGGCATCTCTCAGTCCCTCTCCTGGCACTGGTTTAGGAAACGAGAGGTCTATAAAAGTATTAGGTTTCATAATTTTGGTCCCTGCTATTGCAAAGGTTTCTATCCCTTATGGCCATGATGTTAAAAGGAAACACCCCTCATTTACAAGTAAAATCATCTCTTTCCTGGACAAGAAATGAAGGCTGAGTTGGGGGGAAAAAAAACTAAATAGGATGGCAAGGAAATAATCCTTTTTCAAACCTCAAACAGGTGATGTCTTGGACAAAAATGTTATCTGGAGCCTGGGAGAAAAAATTGGGTTGATTCCTAGATCCGCCACTAGGATGTTCGATTCCCTGGCTTTTGTAAAGGGACTTGGTTTAGTTAATTCAGTCTGTCACTGGTGATCCTGTGACCCGGGATGGGATCCCTTACACACAGCTCTGGTAAAAAGTTTCTGAATTACAAATACATTGTCCTATGCTTCCTTCCCCAGAGAGTGTAGGATGTGCAATATTTCCATCCACAGGCTGTTTTGGTGGAACTCGGTGTCTGAATCACCCCAGTGAGAGCCTCAGGGCAAGTAAAGCATACTTCTACATTATCTCTTTGAAAGTGGAATGGGACACAACCTCTGCCAGCTATTTTTTTTTTTTTTTGTGAACCATTCTATTAATACCAATCAAATCGAGAAAATGATCAAATGAAATTGCATTTTGAGCATCATAAGCTGTGTAATGTCTATTCTGTTAAATTGGGGCCTATAATTGCTTCTCTACTGAAAAGATACAACAAAGACAGCAATCATGGCATGTCATTATCCCAGACTAGAAAACCGGCCTTTGCTGGGAGGACTTCAAAGGCTTGTGGTTCTCGAATTGCATTTGGCTGCTATTGATGAAACGCAGGCAATCCTGATTAGGTGTTTACACTGAGGTAAGGCGCAGAGCAGAGAGCCTGAGTGCCTGGGTCTAGAGCCATTAAAAAATTGTACATTATGTTCCTTGCTTTGAAGTGAGGGTTTGTAGGAAGGAAAGCAACTCAGATTGAGTACAGCTGAGCTAGATTGGGCTGCTACTTCTCTCTCAAAGAAAACTCGTCAGGTTCTTAGAGAATCGGCACCACACAAAAAAAGTTGAGGCTTTACACCAAGGGCTATATGTGAATTAGTGTCTCTGCACAGACACACACTGAAACATGTTTAGAAAGCGTATTATCCTTAAGTTCCCCAATCACTGCAAGTTTTGCCCCTTTATTCCTTGATACTGTTTTCCTTTATCACTGACGTCATGCGGAACCGCACAATTAACGTATCCGTTTCCTTGTTATTCCCTGATGGTATTAACAACCAGCACAGAGCCAAATCAAAATAAGCCAGTCTGATTTTTTTTTTTTTTTAATGTCGTATTTGCTTACCGTCCCTCCAACACATCTGCTACTTAACCCCTCTCTTCGGGAACGAGTCACTGGATTCCGTGAGCATTGGTGAACTTGGCGAATGGGTGATCTGCTGTGTTAACTCTGTTCTATTTCTGATGCATTGTGCTCTGTGGGAGCGCAAGCCCGCTAGCATCTCTCTCTCCGTACGTGGCCGGCAGAAGAGATGGAGGCATGGTGGCGCCGAGAGCCCGCCATTGTCAGGCTCCGACGTGGCTATTTTCCACAGCTGTTTGAATTCTCTGGGGATTTGTATTCGTGATTCAGCTATTTAGAGACAAAACACATGAACTCTTTTGGCTCTGCTGTTGGCCACTTTCTCCGTTCCCGCAGAACCCTTCATAATGCATTTCACACGCAGGTGCTCAATCAGAATGTGATGACATTGGAACCTTTGGAGATACTACTTTTTTGCATTCATTTTCTGTATAAGATCCTGCAGCTTTTAAAACCCCTGGACTAATTATGCCAGCCAGCGCTTTAAAACCCTTCAGTGCCTCCCCATTGCCCTTAATCTTTAAAGGTTTTTAAGGCCCTGCCTTCTGTACTTCTCACTCTTCTCACCTCGTACTTTCTTAACTCTGCGGTTGGGCCACAGGCACCCTTATCTCTGGGTCTATGCATAGGCCATCCTTTGCAGGGAAACACCTCTTCGCCTCACTTATTCTGACCAATCCCATTCACTGCTGCTGTTCCAGCCTGGGCTGAAATAGAGCTTCCTCCAGGAAGCCTTCCTGGACTCCTCAGAGGTTACAGGAGAGGCACCTGAGCTCACAGCCTTGGCACTTTGTACTTTCCTTTTTGTAACAAGTATTACCTTGGTAATTAGGTTTGTTTCCCCTCTAGACTCTAAGTCCCAGCTCTAGCGGTGCTAGTCACATGAGCCACGTGGTGGCCCTGGATATGCCTGGCACACACATGCCCAGTGAATATTATTGACTGAAAAGACCTATCTACATGGAGCACTGAACTCTCCATTTACACCAGAATACACAGAATCTACTTGCTTATCTGGCTAGATTTGTGGTTTATTGTCAACAAAATAAGGTGGAAAGCAGGCCTTATCTTTCCCTTTCCCTTGCTCGCTCAGCCCTGGACCACTGGGCCTTCACCCTTCATGGTGTTGTTCCCTCTTCCGGGAACATTCTTTCCTCAAATATTTGCATGATGTGCACTCTCACCTCCTTCATGACCTCTTTAAAACTGTGATTCCCCCCTCCCCTCAAATTCCCTATTTCTCTGCTCTCTTTCCCTAGCACTTCCATCACCTACATATACACTGATTTACCTATTTTTGTCTATTGTCCGTCTCCTACTAGAAAGTTAGCCCCACAAGGGTTGGGATTTTTGTCTTTTATTCAGTGATATATTCTAAGTACCTAAGACAATGCCTGATACATAATAAGCTCTTAATAAATACATGCAAATGAATGAAGCAGTTAACTTTTCAAGAATATGAAAGAGATTTTAGGACTACCTTGTGTTTGATTAACCAAGTCACCTGAACTCTATATGACACAACTAGGGATATGTAAGTGTGACCTCTGGACGGCCACAGAATTCAAATTGCTCCATTACTAAAATCCTTCAGTGATTCCACGTCATGTAGAGGAAAGGCATAACTCCTTAGCAGAGCAGTTCTAAAACTTGAGTGTGTATTAGACTCACTTGGAGGGCTTATTAAAACAGATTGCTGGGCCTCGCCCCAGAGTTTCTGATTCAAGAGGTCTGGGATGGGGCCCAAGAATTTGCACTTCTGGCAATTTCCCAGGCGATGCTGATGCTGCTGGATTCCAGGGACCATACTCTGAGACCCCTGCTTTAAAATGATGTACGGGGGCCTGCATGAAAGGCACCTGCCGATTTCCGTAGTCGAAATACCCACACTGCCATCCTCCAAATCTAGACACGTACAACACAGAAGTATTTGTCTTCTCCTCAACTCGCTGGATTCAGTAATCCTCTCCAATCCTTTCTTTAAGATTCCAGCTGAAGCCCACAGCTGATGCTCATGGCTGGCCAGCTACTCTCTCCGATGCCTTGGTATTTCTGCGTCCACCAGTTGGGTTGTATGTTTACCAAGAGGCTTTTACATTTGTTCGCAAACCTGTTTATGTCTATCGTATGGTTTGTTAAAATTATAACATGTTTGAAGGTGAGATAATTTGGAGAAATCTGAGTGTGAACGGAGTTGTTATTTTCATGGAAACGAAGTAAAATAATTTAGAATGGCCCAATAGGGACACCTGGGTGGCTCTGTCAGTTAAGTGTCTGCCTTCGGCTCAGGTCATGATCCCGGGGTCCTGGAATCGAGTCCTGCATCGGACTCCCCGCTCAGCAGGGAGCCTGCTTCTCTTTCTACCTGCCGCTCCCCCCTGCTTGCATGCTTGTGCTCGCTCTCTCTCTCTCTGACAAATGAATGAATGAATGAATGAATGAATGAATGAATGAATGAATGAATGTCTTAGAATGGCCCAATAAAACAAAAGGCAAGAGAAAAACAAGGGGTGGGGGGAAACGCTGAGAAAGATTAGGGGAAGTAGTTATAAAAAAAATCAAGGGCGCCTGGGTGGCTCAGTTGGTTAGGCGACAGCCTTTGGCTTGGGTCGTGATCCCAGGGTCCTGGAATCGAGCCCCACATTGAGCTCCTTGCTCAGCAGGGAGCCTGTTTCTCCCTCTCCCTCTGCCTACTACACCACCTGCTTGTGCTCTCTCTCTCTGTCAAATAAATAAATAAAATCTTTAAAAAAAAACCCAAAGTTTATGTTCTTAGATCCTTTCTTTAAAAAATGTTTTTTAAAGATTTACTTATTTATTCTAGAGATAGCTCAAGCAGGGGGAGGGGCAGAGGGAGGGAGAGAGAGAATCCCAAGCCGACTCTGCACTGAGCGAGGAGCCCAACACGGGGCTCGATTCTAGGACCCTAAGATCATGACCTGAGCTGAAATCAAGAGTCGGTTGTTCAACTGACTGAACCACCCAGGTGCCCCTAGATCCTTTCTAAAGTTTTTTTTAAGTTTTCCCTTTGCTTTTAAGAAATCAAAAGTAGAAATCCTAGGTCTCTCAAACTGAGGCAGAAGGACAAAGTGGTACTCCAGTGGCACATGCACTGACAGGAGAGGCCTCGGCCCCCCTGGAACAGACTGGCGAGCTAATGTAGGTCTATATTCTTTAAGTGCAAATCAACTGTTTAGGGTCATCTTTTTCCATATCTGCTTAAGCCACTGTATTGGATTAATTGACCAAATACCAGTTCCTGACTAGTACCCTAGAGGTTCCCCCTGTACCAGCAGGCTTCCACCTAAACCGTGACCTCCCAAAGCTCTTATTATACCATCGAACTCACTCCCTTTGCCTGCAATACTTCTGCTGCCCACCACCTGCTACCTTCTTTTTAAAGAACTTGTTCAATGCTTGCCTCTTCTGTGACACCCTCTCTGAATTCCCCTGACAGACTCAGGCACTTTTTCTTCGGTGTTCCTTTGGGACCTTACGTGTCTCTTCTATAGGTACTCTTTTATTTTTAAAAGATTTTGTTTGTTTATTATGAGAAAGCGCGAGCAGAGGGAGGAGGAGAGGGAGAAAGAGAATCTCAAGCAGACTCTGCACTGAGTGGGGAGTCTGACACAGGGTTCGATCTCACGACCCTGAGATCATGACCTGAGCTGAGATCGAGAGTCGGGTGCTTAATCGATTGAGCCACCCAGGCGCCCTGATACAGACTCTTTAATACGTCTGCTTCCCACAAGGCCGGAAGCTCCTAAAGAGCAGATACACCGACAGCAGCCAAAATGACTGCAGACCCCTAGCAATCTGGGGCATTTAGTGAAGAGGCAGAGCATCCTTCCTCCCATTGCCACAGCTCTGGACTTTACCACAGAAGCAGGTGCCATGGCCCCAGGTAAGAGAGCAAGGCCTGTGGAGTGGTCTAGGCATGTTTGGGAAAGCTATCCTGAGAAACGATTGCTTATGTTAGGGTTCTGGTTTTTGAAAGGGCATGCTTTAGTTATGAGGAAAGTTTTCTTTTCATGGATCCCTCGTCAGTAATGTTGAATTAATGGAGGGTCACTCTATAGATCATACAGTTGGTAGCAAATCAACTAAGTGCTGAACAGTGCATACAGAAAGATGCCTTAGGAAATGTGTTATACTGGGGGGAAAAAAAAACCCCATAAAGTTCAATTTGAATTATGCTGTCATAAGTGCATGCTCTTGTGGTCACACAGGGCAAAAGAAAAAAAAAAAAACCAATCAGTGAAGATACAGAGTACTTACTCTATAGAAGAATAATTTTTATGAGTATAGTAGAGGTGAGACTCAAAAATACCACCCAAACTGGAAGAATTCTAAAAAACAAAAGAAAGAAAGAACTCTGTTTCTAACCAAATATAATTAGAAAAAGATGATCATCATTGAAATAAAGGTAAAGCTTAATTTTATAGACAACCAAAAGTTGTACTAAATCTAAAACGATAGAAAAGGAGAGCAATCTATCACTTAAATATGAGTCTAGGGGCATCTGGGTAGCTCAGTCAATTAAGCCTCTGACTCTTGGTTTTGGCTCAGGTCATGATCTTACGGGTTGTGAGATGGATCCCTGCATCAGGCTCCATGTTCAGTGGGGAGTCTGCTTGAGATTCTCTCCTCCCTCTGCTCCTCCCATTCCTGCTCTCTCTCAAGTAAATAAATCTTTTTTAAAAATTAAAAAAGTTTATCCAGTAGGATAAGTGGACAGTCTTCTGGGAGTTCTACCATAGATTGGGCTATTGGGGTATTGAAATGCTACCCTTTTAGCTACATTTTCTTATTCTACCTGAAGTCCTATCCCTTTCACTTTGAGGCGCTATGATCTGAAAAAAAAAAAAAATCTGTTTAGAAGGGCCTATTCCCAGAGTGATTCCTTTCCCTTTCTATGGCTCGAGAATGCCCAGTGTTGACAATAGCTTCCCTTTACCATCTGCCATGCATCAGGAGCTTTGTATAATTTTTTTCTAATAGGCCTCCAAGGCAGAAATTGACCCCATATAATAGATAAAGAATATCAGGCTTAAAGAGTCACTTGCTCAGATATCTAGGAAGTGCTACCACCTAGTTCGCTGAAGAGCCAGGACATAACCCACGATTGTCTGACTTCCAAATGAGTGCTTTGTTTTGGTTTTATTTTTTACTCCCGTCACACTGTGTTGTCCCTGGGGGAGAAGGCTTCTACCACGCCTGGCACAAACCAAGCCTCCTCCCGCAGAGCTTCCATAGTTTCTCTTCCTCATCTGTTCATGTCTCAACTTGAATGACATCTCCTCAGAGTCCTTCACAAGCACCCACACATCCCAGTTACACTCCCATTCATCCTTAAGTTATTCAGTGTCCTTTGAGGTATTTATTGGCATGTGAAATTATTTTGTTACGTGTTTCTTGCCTCTGTTACATGACGGGAACGTAAGCTCCTTGAAGCCCAGGCTCTGTAGGTCTTGTTTTCTGGTATATCCCTAGCACTGAGCACTGAGCACCGAGCACATAGCTGGTGCTCAACAAAGGTCTGTTGGCTGACTGACCTGCCGTCTCAGCAGAAGCCATGAATGTATGTTGATCTTCAAAATGGGTAGTGGACTCTTGGTAGGGCTTTATACTGTCTGGAAGACTATCGGTGACTGTATAACTTTTCTACATTTGTTTTCACAAAGTATCTGTAATTACTTTCCGGGGAAAGACAAGAGGAGAACAGCAGGTCTAAAGCACTTATTGCTCTTTTCTGAGCATGCTAGATTTTTCCCTTCATCGGTCTTCAAAGTCACATTGGAATCAAGATAGAAAGGCAGCTCCCTTTGCAAGACACAAATGTCTTTTAATGGCAGATCAGAAATGGACTCAAATTCTAACTAATGAGTTTCAGACAAACACTGAACAAATCATGAATTTAAAAAAGTAAGTCGTGAATATTCACTGGCAAAGTTACTGGCTGACGGTGATACTTAGGTGCCCTCTAGTGTGTGTTGGTTTTTACATCAGTTCCTTGCTTCACATGTCAGATGATCGAGATCTCCTCATGTATTCCAAGGTGATTTTTCCAGTGCATTTTAAGGTACAATCGATCAACAGATGAAAATGTACATCGTACAGATGAAAAATGGCAAAAATAATTGTGGAGAAATTTAATTTAAAAACTGATGGTTCTGCTCTGAGCCATTATTTACGAGCAAAGAATGCAATTTAGGTGACCTGAGCAGTCGGGGGGTGTGAAGTTACAAGGGTTACTACAAAATGTTGGGTCTTGTGAGTCCATAGGCATGGTTCAAAAATAGGAGCTATAAAAAGGATATAAAGTGAAAGGCTGTGCTCCCATCCCCCTCCACCCTCCACAATTAACCACCCACATACCCTTCCACAGTTTTTTATGCATACCAAGGGAAATACAGAGCTTTATTCTTCCCCACTTTTTTACACTGTATGCACTGTTCTATACCTTTAATTTTTCCCTTAATAATAAACCTTGATAAGTTGTCCATAACCATTCATGGAGAACATCCTCATTTTTTTTTAACAGCTACAATGTACTTTATTCTATGGATGTACTATAATATCAGTATTACCCACATGATAGACATTTGGATAGTTTCCAATCTTTTGCTGAAAAAAGGCTGAAATGGAGAATCTTGTACAGGAGTTATTTCAAAACTGCACATATATAACTAGGAAAAATTCCTAGGAGTGGGATGTGTTGGGTCAAATAAAAATAATTGTTGCGAACATTTATATAGTGCTTGCTATAAGGCAGGCATTGATCTAACCACACTACATATATTAGCTCATGTATTTAATGTTCTTAATAATCCTGTGAAGAAAGTACTATTATTATCTTTTTTTTTTTTTAAGGACAAGGAAACTGAGGCACATAGGGGTTAAGCAACCTGCCCAAGGTCAGACAGCAGGTGGCGGTACCAACCACCTTGGCTCTGAAGTCTATTCTCTTAGTCATTATGTTTTACTTTTTCAAGGAGTATATGTATTAGTATTTTAAATAGATATTAACAAGTTGTCCTCCACACCTGTTATGCCAATTTATTATCTCAACAACCTGACTGTACTTCTATGTATTAACTTTTCTGTGAATTTCCTATTGATGGCCTTTGCATATTTTTATATTGGGATTTTTGGTCTTGATTTCCAGGAGCTCTTTATATATTAGAGATATTAGAGTTTCATCTGTGATATGAATTAGAAATATTTTTCTTCTTTGTATTTTGACTCTCTTATGCTTTTTTCCTACAGAAGTTTTTGGTATTTATGTAGTCAGATTTATCAATCCTTTGTAGATTGTGGATTTTGAACCATTTCAAGGTTATGGGAGAATTTGCTTCATTTTTTTTTTCTAGTATTTTTATGGTTTAATTTTTTAAAATTAAATATTTGGTCCATTTAGAATTTATCTTGTTGTATGATATGAGGTATGGCTCTGACTTCATTTTCTCCCAGATGGCTACCCAGTTGTTTTATTGAACAATGCACCATTTCCTCACTGATTTGAGATACTGCTTTATCAAATCATAGTATCATATCCTATATTCCCATATGTGATTTGGTTCTGTTTCTGCACTTTCTACTCTGTTCCATTTTTCTGTCTATATATGCATTAAATATTATCCTAGTATTTAATTATTGAGGGTTTATAATACACTCTCTGGTAGTGTTAGATTCCCTCGTGATTCTTAATGTCCAGAGCTTTCTTTATTATTCCTGCTTTTATTTTTCATCTGAACTTAATCAGTTTTTTGAGTCTTATTTAAAAAAAAAAACTGTTTATTTTTTTGGAATGTCATAAACTTCTTAGATGTACTTTCAAATCTTCCCAAAGACAATACAACTACTTAAGACCCTGTCTGATTCAACTGGGCATAAATGCTTGTGACAAAATGATGTATTAAAAAGCTGATTTTCTTTTTTTTTTTTTAAATTTTATTTATTTATTTGTTAGAGAGAGAGTGGGTGAGAGAGAGTGAGCAAGGGTACAAGCAGGGGGAGCAGCAGAGGGAGAGGGAGAAGCAGGCTCCCTGCTGAGCAAGGAGCCTGATGCGGGACTTGATCCCCGGGCACTGGTATCATGACCTGAGCTGAAGGCAGGCGCTTAACCGACTGAGCCACCCAGGCAACCCAAAAAGCTGATTTTCTTCACTGTGTAATGGTCATTGACATTTAGTCATTCATTTGGCAATAGATGTCATTTATCCTTTCAGTATTTCTAGTTGTAAGATATTGGTCATCTCTTTCAAAGAAATTAAGAGGAGAAAACAGATTTTCAAACATGAAAACCTTCCAGATAGATGCTGCTTAATCTAAAACAATACTCTCCAAACCTGCCACCCCTAATTCTTACCTCTTGATCCCAAATTAACAGAATAATCCCATCAGCCATTGAAATCATCAATGCTTTATGGGTACTGACTTACACAACTACGACTTTGGGTTTCTGGAAGACCCTGTAGGTGCTTTATATGTAGTCCATGGACCAGCAGCCTTGACATCACCTGGGCACTTGTTAGAAATGCACACTCTTGAGTCTCACCCCAGACCTACTGGATTAAAATCCGTATGTTAACAAGATTCTGGGATGGTTCATGAGTGCCTTAAAGTTTGAGGGGAAAAAAAGATCAGTGGTTCTTAGTGGACCCAACAGCAGAAGTGGCGTCACCCAGAGCCATGTAGAAAATTCAAATTCTTGGGTCCTACCCTACACCTAGTGAATCAGAAACCCTTAGGTTAGGTCTGGCAATCTGTTTTAACAAGCCCCCCAGTTGATTCTGATTCACAGTAATATCTGAGAATCCCTGGTGTAAAGTAGTGGTTTTCAATCTTGGTTAAGCATTAGAATCACTTGGGGAGCTTTGAAACAAAAATACTGGCACTCAGGGTCTTACCCAGAGATGTCAATTGGTCCAGGTGAAGCTAAGAATCACTTTTTAAAATTAGTTTCTCGGGGCGCCTGGGTGGCTCAGTTGGTTAAGCGACTGCCTTCGGCTCAGGTCATGATCCCAGGGTCCTGGGATCGAGTCCCACATCAGGCTCCCGGCTCAGCAGGAAGCCTGCTTCTCCCTCTCCCACTCCCCCTGCTTGTGTTCCTGTTCTTGCTGTCTCTGTCAAATAAATGAATAAAATCTTTTAAAAAAAAAATAAATAAAATTAGTTTCTCAGGTGAATCTAATATCCAGCCAAGTTTTCAAACATCTGCTCTAGAAAATACCATTTCCCCCTCACATACAATTTATACTAAACAGAGTAAGTTTGGAGGGATGGAAGAGGTCCATTTTTCATTCCCCATATATTTACTGAGACCTTACAGTGTGTTAGGCTAGTTACCATGAAGATTGAAAATAGGTACAAAGCATAGTTCTTGCCCATAAGGAAACATATAATCTGTACTGGCAGAAAGACCTGCACATACTTCATATATAAATAATGACTTGAAAGGAACACATGGTTCAGTGCTATTGACTATAATTCAATAAACCAGTTACACATATCCTATCACTGCTAGGTCAAACTAATTTCTACATTTTAAAAGAAGAGTAAGATGGAAAAGAGTAGTTGGAAAATGGTGAAGAAACAATTTTGAATATAATTAGCAATCAGCCCTTAGACAGTTGAACCTGGAGAAAGTGGTGGACAAGGTCAATAGCCACTTCAAAGACTAATTTATGAGCTTAAAGATTGAGCAAGTCAAAAATGCTTTAAAGTTTTCTTGCTGGCCTAGCAAAAAATTATGCTATGGAATCACTGTCAGTCAGCTCACCCCAATATTGTTTGTAAATTAAGTTATAACTACTAAGAAAAATAAGCGATTAAGAAATCAGCAATTAAAGAGTTTATAATAAAGATCTTTTCACCTTTATTATTAGAAATATAACTTTCTTTTGGCTTCACAATTCGCCTCTCCATCTAGACTGGCTTCTTTTGAGAACATGTTTAGAAACAAATGAAAAATATTGTTCTAGTCTGGGAGAAATTACTGGTTATAAATATTTTTCACAGATAATGGACTGTTGAATTTATATTTTTAAAGGAGCAACCAAGCAAAATTCAAAATTTCATATATGTTATGAAAAGTACATTAACATCTAAAATTTGGTCAAAAATGTTGATAATTCTTTTGCATTCAGCTATGTGTTTTGAGAATTCAGCTGAATATACTACATCCATTCTTCTGTTCTATTATTAGTTACCAAGGCAAGGATGTGACCATAATCCTTTAAGACTATAAAGGGAGTTTCTGAATTAAGAGAAAATCACAAATGTTCATCTACCTCCTCTTTCATTTCTACGAAAAAATACTTAGAGGTTAGGGTTAGAGCAGGTTAGAGCATTTTAAATAATACCATTTGAATTTGGAATAGGTCTAAGGGCATCCCCATGTAATGTATTAACCTTTCCTTCATATTTGAAAATGACCTCACATTAGTAAGTAATGAATTTCAAGCTGGTTCCCCCAAGAAGGATGGCCATTCTTTTCTTATGTCCATGGGCATGTCCACTAGGAGTTGGGCTGATAGGATCCGTATGAGTGCCCATGAAATAGAGCTAAGGCTACTGGCTCTAACAGATTCTGAATCCATCATCTGGGATAGAATTTACTCTTGAAATGATCAGATAAGAAAGGGAGGGCATTTATTTTTCCCATTTTATAGATGGAGAGACTAAAGTTTATATCATTTGCACAGAATAAAGGGTGGTATAGTGATTACAGTTGTGGTTGGAAAGGTAATAGAATCACCTGGATAATTAAAAAGACAAAACAGGGGGCGCCTGGCTGGCTCAGTTGGTTAAGCATCTGCCTTTGGCTCAGATCATGACCTTGGGGTCCTGGGATTGAGCCCCGCATCAGGTTCCCTGCTCAGTGGGGAGTCTGCTTCTCCCTCTCCCAATTCCCCTGCTTGTGTTCCCTCTCTCTGTGTTCCCTCACTTGCTGTCTCTCTAATACATAAAATCTTAAAAAAAAAAAAAAAAAAAAAAAGAATTAGTGGAATAGGGGCACCTGGGTGGCTCAGTTTGTTAAGCTTCTGCCTTCGGCTCAGGTCATGATCCCAGGTTCCTGGGATCGAGCCCCGTGTCTGGCTCCCCTCTTGGTGGGAAGCCTGCTTCTGCTCCCTCTGCCTGCCACTCCCCCTGCTTGCGCGCGCTCTCTCTCTCTCTAATAAATAAATTAAATCTTAAAAAAAAGAATTCGTGGACTAATTCCCTTGATTCTTCAAAGACGAGCAAGGGATAGGACGTTTGTTTTACTCAGCCATGTGGCTGTAATGACGTCACCATCTCGAAGGAAGTGATCTCCAGCCATTTCAAACAAAGGCACATTCCAGTGCTTGGAAGAGATTATTAAGTAGCACTTACGTACCTGTTCTGGGAGAACGTCCCCCCTTTTTTTACTGTGAAGTTGAAGATAAGAGTCCGTTTTAGGACTAGGTAATCCCAAAGTCAGCTTGTTTTTTTCCACGAAATATTGTTTGGACTTCCTTCGCTGACGGCCACGTGATCCTGGCAGGAAAACCTCATTGTGTGAACTTGAACTCTTCAAGTAATGAGAGAGGTTGCTTGACTTCTCCCCCAGATCACCGTCGCTCAGCTCTGAAAATGGCCGGCTGTGATGGGCACCATGCTCATAGTTTGGGCTTAAAAATTCACTGCCAAACAGAGAGGCAACGCTCTGTGGGCTACTCTTGCATTCGCCTTTCTCCCCCGAGGGTTCCACTGAGGGCTCCTTGGAAGGGTACAGTGGATCCAGAGTCAGATTTTCAGTAGAGCTGTCTACAGACTCTGATAATGCTTCCATGGTCAACAACTTCCTCTCCTCCTCCTTACTCTTCCAGTGTGGGTCATATCGGAGGTCCGAATATTTGTCCTCGACTGGTTGTTGGCTGCCCAAAGCAGAAAGGAAATGTCAAATCCTTAATCAAAATGAATTTACTCATTATGTTTAGTCATCTTACTCGAATCTTTCTCCTATAATTTTCCTTTTACTAGCTACGTGTTGAAGACATAACTGAGGCTCAAATTAGGTGTACGGAGTATACATAAGGGCAAAAAGGTTTTAATTACAAGTTCATTAAATTAGGGAATAAAAATGGGGAATAGTTAATATAAATGCCCCAAAACAGCTGAAGTTCAAGGGATGCCAGTGACTCAAGGGATGCTATTACTTATGCACACCTTAAGTACTTCAGCTAGTGAAGATAAAACTGATTTCACATTTTGGCTGGTGACATACACGTTTCGGTGCTTATCTAGGAAGAAAATGCCATTATTGCCTGGATGATAGTTTCCTTGGTCTGCTTCTGCTGTGAGGGAAAGCAAGATTTATCTCAACTGAATACCTACCTAGGTTTATCCTCCTTTTAAGTATTTTGCTTTTCATTTTGTCTTTGTAGATTTTATCACATGTGCTGTAGAAAGATCCCCAATGTTCAGAATCAGATGGTGGCTCACTGAAAAGTTCTTAGTTTGTATTCTTTTGGTTTGTCACATGGATGCACACAAAACAGAACACAGGTCAGTGTGTGCTCTTAGCTGTAGGACAGCCCTATTTCAGCAAAAGGTTAAACATATGGTCCCGCCAGAGGGATGTGGGCTAGTCCATAATCAGGGCATATGACCCCAAATAAAGTCTTCCCTTTTCCTCATGACAATCTCAATTTGTAAAGCACCTCCTGGTCTTAACCAAAAAAAAAAGCTGGTAATATGGCATATTTAATGGCCCCTTTGATCTTCAAAAGCTAAATGGGAGAGATTTTCCTTCCTTGAGTATAGTAGATGCAATCCTCTAATCAAAAAGAAAATGTAAATCACCTAGGCTTTTTATGCTACTTGATATTCCCGTTTACAGAGGACATAATTTTATGCTGGGTAAACAAACTAATGGTGCCCCTACTACTAATTTACTTCTCTTAATGTGGACCTAGATGTTTTTTGATTTGATGTAAAGCAAAAATAAGAGTGAAAAGACAAAACTCCCATGTCTTGCTAAACTGTCATTTTGATTTTTTAGTTCACATATTAAGATAGAGAACTTCTTGGGGCACCTGTGTGGCTCAGTCAAGTGTCTGCCTTCTGCTCAGGTCATGGTCCCAGGGTCCTGGGATCGAGCCCCACATGGGGCTCCTTGCTCAGCGGGGAGCATGCTTCTCCCTCTCCCTCTGCCCCTCCTCCTGCTTGTGCTCTCTTTCTTTCTCTCTGACAAATAAATAAAATCTTAGAAAAAAAAAAAAAAACTTCTTGGGGTAGGCTGCTCTTCTTTCTCCACCAAGGGAAGAAAAATGATATTCTCTTCCAGCAAAATGCCTGAATGGAGATTGTGCACATTTATTGGGAAGTGGGATATCAAACTGTGCAACTCACCCCACACCCTAAGCACCACGGGTTACCTGTCTCTGGGGCTTTTGAGGAGGAGGTTTCTCCTGTGTGATGTCATATGAACTCACACTATGTTTTGGCCTTGCCTTTCACTTGGTTCTCTAGGTCTCACTGGGCATGGAGTGGTCCAGCAGGGCACAATCTGGACTTGGGACTGGACAGACCTGGGCTCAAGTTCTGGGTCTGTCATTCCCTATGTGTGCATGAAATCATGCCATCTTTTGTCTGTAATTAGCGATAAATTGTATTTGTTCTGTTTACTTCTCAGGATTGCATAAACATCAAAACGAGACAATGTATCTTTTTTTTAAAGATTTTATTTATTTG
This sequence comes from Mirounga leonina, assembly GCF_011800145.1. NCBI lineage: Eukaryota > Metazoa > Chordata > Mammalia > Carnivora > Phocidae > Mirounga > Mirounga leonina. The sequence continues at coordinate 18,299,198 of NW_023270387.1, read as the reverse complement.
AGAGAGAGAATGAGAGAGAGAGAGAGCACATGAGAGGGGGGAGGATCAGAGGGAGAAGCAGACCCCCTGCTAAGCAAGGAGCCCGATATGGGACTCGATCCCAGGACTCCAGGATCATGATCTGAGCTGAAGGCAATCGCTTAACCAACTGAGCCACCCAGGCGCCCGAGGCAATGTATCTTAATCTTCTGTATATGTGCTTATTTCATCTTTCGCTATGGTAACTTTGCCTCTTCACCCACTTAAAGTTCTGGGCGGCAGGGGCTGAGAGTCATCCTTCCTTCCCTAACTTCTGCCTGAGTACTCTACCCTGTGCTCTGGACAGAGGAGTTAATGAGCATTTCTTAAATAACTGAGCCTCTAAAATTACTCAAGACAAATGTAGCATCAGATATTAATTTTTAAAAACCCAATAGTAGTAAATTAGAATCTACACATGCAGAAAAGCTTCTTGCATTGGACCAAATTAGTGAATGATTTTAGGGCTTACCATGTAATGAGTTCAACATAAGGGTGATTGTTTAGGTGGGAAAGAACAGATTAAGGGGCACCTTGATCATATCTTCAAGCAAATAAAGATATGAAATTTTTGTAAGTGAAGAAAAGTGCTGTTTCCCCATATCCAATACATACTAAAGGGAAAAAGTAAACGTAACTGTCCTGTTCATTCATTTGCTCTATTTCACAGAACTGAACTTCTATCATTCCCTTGCTCACTCAGTGATTCTGCTGAGCACTTACTGAGCTAGGGGATACAGTGATGGGCTCACAGCCTCGTAGGGAATACAGACAAGAAAATAAGCAATATATAGAGCACCTGGGTGGCTCAGATGGTTAAGCGTCTGCCTTTAGTTCAGGTCATGATCCCAGGGTCCTGGGATGGAGCCCCACATCGGGTTCCCTGCTGAGCAGGGAGCCTGCTTCTCCCTCTGCCTGCTGCTTCCCCTGCTTGTATACTCTCTCTGTCAAAAATAAATAAAATCTTAAAAAAAAAAGAAAAGAAAACAAGCAATTTATGATGTGAGTGATGAGTGTCCTGACGAGGAGCATGAGCCTATCGAGACTCATGAGGGACCTCCAGTCCCATCTCGGGAGGTCAAGAGAAGCTTTCTGAAGGAAGTGATGGTTTAGCTGAGACCTAAGGCTAAGAAGCACAGGGAGTGTATGCCAGGCTGAGGGAAGAGCTTGTAAAACGGAATGGAGGGGAGAACGTGGTGCTCTCAGAGAACAGATTCTGTATGGATGAAAGGAAGGTTGAGCGTTCAGGGTGAAGCAGAGGTGAGATCTTGAAAGGCTCTGTAAACTCCGTGAAGGAATGTGGCTTACCTAAATTAACTTGAGAGTCTGGTTTGGAGCAAAAATAATTTAATTAGAGAGCAAAGATGTTAGTGAGACATCAATACTTTTGGATAGTCCAGGTGATGAGTTTTTGGAAAGGATTATCTACAGGGGCGTTTTTGTTTGCTTGTTTTTTGTAAAGTCTTAGAATAGCCAGCCTTCTTCTTTGCACTCCTTAAAGCAGGGTTTGGCAGCCTTTGAATGTGAGCATCCCACTGGGGATCACTGCTCTGTTACTTAACCGGGGTGGGGGGACGTGGAGTGCTGACTTTGGAAAGATAGTCCATATTGCATGCCCATTAGAGAATGCTGACGGTGAATCTCCAGTTTTCCTTAGAAGAGCCCAATGAGGGAAGTATTATTATTATCCCCATTTAATAGATGAAGGACCTGGAGCTTAGAGAGCTCATGGGACTTTCCCAAGGTCACAGAGCGAACAAATGGTGGAACCAGGACATAGACCCTGGCAGTCTGCCCAGCTCCTGTCTGTGAGTTGGCCTGTATTATGCAGCTATTCCCATAGGTGGTCGTGGAGCAAGGCCTGCCTTCTGTGAGTCAGTGAATCGGTCAGTCGGCCAGTCAGCAAATAGGCGCTGAGCAGCTCCCTGGGTCCTAGCCATTGAAGCATGGTGAGCAAAACAGAAGCAGGCTGGTGGATCTTACCTGTTAGCAAGGAAACAGGCTTTATGCGCCAGCTCTCATGATCCAGTAATAAATTAGATGTATAAAGAAATGCAGCATATTATGGGTATTTAAAATAGGAGGGCATAACAAACTGTGGAAAGAGCCAAGATGTCCATCGACAGATGAATGGATAAAGAAGATGTGGTATATATATACAATGGAATATTATGCAGCCATCAAAAGGAATGAGATCTTGCCATTTGCAATGACGTGGATGGAACTGGAGGGTATTATGCTGAGCGAAATAAGTCAAACAGAGAAAGACATGTATCATATGATCTCACTGATATGAGGAATTCTTAATCGCAGGAATCAAACTGAGGGTTGTTGGAGGGGGGGGGGGGAGGAGGGGTGGGGTGACTGGGTGATAGACACTGGGGAGGGTGTGTGCTCTGGTAAGCGCTGTGAATTGTGCAAGACTGTTGAATCTCAGATCTGTACCTCTGAAACAAATAATGCAATATATGTTAAGAAAAAAAAAAAAGAAGAAGAAGAAGAAGGTAGCGGGAGGGGAAGAATGAAGCGGGGGAAATCGGAGGGGTAGACGAACCATGAGAGACGATGGACTCTGAAAAACAAACAGGGCTCTAGAGGGGAGGGGGGTGGGAGGATGGGTTAGCCTGGTGGTGGGTATTGAGGAGGGCACATTCTGCATGGAGCACTGGGTGTTGTGCACAAACAATGAATCATGGAACACTTCATCTAAAATTAATGATGTAATGTATGGGGATTAACATAAGAATAAAGAAAAAATTTAAAAAAAAATAGGAGGGCATAAGCTTGCTCATCACTGAAAATATGTTAACCTCTTGTTTCCAGATTCAATTGGCAGATGATATCTCAAAGTCCATTTCATTTCTATACTATGATCCTATGATAAACTCACAGAAGAATCAATAGACAGAAGAATGCTTATTATTTAAAAACATAGGTAGTCTTTGGGGCGCCTGGGAGGCTCAGTCAGGTGGGTGTCTGACTCTTGGTTTCAGCTCAGGTCATGATCTCAGGGCTGTGAGATTGGGCCCCACACTGGGCTCTGCACTCAGCACAGAATCTACTTGAGTTTCTCTCTCCCTCTTCCTCTGCTTTTCCTCCTTCCCTCTCAGATAAATAAATCTTTAAAAAAAAAAAAAAAGGTAGTCTTCAAGGATTGAAGGATATGATTTCCCTGATTCCGTCTCTGCAGTTATACTAAGAAAACTGGCACTCACAGTGGTCATCACATTTAACCAGCACCTGCTGATAATGGCATAATGTCTAGTCATGAGTATAGACCTTTCTCGGTTATATGTCATCTCCGTGGTGCTCTTCTTGCCTGAATAATGACACGGCGTCTTTTGGTTCTGATAAATGGTACAGCAGGGTGCCTAAGGACAAGGGGCCTAGGATCAGACTGCCTGTACTCGATTCCTGGTGCCACCAGTTACTGTGTGGGCATGCGCAAATTATTTAAATTTTCTGTGCCTCAGCTTGCTCATCAGTGAAATGGGGATAACAGTACCCATCTCACAGTGCTCTTGAGAGGATTAAGTGAGTTAATACATATGAATGCTTACAATGAATTGTGTCCTTGACACAGAGTGAGGATCCAGTGAGGGCTAGCTATGACCGCCTCTGTCTGTGAGCTCCGTCACCATTCTTGACTTGCCCTGTGTTACAGTCAGTCACCATGACACAACATTGTCGTGTATTGTGCTTCCTGCTGGTGGATCTCAAGGGATTCCTCTCTCCCTGGGGCTCAAGTTATTTCCAGGTCACAAAGCTGTGTTGTGATGCACTAAGGGGCACCTTCGTGGCCTGAAGGAACTAGCACTTATCTTCAAAAATCCAATTTTTGTTACCATGACTTAGGCACCTATGGACAATCTGTTTGCACTGTAGTTTAGGAAATGGGACTAAGAAATTTCAGCCACATGATGAAATATTTTAGGAACCTGCTGAGTGCTGATGAGGAAGATAAAACTGGGAGAATTAAATGACTGTAGATCTTCAGAAAGAACTGTAATTTCTGGCCTCAACGAATTACCGTTCTTAAATGCCCCTAGAAGTATATCACACAATGCAGTAAGACTGGTGTTTTAAATGGAACCTAAGCAATACAAAGGGTTGGGGAACAAATCAGAAAAAAAAAAAAAAAAAAGAATTGCTTTGGCTGAGAAAAATGTTTCTGAACCAATCCTATGAAGAGAAACTCTAATAATGTATACAGAGGAGATTTGAATCTGAAAATGTGGCTCTTCTAAGAACTTTAATTACACTGTGCCATTTACACCTGTAATGACCGTCTCTAAGTATCCCCTCCGTCCCCTTTCTAGATGGAAACTGTATGTCGAAACAAATGCCAGGTTATGTTTTGCAAAATCATGAGCACGGGAAGCTGTAATACTTCAGAGAAACGAATCTAATGGTTGAAATAGAACATGATACTGAAGAACCCCATTGTACTGAGCTTGTGTGTTAAGAAGCGCAATTAGGTTTCGTGGTCCAGGTCAACACACTGGAACAAAATGAGTGTGAAGTGCTCCTTCCTGAGTAATCATCTGCACACAAAACATGCACTTCTCTTCCTCCCCATTTGATAGGAAGGTTACACAGACAATGCGTACACAACTCTTTTGTTGCTGTTCAGACAACAGATGCCGGGTCTCCTCTTCAAATGCCTAGGTAAGACCTGGATGCAGAGAGGAAGGGGAGGTGGTCTCATATGTGCACGCCATGATATTTGCAGGCTTTAATGGACCATATTTGAGTACTTACTGTACTCAACTTCAAACAAAATAAAATCAAATCTCCATTTAATGAAGAGCCTCATAGTGTAGCATTCAATAAAAAAATTACTAAAATTAGAGCATGTTTCTAGTACAATTAACATCCTTTGCACTCCAAATATTCAATAACTGGCCATTTTGCCTGTTGAGGTGGTGAATAAAAGCACTGCTATTAATCATTTAGCAGTTATTTATTTGCCACTTTAAGTAGGCAGTTAAATTGAAACTGCACATGTTATTATTGATTTAGGTTTAATTTAATCCTTTTTAACAGAACAATTATTCCCAATTTATATGCCATTAAATCTTTTATGCATATGAACAGCAAATTCAATTTTTGTTTAAGTGTAAAGTTTTTAATGCTTCTTTAAGGAACTATAAAACTGACAATTATTTCCAAGGATTTCTGAGTTCTAGGCTCATCTTAATCTTTTTATCAGTGGCTTTTAACTTAATCAAATGAAATAAATCCAAAAGATTAAAAAAATCACTTTTGCAAGCATGAAATAAAATGGTCCCATTAATATGCTGCTGCACTTCAAGTAGGTTGTTTACAATGCAGGGAATTTCATTTATTGTAGGCATCCTGATTTAAAAAAAAATTTTTTTTTAATAGAAAAAAGTTGCTTTAATGAACTGAAGGCCAAACACTGTCTCCAGAAGCGCACTCAAGAGAAGGGACTGGGGTTTTGGAAAAAAGATGGCAGAGGAGCAGGGGACCCTATTTCAACTGGTCCCCGGAATTGAGCTGGATATCTACCAGACCACTCTAAGCACCCATGAAACCAGCCTGAGATGTAAGAAGATCTGGATCTCTACAAGCAGAATATCACAGGCGGTTGGTTTTGAGTTACAAAGCGGGGAGCTGTGATTCCGAGGGCAGATATCGGAGGATAAACGGCAGCGGGAGGGTGCCTGGACGTGGGGATCCTACACCGCTGGTGAGCGACAGCCTCGCACGCTGCCGACCGGGCACAGACTCGCAGACCGGTAATGGTGGGGAAAGGACTCTAGGGCAGCCCACGGGTCGGAACCCAGAGCGGTGGGGTTGCGCCTGCGAACTGCAGCCCCCGGGGCAGAAACCCGGAGTGGTGGGGTGGCGAGGGCGTGCACAACTGGGAGCGGCTGGCGGTTTTAGAAGCACAAAGGGCAGGACGTGCCCTGACCTGGAGGCAGGACTGGGAGCGCTGCGGGGGGGACGCACAACCCAGGCCGCTGCAGTTTATAGCAGCATGGACAGAAACGGAGACGGTGTGGCCTGGAGAGCTCACTGAAGAACAGACTGCGGTCTCTCTGCTCTGAGGCAGAGGGTTGGAAATGGTCTCTTCTGCTCTGACTCATGGAAGAAATGCGGAAAGCCGCCAGAGAACAAAAGCCCCAAAAACTGATTCCCGCTGAGCCCATCCCCCGCCACAGGGGCACAGGGCAACTCCATCCCAACAGGGTTGCCTGAGTAACAGTGCGGCAGGCCCCTCCCGCAGAAGACAGGCTGGGAAAACAAGAGGTCAGCAACCCTAAGGTCCCAAGAAAACAGGTGCATCTTGCTTGGGTTCTGGTCAATAATTTGGATTCTGTACATTCCCTCAAACACCCATCAACAGAATGACTAGAAGGAGGAGCCCCCAAAATGGAAAAGACTCAGAGATTATGACTTATGCTGCAGATTTACAAATGGATGCAGATATAACCAAGATGTCGGAGATGGAATTCAGGCTAGCAATTGTGAAGACAATGGCTAGAATGGAGAAATCAATTAATGGCAACATAGAGTCTCTAAGGGCAGAAATGAAAGGTGAATTGGCAGAACTTAAAAATGCTATCAATGAGATCCAATCCAATCTAGATAATCTAACAGCTAGGGTAACTGAGGCAGAAGAACGAATAAGCGACCTGGAAGACAATATAATAGATAAAAAGGGAAAAGAGGAGGCCAGGGAAAAACAACTCAGAATCCATGAAAATAGAATCAGAGAAATAAGTGACACCATGAAGCGTTCCAATGTCAGAATAATTGGAATCTCGGAGGGAGTGGAGAGAGAGAGAGGACTAGAAGATGTATTTGAGCAAATCGTAGCTGAGAACTTCCCTAATCTGGGGAATGAAACAAACAGTCGCATCCTAGAGGCAGAGAGGACCCCTCCCAAGATGAAGGAAAATAGGCCAACACCCCGGCATGTAATAGTAAAACTTGCAAATCTTAGAACCAAGGAAACCATCTTAAGGGCAGTTAGGGGGAAGAGATTCCTTACGTACAGAGGGAGGAACGTCAGAATAACATCAGACTTATCCACAGAGACCTGGCAAGCCAGAAAGGCCTGGCAAGACATATTCAGGGTACTAAATGAGAAGAACATGCAGCCAAGAATACTTTAACCAGCGAGGCTTTCATTTAGAATGGATGGAGAGATGCAGAGCTTCCAAGACCCGCAGAAACTGAAAGAATATGTGACCACTAAGCTGGCCCTGCAAGAAATATTAAGGGGGGTTCTATAAAAGGAAAAAGACCCCAAGAGTGATATACAACAGAAATTTACAGGGACAATCTATAAAAACAACGTCTTCACAGGCAACATGATGACAATTAATTCATATCTTTCAATAATCACTCTCAATGTGAATGGCCTAAACGCTCCCATAAAACGACACAGGGTTGCAGATTGAATAAAAAGACAGGACCCATCCATATGCTGCCTACAAGAGACTCATTTTGAAACTAAAGATACATCCAGACTGAAAGTGAAGGAATGGAGATCCATCTTCCATGCCAGCAGACCTCAAGAGAAAGCTGGGGTAGCAATTCTTATATCAGACAAATCAGATTTTAAACTAAAGTCTGTAATTAGAGACACAGAGGGACACTATATCATTCTTAAAGGGTCTATCCAACAAGAAGATCTAACAGTTGTAAATATCTATGCCCCCAACATGGGAGCAGCCATCTACATAAGCCAACTGTTAACCAAAATAAAGAGTCATATTGATAACAATACATTAATTGTAGGAGACCTCAATACTCCACTCTCAGCAATGGACAGATCATCTAAGCAGAAAATCAACAAAGAAACGAGATTTGAATGATACATTGGACTAGATGGACCTCATAGGTATTTACAGAACATTCCACCCTAAAACAACAGAATACTCATTCTTCTCGAGCGCACATGGAACTTTCTCCAGAATAGACCACATACTGGGTCACAAATCAGGTCTCAACCGATACCAAAAGATTGAGATTATTCCCTGCATATTCTCAGACCACAATGCTTTAAAACTGGAAATCAATCACAAGAAAAAATTTGGCAGAAATTCAAACACTTGGAAGCTAAAGACCACTCTGCTCAACAATGTTTGGGTCAACCAGGAAATCAAAGAAGAACTTAAACAATTCATGGAAATCAATGAGAACGAAAACACATCAGTTCAAAACCTATGGGATACTGCAAAGGCGGTCCTAAGGGGGAAATACATAGCCATCCTAGCCTCACTCAAAAAATAGAAAAATCCCGAATTCACCAACTAACTCTACACCTTAAAGAACTAGAGAAAAAGCAACAAACGATGCCTAAGCCACGCATTACAAGAGAAATAATTAAAATTAGAGATCAATGAATTAGAAACCAGAAACACAGTAGATCAGATCAACGAAACTAGAAGTTGGTTCTTTGAAAGAATTAATAAGATTGATAAACCACTGGCCAGACTTATCCAAAAGAAAAGAGAAAGGACCCAAATTAATAAAATTATGAATGAAAGGGGAGAGATCACAACTAACACCAAGGAAATAGAAACAATTATTAGAAATTATTATCAACAGTTATATGCCAATAAACTGAGCAATCTGGATGAAATGGAGGCCTTCCTGGAAACCTATAAGCTGCCAAGACTGAAACAGGAAGAAACTGACAACCTGAATAGGCCAATAACCAGTAACGAGATTGAAGCAGTGATCAAAAACCTCCCAAAAAACAAGAGTCCAGGGCCTGATGGATTCCCTGGGGAATTCTACCAAACATTCAAAGAAGAAATAATACCTATTCTACTGAAGTTGTTTCAAAAAATAGAAACAGAAGGAAAACTTCCAAACTCATTCTATGAGGCCAGCATTACCTTAATCCCCAAACCAGGCAAAGATCCCATCAAAAAGGAGAATTTCAGACCGATATCCCTGATGAATATGGATTCCAAAATCCTCAAAAAAAATCCTAGCTAATAGGATCCAACAATACATTAAAAGGATCATCCACCACGACCAAGTGGGATTTATCCCCAGGATGAAAGGGTGGTTCAACATTCGCAAATCAATCAATGTGATAGAACACATTAATAAGAGGAGGGAGAAGAACCATATGGTCCTCTCAACTGATGCAGAAAAAGCATTGGACAAAATACAACATCTTTTCCTGATTAAAACTCTTCAGAGTATAGGGATAGAGGGAACATTCCTCAAGTTCATAAAATCCATCTATGAAAAACCCACAGCAAATATCATCCTCAATGGGGAAAAGCTGAGAGCCTTTCCCTTAAGATCAGGAACACGTCAAGGGTGCCCACTCTCGCCACTATTGTTCAACATAGTACTAGAAGTCCTAGCAACAGTAATCAGACAACAAAAAGAAATAAAAGGGATTCAAATTGGCAAAGAAGAAGTCAAACTCTCTCTTTTCGCAGACGACACGATACTTTATGTGGAAAACCCAAAAGACTCCACCCCCAAATTACTAGAACCCATACAGCAATTCAGTAATGTGGCAGGATACAAAATCAATGCGCAGAAATCAGTTGCTTTCTTATATACTAATGCAACTGTAGAAAAAGAAATTAGAGAAACGATTCCATTTACAATAGCACCAAAAACTATAAGATACCTCGGAATAAACCTAACCAAAGAGGTAAAGGATCTATACTCTAGGAACTACAAAACACTCATGAAAGAAATTGAAGGAGACAAAAAAAGATGGAAAAATATTCCATGCTCATGGATCAGAAGAATAAACATTGTTAAAATGTCTATGCTACCCAGAGCAATCTATACCTTCAATGACATCCCGATCAAAATTCCAATGACATTTTTCAAAGTGCTGGAACAAACAATCCTAAAATTTGTATGGAATCAGAAAAGACCCCAAATCGCCAAGGAAATGTTGAAAAAGAAAAACAAAGCTGGGGGCATCACATTGCCCAATTTCAAGCTATATTACAAAGCTGTGATCACCAAGACAGCATGGTACTGGCACAAAAACAGACATATAGACCAATGGAACAGAATAGAGAACCCAGGTATGGACCCTCAACTCTATGGTCAAATAAATTTTGACAAAGCAGGAAAAAACATGCAATGGAAAAAAGACAGTCTCTTCAATGAATGGTGCTGGGAAAACTGGACAGCCACATGCAGAAGAATGAAACTCGACCATTCTCTAACACCATTCACAAAGATAAACTCAAAGTGGATGAAAGACCTCAATGTGAGACAGGAATCCATCCAAATCCTAGAGGAGAACATAGGCAGTAACCTCTTTGACATCGCCCACAGCAACTTCCTTCAAGATACATCTCCAAAAGCTAGTGAAACAAAAGCAAAAATGAACTTTTGGGACTTCATCAAGATAAAAAACTTCTGCACAGCAAAGGAAACAGTCAACAAAACAAAGAGGCAACCCACAGAATGGGAGAAGATATTTGCAAATGACACTACAGATAAAGGGCTGGTATCCAAGGTCTATAAAGAACTTCTCAACTCAACACCCAAAAAACAAATAATAAGTCAAAAAGTGGGCAGAAGATATGAAAAGACACTTCTCTGAAGAAGACATACAAATGGCTAACAGACACATGAAAAAATGTTCATCATCATTAGCCATCAGGGAAATTCAAATCAAAACCACATTGAGATACCACCTTACACCAGTTAGAATGGCAAAAATGGACAGGGAAAGAAACAACAAATGTTGGAGAGGTTGTGGAGAAAGGGGAACCCTCTTATGCTGTTGGTGAGAATGAAGGTTGGTACAGCCACTTTGGAAAACAGTGTGGAGGTTCCTCAAAAATTTAAAAAATAGAGCTACCCTATGACCCAGCAATTGCACTACTGGGTATGTACCCCAAAGACACAGATGTAGTGAAAAGAAGGGCCATATGCACCCCAATGTTCATAGCAGCAATGTCCACCATAGCCAAACTGGAGAGAGCCGAGATGCCCTTCAACCGATGAATGGATAAAGAAGATGTGGTCCATATATACAATGGAATATTACTCAGCCATCAGAAAGGATGAATACCGAACTTTTACATCAACATGGATGGAACTGGAGGGTTTATGCTAAGTGAAATAAGTCAAGCAGAGAAAGTCAATTATCATATGGTTTCACTTATTTGTGGAACATCAGGAATAGCATGGAGGACACTAGGAGAAGGAAGGGAAAAATGGGGAGGGGGAATTGGAGGGAGAAATGAACCATGAGAGACTATGGACTCTGAGAAACAAACAGGGTTTTAGAGGGGAGGGGGGAAGGCGGATTGGTTAGCCCGGTGATGGGTATTAAGGAGGGCACGTACTGCATGGAGCACTGGGTGTTATACGAAAACAATGGATCGTGGATCACCACATCAAAAACTAATGATGTATGGTGACTAACATAACATAATAAAATTAAAAAAAAAAAAGGGACTGGATTGTTACCTAGTGAACTTTATTTACAGCAGTTATATAATTTGGATAATTCCAACCAGAATCCCTTCTTTGTCTTTGACAACAGATTTATGGCTGCAAAATAAGCGGATATTTGCCCCACGTTCTTATAAGTACCAGCCTTGATTCAAGGACAGTCTGTGAGTTGAATGAAAACAAATGATCTAAAGAGCACGTGGTCATCATTGTGATGTAAAATTATCGTAGCTCACTTCTCTTATCTTGTGTGAAAGAAAGCCTGCATCTTCACAGGGGAAATGACGTATGATCCAGTATTTAGAAACACAATTCCTTGCATTCAGTGAGCGTTTACAATGTTCACGCTAGGAATTTTCCATGGAGATCTTGGATGTTCTTTGCATTCTCCAGAAACGGTGGCTAAGAAGCCTTGGATTTATAACATTTGTAGGCGTTTATATTTCTTTAGATGGAATTTCCTGCCTTTTATTTATTTTATTATTTGTAAAAGATTTATTTATCAGGAGAGAGAGAGAGAGAGAGTGAGTATGAGTGAGCCAGGGTGGGCAGGGGAGGGGGAGAGGGGAAAAAAAAAAAATCTCAAGGAGACTCCCCGCTGAGTGCAGAATCTATGCAGGGTTCAATCTCAGGACCTTGAGACAGTGACCTGAGCGAAAATCAAGAGTCCGATGCCTAAACGACTGAGCCACCTAGGCACCCCAAAGAATTTCCTGTCTTCTAAATGCCTGATATTGACAGCATTGCAATTGCAAGGTAGCTGTGATGTCATGAGAAAGGCAGTGGAAGGACAGGCCTTGAAACGTGGGTCCCAGTCCAGATTTTGCCACTGACCGGCTGTGTGTACTTGGGTGAATCTCTTCACCACCCTAGGCCTTGGATTCCTCCTTTGAACAATAAGGGGAATAGGCCTTACTTTAGGAGCCCTGCAGCTCTGAGAACCCATAGTTTTATTAATTGGATTACATCCATCATACAAAATTCAGCAATGGTATATAAGAATTGGAAAAAGCATTCATTTTAAATTCAGTATATTAAAAATGTGTAATAATTAAAGCTTTCTCTATTTTCACACTTGCCAGGGAGTAGAAATAATGACTACAGTTAAGGTCATGGATTAAACTATTCCTTTAATAGCTTGCTTACAATCGTCTTAACCGTCTTGATAACCTTACAGGATTGTAGGCGATGTAACTTTAAATGATGCTTGGGGAGGTTTTTGAGCTCACTCTTTATTTACTAATTTAACACCATAAGCATCCCAATTTTGAAATAAGCTAGAAAGGAACTAGCGGTTGTCTCTGAGGGCATTACACCCCAGGGCACTGTGGCTTTAGCATTTCTGGCGGGGACTCTGCCTTTAATGGACATAATCTATGCCCACGCACACACTTGACTTCTGTCTCTGACTGCTCATCTGTTGTGATGGCGCCGTGCCTGCCCTGAGGATTGCACCAGGGTTTAACGACGCGGAGTGTGAGAGCAAATGGATGCACAGACAACAGAAATGACTAATGCCTGCAACAGAAAGTCACTTCTCCGGTATAACCATTCCCATGTGATCAGAAATAACTAAAATGCTAGCAGCCATCCCCAAAATACTGTGCGAAACCCCTAGAGTAAGGGGGTAATGTAATGTATGTGAAGGGGTTGGCCCACCCAGGGCCTTAAACTGAAAATCTATCTGGTAAAGTCCGTAAAAATCAACATGGATGAATGTTACTAGGCACCAACAGGGATGAAAGTGGGCTCCTGGAAACTCTCACAGTGTTCTTAGCAATACTAGAATGTTCAACATGCCCTCAGGTGTCATCTTTACTCTCCTACCCACTGCAAACCAACAACAACAACAAAACAAACACAATCTACAACACCCCTGTGAGAAAAGTCTGCCCTCAGCTTCATATTCCCAATGTGTTCCACAAAACAGTCTGGGAATTGTGCGGGGAAATGAAAATGCTGAGTTTTGGTCTTTACTCAGTTTCTCTTTACCCACTCACTGTTTCGGTTCTCCAGTACTGCTATTTGAATCTCCACCTGGTTCTTGTACTATTAATCAGAAATAATATATATATAAAAGCATTTGAGAGGAAGATCTTAGACCACCACAACACAATACAAATGCGGATTATTATTACTGAGTCCCTTTCTTATTTTTAGACCATTCTGAGCATAACAATTTAAGAATGCCTCATTGTGCCTTGACTCCTGCCCAGTAATTTCTCGCACAAGGTGGTTTATTAGAATATGGGATCTCTGGTGAAGGCTATGATTCCCAGATGATGTGAAAGACATCTACAGACCTTAATGAATGAACACATCTCTCTTTCCCAGGAGCGGTGCTGGGGAATATAGACGACTATGACCCTGCTGCCCAAAGCAAAACACGATTAATGTTGGTTTATTCCCAAGGCAGAGTATCCTTTAAAAACTTTTATTACTTTACCTAAAACGTATAATTTTCCTTGTATATTTCCTCTGGCCTCAGCTTAGTCCATATCGAAGTTGTTACAACTTTAATTTTTGCTAGATCGTAAAATTGAATCCTTTATCAGATCAGCCCTGATCACCTATCTAGATAACTTCTAATTAGAGGCTCAGGTTCTGGTTAGGGGAGCATACTTTCAGTTCAATTTCTGGCTCTGGCCCTAAGTAACTGCATAAACCTTCACAACTGTCAGAGCCTTGGTTCCTTGTCTGCAAAATGGGGGTAATAATACATAAGAGGCTCTTCTAAGGATAAATAAGATAGAATATATAAAGCAAATAGTTCTACAAATGGTAGCTGATTACATTTAAGTATTCTTATTAAACACATATACTAGGTACTGTACCACTGCCCTCTGATTTTGTTTTTGGTTTTTTTTTTTAAACATATAAGGTTTCAGAGGCCCCAGGACCGAAGAGGTTATTTCTAATGCTCGAGGAATTACATTGATCTCTTTCTTTGCCAGCGCCCAGTATCCTAAGGCTAGTTGTGGAGTGGGGTTTAAGGATTATCACGTGGAGATCCTCTCTCCACTCTTGATTCATTCACCGTAGTCAATACTGCTCCAATTTCCATTAAGTAAAAGGTTCTCTCTAATCCATATACATTGAACTATGGCTTGACTTTGTTGAGATATAAGAGAGTAATTGCTTTGAGGAGGTTCTAGTAACATCAAAACAGAAGAGGAGGGCTCAAGTGATTTGTCAGGCAGCTTTTAAAATTGTTGCTTATAACAGCAAGAAGAAAGAGGTTTTTCATGGTTTTAAGGCAAGGCTTTGACTAATTTTTTTGAACTACAATTCCCAGAATGCCATCTACCTTGTAAAAATGAACGCCTACTTGAATTTCACATTGAGAGTCTGAGATCGATTTGTCTGTTTCACGGCTAGTAAACTACTCAGAGCCAAGCAACAATGCACATAGGAAAGGTTTCCAAGACTTAAGTGAAGGAGGCCAATAACTAAACTAACCTGAATAATACTTTTGAGGCATTATTTGGCTAAAGGGCGTCCCAACATTCGGTGTCTCAAGCACTACACCGCTAGATAATCCCTAGGGCTCAAAGCCATTCTAACCCCGAGGATGATAGTCTTGTCATTGAAGATTTGTGAGGCAAATCAGTCTAAGGAAAACAGCAATATTTATGGATCTCTGAATCAGAAGACGAAGGCCCTAACCATAATTTTGATTTCTCTAAGTACTTTTCTTGATTTTGAAATATATTGAGTGGCATTTACATTGTCCTTGGGTAAAGAGCAAGGGGTAAAGTCTGCTCCCTGAGCACTGGACTCAAAGAGGAAAAACTCAACTTTGGGGAAATGAGGTCCCTTAATGGATCTTTGCTTTGTTCTCCACAGGCCAGAATGCCTATCTACTGCAAAATATCTTTCCTCTGCCCTCATTTCTGGAAAAAGAAAAAAAACAAAAACAAAAAAACAGCAGTAAAACTACTACCGTTTATTACCTAGGAGACTCTGACTCTCTTACATCAGAGCTATGACAAAAACACGGCTTAGGGTGTAGAGTCAGAGTGCAGGAGTTCTCTGCTCCACCACTCAGTTGATGTAATAAATGGGTATAAATATAACCCCTTTAAGACTCATGTATAGCCTTTAAAATGGGGATCACTATAGTGTCTCCTAATAGGGCTGCCATACAGATTAAATGAGATAATACATGTAAAGTGTTTAGCACAGGGATGGGCTCATGATAAACACTCTATAAATGCTAGCTATTGTTATGAGCACCTTAAAGTAACCTTTGGCTTCTCTTCTTCCTTCAGCCACCATATCTAATCTGTCAACAAGCCCTGTCAATTCTTACACTCATTCTCTTCCCTCCCCAACTATAAATTACCTATGCAGTGAATGAACAAAAGATTGCTAAGAAGGATGCCCACCCACATAAGCGTACATATTGGCTATCTCCAAGGAGGCAGATGGGGGTGGGGGGAATGGGTTTGAGAAGGGGAACAAGGAAGTTTTGTCTGTAATATTTTATGTCTATAAAAAATACATCTGAGGGGTGCCTGGGTGGTGCAGTCGGTTAAGTGTCTGGCTCTTGGTTTAGGCTCAGGTCATGATCTCAGGGTCCTGGGATTGAGCCCCACATCGGGCTCTGTGATCCGTGCAGAGTCTGCTTGAGTTTCTCTCCCTCTCCCTCTGCCCCTCCCACTCATGTGTGTGCTCTCTCTAAAATAAATTAATTAAAAAATATATATCTGAAACAAATACGGCAATAAGGGTTATATGGTGTTTTTCTCTGTACTTTTCTTTAGGTTAGAATTTTGTCATCATTTACACCAACATCAACAACAACAACCACAAACATCCTCCCACAGCACTATGATGTCAAACAAGTTATTTGATCTCTGTTCGCCTCATTTTCCTTATCTGTAAATGGGAAGAGCAGCATTTTTCTGGCAGGGTGACAATGAAGAATTAAATGAAATTACGGATGGCCCTTTAAAAAGAGATACTGTTGTCGTTTTAATTATGATTACCATCTGGTAGTTTCTTTGTCTATCATGAGTTTACCCTCTAATTCAGAATGCACCGGCTTGCAGGATAATCTTCCTCAAACAAGGCTTCCTCTCATGGTCTTCCTAAGAACCTGTATTCTCTCCCCCTGGTGTAGCCAGGCCAAGCAGGGGTGACTGTCTGGTTGACGCCTTCCCTGAGCCCCTCTTCCTCCCCCAGCACTGGGGCTGCACCTTGCTCATGGCGCCTACCACCTGCACTGTACTTTGAGATCCCTAAGAAGCAAATGTGCTTGATTCTGCCCGATAATATTTGCAGTGGAAGAAATAAGGAGGGAAAACAGAAAGGAAGAAAAAGACTCAGGGCTGGGCTCTAATTCTGGCTCCTGCAGGCGCCCTTCCTATGACTGCCTTGCTGGGACGAGTTGTAGCGTTCTGTGTTCAATGCCCTATCTGGGGTGTGGGCTGGTTGCACGCTCGACGGCCCCTATAATCAGGCCCCTTACGCAGTCCTCTTTCCCTACGCTCAGAACAAATCCTCTGCCACCAAGTGGGGCTTGAACGTGTCACACGTTCACTCTAATTCGGTTCTTGTTTCCAAATTTTTACCTTCTCTCCAAAACCCTGCCTGCCCAAGTTCTAAGCCTTCTAAGAAACTTTCCTCAATATATTTTACCCATTTAAAAAAAAAAAAACTAACACATCTATAACTTATAAAAAGCTAGTCACTGTTCTACATACATTGTGTATATATTCATTTATTTTCGCCTCAAAACTCTGTGAAGTAACTATTATTATCCCATTTTAATGATGAGGGAACTGAGGCACAGAGGGATTAAATGGACTTGGCCAACTCACACAGCCAGTAAGTGGCAGAACTTGAACCCCGATGGTCTGCTTTGGACTACACACTTTGTCACCCCATGAAAACCTCTTTCTAATCAATAGCTTTTAACTTCTTCCATACTGTGTCATATAATTTTTTCATTAAAATTGAGTAATGCACTAATTTATATTCTCATATTATTTGGTAGCTCATAGCATAATGTTAACACCCCATAAATACTGATTATTAGAAATTAAATCTTTATATGATTATGTAAGCTGTGGGAGGTAGACCTTCATAAGCTCAGGTAGGATTGTACTCCCAGAATGTATTTACTGACACTGATAGCAGTCCTGGGAGATGGACAGGCCAGATCAATTTGACAGGTGAGAAGAGTGAGCCACAAGAGTTAAGTGACTTATTCCGAATTATACACTAAACAGCAGTGCCTGGACCAAATCAACACCACCCGATTCTAAGTCATGGCACTTTTTTATAGCAGGCTTTCTGGAATCTCTCCGAGGTCAGGTCATAGCAGTGGAGACACTTGGAATACGGACAGGAAATAAGGAGCAGGAGGAGTGCATACACCCTTATTAATACCTATCCTTGTCTTTTGCGTATTTTTTATTTAAAAAAGGGGCGTGGCAAAAAGCCTGGCTTTAAGCTGTCCTTAGGCGTTTGGGAGCTGTCTCACACGCATCACAAGGTGTTCATTACCATAGCCTGTCCTTACTGTTGCTTGTGATCTACCAGTGATGACTTAACTTACATTTCAGAACCCACTGTTGAACACAAGCCAATTCCTTACCTGTTGTCCATGCCATTGTTCTGGGTATGGAGGTTTTCTCTGCCATCCTTCTGAGCTACTTTTCTGCTTGCTTCCTCTTCTGTCTCACTCAGGCTTTCCTCCTCTAAGCTGTCTGGCTCCATACTGTTGTCCCCCCGGATTTGGTCTTCAAACTGGGACTTACTCTCTTGAGTGAAGCTTCCTGAATCAGATTCCAAGGAGTCTTTTGAAATCAGATGTAAGTCCTTCTTGAAAGGTGGCTCTGTGGACCGGACCTTTAAGTTGGTATGATGAACAGGAGATTGAATTGAGAGCTTGGGAATTAATTTACTATGACTCATCTTGAAAACATACAAATATGAATATGAATACAAATATTCTTGATGATAGGAGCAGTTGGCTTGAGTATTTAAAGTTGTGGTTCACAAAAGCATTACCTAAAAAAAAAAAATTGTATTCGTGTCACTTTGTGACTACAGAATTCTCTTTAATTTCAACGTTAATCAAACATTTAAGTGAGCAGAACCCTGTTACATTATCTGCAGCCTTTTGTATGTACCCTTTTGTATGGGGAAGGTCTATTGGAAAAACTATTGTGTTCTCTCTACAGAAACACATCTGATGTAGAGTTCATAAACAGCCTGAGTAATCAAATACAGCTTTATTGAGGAAATCAAATGGCTGGATTCCTTTTTCTACCTTCCAAGGGCCTATTACAGACAAGCCTGGACAAAGCTAAATGGTTAATTATGGACGGTACTTTGATGGCTTTATTTCAAATACCCAGGGCACCAATATAAATATGCCATGTTCAGGAGTATTCATGAATAGAGTAAAACAGGTTCAGGATCTACTGTTTGAAAAGTAAAGGAGAGAGCAGGGAAGAACATGGCCTCCATAGTTGGAACTGTAAAGAGGGAAGCTGTTTTGTACCTGGATCTATATCGGCTGGTTTCATCATTTAGAAGGCATTTTGGCCCCCCGGGTTGCCACTAGGTAGGAATAAGTAATTTAGGTGGACATTACGTGGAGATCAATCTCAGCTCAGTATATAAAAAAAAGAACAATGATTAAAACTGTTTAACGCAAAATTTGGAGGCTTTGTGCATACTGCCACTGAGTGATTCATGGCAGAGGCTGGATGTCTACCTTCTTGAAAGGGATGCTGGCCTCGAGAATATTGCGTGGGTGGGAGATTGGCCTGAGTAACAGCTAGGGTCCCTTCTAACTCGCTTAAGTGTGTGATTCCAAGTGAGCCTTCCTTGCCTCAGAGGGCTGCCATAAAGACCCATGAGATGGTTTATGGAAAGGGTGCTCTAAGTTCGTATCACATTGAAAGGAGATGATGATTTTGGATTGTGCTTCCTTTCATCTCTCCCTAGCATTTCTATTTTGCTCAGTCTTCTATCTCACTGCCTTTATGCCATTTTTTTTTTCCTGTAGGTCAGACAACAGAAACTTTTACCATCAGAGATTCCAGGGCTTGCTCTTGTTCTTTTGGCAAATGCTAGCTTTAATTAAATAACACAAACTTATTCCTATTCCTTGCACTGCTAATAATGTTGACCTCGTTGCTAACACCATCAACACCTCAGAGGAAAGTACCTTAACAAACAAAATAGATGAAAGGTAGCATTCAGATTTAAATGCATATGAAGTGGTTTTCTTTTTAATTCAAAATTCCCCAAGCTGGTATTATAAATATAAATAATATATTATTGTTTAACCGTACAGACTGCTATATCATCTTATTTTAAAAATACATAGTGTGTCCTATCTTATTTTAATATTGACAAGTAGATTTATGGAGTTTTTAGAAAGCAGCAAATCCACCAAGTACTAACTAACATTTTAACAGAAACAGTTTGTATAAACATCTGTAAGAGTTTTACTGGGGGAGTTTAAGTCACTGTGCATGGGATTGTTAAAGACAAAGCTTAAAATAATCATTCTATCTCAATTTGGAATTGCTCATGAAATCATTCAGTACCCTCAATTGTTGTTCTTAAGTGAGATGGACTAAGGTTTCCTAGAGTTAATGAATAAAAAAAAGTCCATAGGGCGCCTGGGTGGCTCAGTTGGTTAAGCGACTGCCTTCAGCTCAGGTCATGATCCTGGAGTCCCGGGATCGAGTCCCGCATCGGGCTCCCTGCTCAGCAGGGAGTCTGCTTCTCTCTCTGACCCTCCCCCCTCTCATGCTCTCTATCTCATTCTCTCTCAAATAAATAAATAAAGTCTTTAAAAAAAAAAAGTCCATAGAAGAAGATTATTTTGGTGTAATTAATGAAATCTGGAATAGTGCAGAGAATAGAAAGCCAAACACCAGCAAAGCTGGGGCTTTGGTGGAGGCCTGATCTTATAAAGGCATGAGATTAAAGAAGGAAAAGCTGGTATCTCGAATAAATTAGCAAGTAGGCATTTTAAATGTCATGAATGTGGCTCCGTAGTGGCACAATTGTTTTTCACTGAAATTTCGGACCGAGAGAGGCTGACAACCTCGTTACAAAAGTAAACAAGGCAGACTGGGATATTGCCAATGGTATCCAGGCACTAAGACGCGGCAGTTCCCTAGGGTTCCCTTCAAGACCTTGGGTCTCCTCCTCTAGTACTGGGAGGAACGAATTTCCGTCTGTAGGTGAAAAGGCACCCTCCTTGCTCTGGCCAAGAAGAAAGAGAAAAAGTTGCCCTGTTGTGGAACAGCCCGGAAGCTGCCCACAAGGGACGATCGGTTTGTTTTCTCTCTTTGCCTCTTTTCTGATGGACAAGACCCGGCAGCCAAGGCATCTTAAGGTCAAGGAGGTGACAGGTCCCTGGGGGCGGGGGCGGGGAGGGAGTCTGTTGCCCTGGGCAGTTCTTTATCAACAGAGGACAGGGCTGCTCTGGGAGTCCGGACACTAAAGCCTCTCCAGGTGCCGGTTCCTGGGCCCTCGTCCCTGCCTTGCCACGGTCCCCCACTTCCTGCCCGGGCCCCAAATGCTGTCCGGCGCGGGCTCGTTGGGGTTCTGCTGGTCCTGATCCAGTTTCCTCCTGTCCCCACCCCCAGTCCCAGTCCTTCCCATTTCCCTCCCCCGGCGCGCGCACCCTCGTTCAGGAGGCAACCGCCTGTCACCTGCCCAGTGCTCCTCGGCGACCGCGACCCCTGCAGCCTGCATCCTCCTGAGCCGCCACCACCCGACCTCCCTCCTACTGCCCCGCCCCGCGCGCGTGGCAGGTGCTGCCTTGGAGACGGTGGCCAACAGAGCGCGCCCGGGGCTCCGCTCAGGGGGCGGGGCTCCGCTCAGGGGGCGGGGCTCCGCTCAGGGGGCGGGGCCAGCGCGGAGGCGTTTCCTGCCCCGGCAGAGGGGGTGGGACTGGTTGTGATGACCGCGTTCGAGGACGGGGAACTCTGGGCCAGGCTGCTGTAGGGCCACCCTGACTTCCCATCTTTGGAAAGCAAGGAAAGGCAGGCCACTGAGTGGGAGGAGATACCTGCGACAAATACTGCTAGGGCAGGCAAAGGACTCCTACAAATCAAGAGAGAAAATCCAGTGAAAGAAGGGGTAAATGACTTGGACAGGAATATTACAAAAGAAATCCAAATGGCGGATAAATATTTGTTTTTGATTGAAAAGGTGCTTAATTCATTAATAATCAGAAGAGGGCAAATTAAAAGCATAGTGGATATCTGTGACTCCGTACTCACCAGATGGGCATAAGTCAAAATATCTGACTGCGCCCAGGGTAGGGGAGGATGCAAGGCAAAGAACCCTCATGTGCTACAGAGGGGAGTGTGAAGTGGCGCAGCCACTTTGGCGAATCGTTCGAGGTTAGCTGGGATATATAAATATCCTGCGACTCAGCAATTTCACTTTTAGGTGTCTAGCCCCCAAACTTATGCACCCAACTGAAAATAACTGAAACGTCCATCAACAATAGAACAGTTAATTAAAATGTGATATTCCATACCCTGGCCTACTATACAGTAAGGTCAATGAATGAAATACAGCAACAACACAGAGAGATCTTAACGCCTCCGCCTCCTGGTTTCAGCTTAGGTCCTGATCTCAGAGTTGTGAGATGGAGCCCGCGTCGGGCTCTGTGCTCAGTGAGGAGTCTGTTTATGTTGCTCTTCCCCTCTCCCTTTGCCCCTCTTCCCTGCTCAGGCTCTCTCTCTCTCTCTCAAATAAGTAAATCTTTTAAAAAAAGTGTTGAGGAAAAAATCCCTCAAAATACATATTGTATGATTTTATACATAAAAATTATAAACAGAAAAATTTAAACTGTACTATCTATGGATGTACAGTTAATGGAGAGAACTATGCAAAGAAGCAAAGTAGTGATTGTCATAAAGTTAGGATTGTGATTAGCTCTGGCCTGCATGGGGGGCGGCGTTGGCAGAGTGTGCGATTGTATTTCCTGACTTTTAATGCTGGTTACATAGATAACTCATTTTATAACAGTTCATTAAGCTTTATTTACATTCATGTGTATCTATATAGAATATTTCACTATTAAAAAGCCTTTAAAGAAGAGTAAAAAAAAAAAGTGTTGGGAATTATATTCACATTAAAATAGCATTAAAACCACAAGTAGATTTGAATAACTAGCTGCAAAGAGGGAAGAATGATTCCAGTTGCCTCATTCATGATAGGAAACTGAGAATTGGAAAATATCTTTACTACTCAATTTTACTATTTTTTATTTTGTTTTTTATTCGAGTTAGATATTTTTTTAAAAACTTTTTTTGGACAGCAGGTACCTTGTCTTATGAGTATACAACAGAACCTCAATGTTAAGAAATGAAAGCAAGGGGCGCCTGGATGGCTCAGTTGGTTAAGCGACTGCCTTCGGCTCAGGTCACGATCCTGGAGTCCCTGGATCGAGTCCCGCATCGGGCTCCCTGCTCGGCAGGGGGTCTGCTTCTCCCTTTGCCCTCTTCCCCCTCGTGCTCTCTCTATCTCATTCTCTCTCTCAAATAAATAAATAAAATCTTAAAAAAAAAAAGAAATGAAAGCAGGGTAGCCAAAAGCATTGGTGCTGTTCTGCCCAGCATATTATACAGATTAACATTAGAGCTACTGCAAGTGTGCAAACCAAGCCCAGGCAGAAGGATTTGTTCCCCACAGCAGCTTCTGGAATATGTTATGGAGTTGTTGCTGAGTCATTCCCTTGTCTGCCTCCTCATCTGCTGGTCTGTGGAAACAGATGCTGTGGTTCTTCAGACCCGTGAGGTGCTTTCTGCACCATCTAGAAAAGATTTTATGCTGCTTTTCTGCAAATGATATTTCCTATGAGATTCAGGAATCTACCAATCCAGCAGCTACTTTCAGAGACTAGTCACACCCAGAACATGGGACACCCTGAGCCTGATTTTCCTCCTTCCTCCTCTGTAACGGCTCTCCTGATTATTCTGATTTAAAGCAACTAAGGGCTGAAAGAATAGTCATGATTGGCAGTTGGGGTCCAGTCAGGAGACAGAAGCCACACCAAGTTATTTTAACAGAAATGATCTCATGTGAAGATTTATGAACTGAAACATTGAAAGGAGAACAGGAGTATCGCCTGGAAGGAAGCCACCACCTGCCCTGTTTCTAGGAGAACCCTAGGAAGAGTTTGGAATTATTAAACTTGACAAGCTTGGAGGAAGGGGCCAGAGCGGGGATCCAGGCCTCCAAGGAGGAAATATAAAGCTGATGAGTGCTGGTGTCTGAAAAGGGGTGATGAGGCTGGTTCTGGGGACTTGGGAAAACTAGAAATCAACTGCTGTTACTGAAACAAAGAGGGAGCAAAGACGGAGCAGTCCCTTTTCCAGCCTTGCGGTCTCCCTCTAGTGCCCCCTATTGGCAGGCTTGACAAGGAGCCAGCGGGAGAAAGGCGGTGAGGAGGATTTGCCCCCATCACAGCAGACTGTGGGTGTAGTTGAAGCTGAGAGACCCTGGTTTAATAAGCAGCACAGCAATATTCTCTTCTTCACAGTTCCTAAGAATTACCGCGTACAAGCAAAGCCATAAAGTGCATCGTTTTTATCAGCTGTTACGGCACTAATTATACTAAATCTATGTATGAGTAACACTTCCCAGGGTTTGCAAAGTGCTTTTCTGTGTATTACCTGTTCAGAATTAAGCTGGCAACCCGACCCTAACCAAAACCCAAGAAGAGTGAGAAACACAAGTAAAAAAATCATCGGGGCGCCTGGGTGGCTCAGTTGGTTAAGCGACTGCCTTCGGCTCAGGTCATGATCCTGGAGTCCCAGGATCAAGTCCCGCATCGGGCTCCCTGCTCTGCAGGGAGTCTGCTTCTCCCTCTGACCCTCCTCCCTCTCATGCTCTCTGTCTCTCATTCTCTCTCTCTCAAATAAATAAATAAAATCTTAAAAAAAAAATCATCAACATAGATAGGTTAGTAATGCTGGACTGATTTGAATCCTTCTCCACCGTCCTTCATCCATCCCTGCAGCTCCCTACTTCCTACCTCCCTGTCCTGTGCTGTTACTCGTGCTTCTGCTAGCACAGTCTTTCCTCCACTAGTTCTCACCTCCCAGACTGCTACTCAGTCTATATGACCTTACTGAGCTTCATCTCCTGCAGGAAGGATTTTCAGATAGTCCCCCCGCACTGTCCTCATGACTCTTGACCCAGGGTAGTTCTGAGTCCAGGGGAAGATGGCAGCATCTGGAGACATTTTTTAGTGTCATGACTTAGGGAAGGGGCTACTGGCATCTACTGGGGAGAGGCCAGGGATGCTGCGAAACATCCTGCAAATGAGTGGGACAGTCTCCACCACCAAAACCCAACTCCATTCCAAAGGTTCATAGTGCTAAGGTTGACAAACCCCATGCTAGACTAATGGCCCTCGGGCTGTGGCCCCAAGCTACCCAAGTGCATGCTTCCATTGTTACAGGAGCATACCTGTGGTATTGTATTATTTATGAGTTACTTGTTGATGATTCTGTCACCTCCTTACTCTATGATCAGCTCCTGGAGAGCAAGGACTAGCATTGTGCATGCAGCTCAATAGATGCTCAATAGGTGTTGAAAAACCACGGGACCCTTATAATTTAGCCCTTGAATGGAGGATAGATAACTGTAGCCCTATTAGGTCTTTTAATAGAGATATGCTCTTACTTGGCACATGACTCTGATGATTAGATAACTTATTATTTAAGCCCAGGATATGCTCAAAAATAAAAAACAATTGCTATTAACAGATATAAACTGAAATTTTCATAGGTAGCTAGGAAGTGTGGTTATTCTATGTGTAACTCTAACAAGTTTAATCTTCTGGTTCCTTTCCATATATGTTAGATTAGGAGCCAGTTAGAGGATAAGGAAAGGCACCCTGAGGACAGAGAGAAGGGACATTGCCATCAAGTGAAGAGACAGCAATATCACAAAAGTAAGAGATGTTCAGAAAAACAAAGCAACTTGCAGTTGTTTGGCGTAGGCAAAAGGTAACCCTCTAGTGGAAAACTGAGAATCAGAGTATGACAACAAGCACAATGATTACTTTCCATACTGACTAACTTTTACAAACTCACACAGAATAGATCAGTTTAATAAATGTGAGTAGAAACATAAAAATCATGTAGTATATTTTACAAAGATTTTTTTCCTCCAAATATTAAAATGCTTAAAATTTCAAGAGACAAACTCTCAATTATCTGCCCACCCCCAGCATTTATTTAGAATGACCATTCGAGATTTTTATGAAGTTGTAATAAGTATGTGTTTATAGTGCAATTCAACAGACAGAAGTAGATAACTCTAACCCTGTTCCAGAAGATAGAGTCGAGTGCTGAGGGACCCTAGAGGGGGAGAGGGAGATTCTGCCTGGCTGGAGCCAGAGGCTTTAGGAACGAGATGATCCTATAGGGCGGCTCTTATGAATACAGAGCAACAAATCATCAATGACCGCCTTTCTTCTAAAATAATTTTATTTTTTATTTTTTTAGAAAAGATTTTATTTATTTATTAGAGAGAAAGACAGAGAGGGAACACAAGCAGGGGGAGTGGGAGAGAGAGAAGCAGGCTTCCTGCCGAGCAGGGAGCCCAATGCAGGGCTTGAAATCAGGACCCTGGGATCATGACCTAAGCTGAAGGCAGACGCTAATGACTGAGCCACCCAGGCGCCCCCTTAAAAATAATTTTCAAACATTTTTAATTAAATTTTTTATTATGGACATTTAAAAACATATACAACAGTAGAGAGAAAAGGATAATGAACACACATGTAGCCCTTGCCCAGCCTCAACGAAGACCAACATGTGAGCAGTCTTGTTCCTTTTTTTAAGGTATGAACTGTCTTTTTTTTTTAAAGATTTTATTTATTTGTGTGTGAGAGAGAAAGAGAGCACAAGCAGGGGGAGCGGCAGGCAGAGGGAGAAGCAGGCTCCCCGCTGAGCAAGGAGCCCAATGTGGGACTTGATCCCAGAACCCTGGGATCATGACCTGAGCTGAAGGCAGACACTTAACTGACTGAGCCACCCAGGTGCCCCAAGAGTAAATTTTTAAAAGGAGCTTTCTATAACCAATCGACTATTCCATTCACATTAAAACATGCATAATTAAAGCCTTTAAAAAATGTTATGTTCAGAGAGCTAGTATTGTTTCTGCTGTCAACTAGATGTCTTGGATGATCCAAAATTATTTAAAGGCAAATCTCAGCTGTCATACAATTTCATCTGTAAGGTATCATTTTTAAATAGGGATCATTTTTAAATAACTGCAATAGAATTATCACATTTAAAATAAAATTAATGACTCCTTAATATCATTTAGTACTGAGTCAGTGTTCAGCCTTAGATCGACTTCTAAATATCTTTTCAGAGTGGGTGGATTTGAATCAGGATTCAAGTAAGTTCTACAAAGTGCTTTTTTAAAAAAAATAACAGCTTTGAGATATAATTCACATAACACACAGTTCACCCTTTAAAAATACGTAATTCACTAGTTTTGCAACCATCACAACTATCTAATTCCAGAATATCTGTCCTCCCAAAACCCACACCCATTAGCAGTCACCCCTCATTCCCCTGATCTTTCAGCCAGTGGCAACCGCTAATCTACTCTGTCTTTATGGATTTGCTTATTCCGGACATTTCATATAAATGGAATCTGAAAATACATGGTCTGTGCGTGTGTGCATGTGTGTGTGCGTGTGTGTCTAGCTGCTTTCACTTTGCGTAATGTTTTCAAGGTTCATGCATGTTGTATGTATCAGGATTTCATTCCTTTTTATTGCCAAATAACATTCTACTGCATGAATATACCACATTTATTAAATTTCAACCTTTTTTAAAAAAGATTTCTTTTTTTTAAAGATTTTATTTATTTATTTGACAGAGAAAGACACAGCGAGAGAGGGAACACAAACGGGGAGTGGGAGAGGGAGAAGCAGACTCCCCGCCGAGCAGGGAGCCCAATGCGGGACTCGATCCTGGGACTCCAGGAACATGACCTGAGCCGAAGGCAGGTGCTTAACCGACTGAGCCACCCAGGTGCCTCGATCAATGAATTTTTAAAGTATTATTATGAACTCATGAGTTTTAATTTATTTAATACCGTTCAGCTTTTTTGCTTTTTGATGCTTGAATTGTTTCATTTGGGGCAAGTGGAAATCCCTGAGGGGTCTGCACAGATTGGTTTCCGTGTCCTTCAACACAGCCCCAGAAGAGTCTCTGAGAGCTTCCTTGCTTTCTAGTATAAGATGGTCCAGGCTCATCTTCATACATTTCTTGCCCCAACCTGAAATCAGCCATTTCTTCAAGGAGTCTTGGGCCATTTTAGTGGGAATAATATTTAGAGACCACAATCTGGGCAGTAAGGATGCTTCTTGGTACTGGAATGGTTACCTTTTCAGTGGAAAAAACTAGGAAATACCTTTTTGTGTCTTTTTTCAGGAGAAATATATGAGCTCATGCTTTTGTTTCCAATTTAAACATAAGAACACAAGGCTTTTACTTAACTTACTTGATTTTATATTTATATCTCTTTCATGCTGAAAATCTTAGATCCAATGATATTAACATAATTAGTTGGGCACTTTATCCTCCATAATATATATTATACTTTCAAAATGGCTATATTAATAATGTGATTAACAATACGACTACTAAAAGCAATTTAAGATTTATTTGCTGTTCTTTTGTCATTAAGGCATATCCTGCTGGTGTATGCAGTCAAATGTCTGTGTCTTATTTTTATTTTTTTAGAAGATGTATTTATTTGAGAGAGAGTGCACGACCCTAAGATCGTGACCACAGCCAAAATCAAGTTGGATGCTTAACTGACTGAGCCACCCAGGTGCACCCAAATGTCTGTGTTTTAAAGTAACTTGAACTAATTATTCTCTGTGCTGCAGTTTTTGTAAAGAAATTAGTTTTTAAATTTGATATAGTCTTTAACATGATTATATAAGTCATTTGCATAGTTCCAAGCCAGATATTTAGGGAAGTCTAACTTCTAGCCCCATCCCTTCACTCAGTTCCCTCTTAGCTCATATAGGTGATAATTTTTGTTAGTTTTTAGATTAGTTGTATTTAAAAAATCTAATCCAATATGTATATATTTCTAACCTAACCCCTTTCTCAGATTAAAGGAATATATGTACTCTCTTCTGTACTTTGCTCTTTTTTCATTCAATAATAAATCCTGGAGATGAGTCTACAGACATATACAGGGAACTACCTTATCATTCCTTTGCATAGTTATATAATACTCCACTGTGTGCCCAATCAGTTCCCTATTGATACATACTTGAGTTATTATAGATGGTGCTGCAATGAATAGCTGTGATGTTGTGATATAATAAGAAATATATATTTGGTCTTCATCCTGATACCTGGCACAGAACTCCTAAAACACTTGTAATTTCCTGACCAATAAGGCTGCTGGGAGCATCTTTTATTCTAATATTTGGTCTTTGTCCCAGGTTCCTGAAACAAGAGCTGCTAAAACCCTTGGAAGATTCTGAGTGATAGGGGTGAGAGGAGTATCTTTTGTTATTCATAATGAACCCCTTTCAACCACATCTGAGTTTACGCTAGTGAGGTGACTCTTGGCCCTTCGATAGCTTCAGGATGGTGGCTGTTTGTCAGAGGAACCAACCATGAGATTAGAGGGTTGGAACTTTCTGCTCCGCCTCCCAAACTCGGGAGAGGGGCTGGAGATTGAGTTAATCACCAGTGGCCAATGACTTAGTCATGCCTACTTAATGGAACCTCGATAAAAACCCCTAAATAATGGTGCTCAGGGACCTTCTGGATTGGTGAATTCAGCCATGAGCTAGAAGAGTAATGCAACCCAACTCCACGGGGATTGAAGCTTCTGTGCTTGGGACTCTTTCAGTGCTCCCCCTGTGTGCCTCTTCATCTGGCTAGTCATTTGTATCATTTACAGTATCCTTTACAATAAACTAGTAATAGTAAGTAAAGTGTTTCTCTGCATTCTGTAGGCTGTTGTAGAGAATTATCGAACCTGAGGCGGGGGCCCTGGGAATCCATGGCTTATAGCTGGTCAGCCTTGTGATTGGCATCTGAAGTGGGGACAGAATTATGGGACTGAGCCCTTAACTACCTCCAGGTAGTTAGGGTCAGAATTGAATTGTCGGACACCCAGTTAGCGTCCAGAGAGTTGGAAAATTGGTTGATGTGGAGGAAAAAGCCACACATTTGTTGTCTGAAGTCTTGTGAGTAAAAAAGAGTCCATAAGAATCTTGTACATATGTCAAATTGTAATTTTGCTGTTTACCTTTGGGTTTGATTTCTAAAAGTGGAATTGTTGGGTCAAAAAGGAAGTACTCATGTAATTTTGCTAGATTTTGCTAAGTTCCCATTCATAGAGGCTGTATTATTTTACATGCCCACTAGCAACATATGAGAACAATTTCTTCCCTACAACCTGGCCAACAAAGCATGCTGTGAAATGCTTGAATTTTTGCCAGTATAATAGATAAGAAATAGTATTTCAGTGTTGTTTTAATTTTGCATTTCCCTTATGTAAGTGTCATTTTATATGTTTAAGAATAATTTGCCGGGCGCCTGGGTGGCTCAGTTGGTTAAGCGACTGCCTTCGGCTCAGGTCATGAAACTGGAGTCCCTGGATCGAGTCCCGCATCGGGCTCCCTGCTCGGCAGGGAGCTTGCTTCTGCCTCTGACCCTCCCCCCTCTCATGTGCTCTCTCTCTCTCATTCTCTGTCTCAAAAAAAAAAAAAAAAAGAATAATTTGCCTTTTTTTCTGACTTTTTTTTTGTGGAGTGGTATTTTTTTTCTTAAATTTTTTTTTAATTGAAGTATAGTTAACATACAGTATTCTATCAGTTTCAGGGGTACAGTATAGTGATTCCACAATTTTCCTTAATATTTCCCTAATTATAACCCTTTGTGGTATAATTTGCAAATATTTTTTTCCCGGTTTGTCATTTGTTGTTTACCTTTTTTTTTTTCGCTATAAAAAGGCATTATGTAGTCAAACTTATGTAGTCAAATTTATCAATTTTTGCCCTCCTTACTTCTGGATTTTGAGTCATTTTGAGGGAACTTTCTCCCACTTGTAGGTTATAGAACAATCAACCCATGGTTTCTTCTAGTATTTCTATGGTTTCATTTTGTACATTTCAGTCTTGCATCCATTTGGATTTTATTTCTGGCTTATGATGTGAGCAATACTTCTGATTTTACCTTTTTCTGTATGGATGTCCAGTTAGTAAAATGTTTATCTTTTCCTACTGATATGAGATACTATCTTTATCATGTCTAACATTTTTATTTGATAGTCAATATTCAAACCTATTCCTGCCATTGCTACTGATTTATGAGATGAGGTGGCCATGTTCATCAAAAGTCCTCAGTGCCACTGGGTCTCTCTGTGTCTGTCTGCATAGCAGTCCCTTTGTGCTCTGTTAGCTTTAAAGTTAAAATTCTGCATGTTCAGTTATGGGGGTGTTCTCAGGAAAGAAACCCAGACTCTGTGGTCTCCATACCATTGTCTCAAACTAGTACAAAGAGAAGACAACTCAGGTAGAGGAGAAAAATGCTAACATTTGTTATATACTTATTATGTATCTAATATTGGGCTAGACTTCACCTGCATTATATCTTCTCATTTAATCCTTATGGTAATTCTGTGTGAGGGGAATTGTTATCCTCACTTTACAGATAAGGAAATTGAAGATACAAGAGGTTAATCATGACCAAAACCAAGCGACCACAGTTTGGGAATAAGGATTTGGGGGAAGCAAAAAAGAGAGAGCATTCTCTCATTTTAAAGAGAAATATTTGTTCTATGTTTGTCTCCCGTAAAGGGGGTAATTCAATTTAAAAGTTTGGTCTGGATAACTGAGGCTTAGTCTCCCTCAAACCACATTGGAAGTCACAGGGTTTAGTATTATTCTCAGACATAATTTTTATTTTACAAATTGGGACCTAATTCAAAAGAGGTATCCTTTTTTTAAGATTCAATTTATTTGAGAGATAGAGAGTATGTACAAGTAGGGGAGTAGGGGCAGAGGGAGAAGGAGAAGCAGACTTCCCATTGAGCAGGGAGCTCGATGCAGGGCTCGATCCCAGGACCCCAAGATCACTATATCAACCGAAGGCAGACACTTAACCAACTAAGCCACACAGGAGCCCCGAGGTGTCCTGTCTTCATGAAAAATTGTGACCCATTGTCTCATGGGTTTGCAGAAGATGCAGAATTATTTTCTTTTTTAAAAATGTCTATACAGGATGCTCTCACAAAGTTAGCCCTCTACATTTAGGCAAGATCTTTCCCCCACTCCCCTTTTTAGATCAACTGTGAGACATTTGGGGGAGAACATAAGCTTTTACTGCCTTACTTTTAGTTTGCTTCTCTCTGAAAATCAGATGTAGAGCAGAAAATGTAGGAAAAAATTAACATATTCACCAGGTCTAGAGTAATGAATGCATCACAGGAAGGAAGAGGGCTCTCTCTTACAAGGTGTAACGTTGTAAAAATAGAACTAACTACATCTCATCTAGATCAAAACCCCATTATAAATATAGCAAATTACCATGACCTCAACCAGGGGAAGTAACAGGACATTATGTTGTTAGGCTAAATTAGTGGACTCATGAATGATTGGCAGTTCAAACCATCTTTTTCATCTGCAGGGAGCCTCACTACTTGATGTGTGCTCAGTCTGTTGGGTAGTATAATTTTTGCTCTCTGTTATGTTCATCTA
Organism: Mirounga leonina; assembly: GCF_011800145.1. Classification (NCBI taxonomy): domain Eukaryota; kingdom Metazoa; phylum Chordata; class Mammalia; order Carnivora; family Phocidae; genus Mirounga; species Mirounga leonina. The sequence continues at coordinate 18,266,983 of NW_023270387.1, read as the reverse complement.
CAAATGATGCCAGAAAATTTGGTTTGGGTTGGTTTTTGGTTTTGCTTTTTAATCATTTCTGAGAAAGTAACATAAGCATCCTTTTGACTTAGTTCCCCAAAAGTAAGATTAAGAAGGATCATTAAATGGAAATTTCTCAGTTTTTCCTTAGCCCTGTCATCTGATGAATGAGAAGATGTGAGCATGAAATGGTCTCTCGGGGATTTAAGTTATATTGGAAGGCAAGAAGCAGGATCCCATTTTGGTCTTTTTAGGAGCCAATATATCAAGTTTCTAATCCCAACTGTCTTACTAATTAGTTGGGTGGCCTTTGATGGGCTGAGGAGACCTTTCTGGGTCTCAGTTCCCTCATCTGTCGTACAAAAGAATTGCTCTAAATCAGTGGTTCCCAGGTTGTGTTTGTGAGGACACTAATGTTTCATGAAACGACTGTTCCGTAGTTCACAAGATGATCCGTTTTGGAGCTGTTATTTAAAATTCTGTTCGCCTGGTTTAAATAACAATATGGGGCTCTTCATCTCACTTAACAAGAAGTTCTGAAATATTTAGCAGCTTAACAAATCATCAAAGATTCCATGTCATTTTGTTCCTTTTCTATGCCCTTCTCTCTGTGTTGGCTCAGATTTCCTTGATGGGCTTACAATGGCTGTAGCAATTCCAAGCATCACTCACAGTTATGAAAACATTTTAGGGGAAGGAAGATGCTTTCATTCTGAGTATCTCTTTTTATCATTAAGAAACATCTTTATGGGGCACTTGGGTGGTTCAGTTGGTTAAGTTTCTGACTCTTGATTTCGGCCCCGGTCATGATCTCGAGAGTCCTGAGATGGAGCCCCAGGCTGGGGCTGCTGGTGCAGCCTGCTAAGATTCTCTTCCTTTGTCTCTCTTGGCCCCCCTCCCTCTCTTACTTGCTCGCGTGCTTTCTTTCTCTCTAAAAAAAAAAAAAAAAGGAGAGAAAGAAAAGAAGAAACATCTTTCCCAGAAGCCCTCTGGGAACTTCTACTCACGTCCCAGTGTTTGATGTATCCAGCATAAACTGACCACTAACAAGGGGAATGGGACCATAACTGGTTCAGACCAATCGTGATTTCTCTTTTCGGTTCGGATGACGTTCACCTACCCTAAAGCACAGGACTACATAGTGTGGGATGGATACTGGAACAAAATCATAGATGCATTTAGTAAGGAGGAAGACATGGGCAAATGGTTACTGGGTGGGCCAACATCATGAATTGCTCTAGATGGTTAAGTTTGAGCTTTGCTGGGTTAAATGAAACAAGAGATTCCTTTATAAGAAGACTCGGGAGAGCCTTTGCTATGCTAATGTGCATCACCTCTATGGGCGCGATATAATGTTGAGCACTTTTCAAGCTTATCTGAGCCCAGAAATCTTTCATTTTCCTGTCTTTCCTCTGCTCTTTGCCAAATTTAAATTGAGAAATATTATTCCTAATTCAGCTTTAATGATAGTATATCTGTTTCAGCTAAAAAATTCTGGCTTATGCTATAGCAAGGCACCCTCACCTACTGGAATCACTCGGGGCTTTAGAAAAAAAATGCCGATCCCGAAACTCCATCTTCAGGTCTGCTGAGGCCTATTTTTGAGGACAAACTTGGGAATCCCAGTTTTATGAAACCTTCTCAGGTGATCCTGACGATTAGCTGAGTCTGCATTCTGCTTTGCATGTTGCTGTAACATTGGCACCTTAGTTTGGCTTCTTGCATAAAAGGCACCAGAGCAATGGAAACATTTGCAGTGAGCACACTTGGGGAGGATTATCTGCAAACGCAGACTTAGAGTAGCACGATACAGTAGCAAGATTTAACCAGACGTGACGAGCACCATCTCTGTTCTCTCTGGACTGTTTTCAGAATACAATTTCTGCTCCAGAGCTGTTACAAAACTATGTAAATGGCATGCCTGATCTTTTTTTTTTTTTAAAGATTTTATTTATTTATTTGAGAGAGAGAGAATGAGAGAGAGAGCATGAGGGGGGTAGGGTCAGAGGGAGAAGCAGCCTCCCCGCCCGCCGAGCAGGGAGCCGGATGCGGGACTCGATCCAGGGACTCCAGAATCATGACCTGAGCCGAAGGCAGTCGCTTAACCAACTGAGCCACCCAGGCGCCCGCATGCCTGATCTTGATGTCAGATTAAAACCCTCTTAGAAATCAGGACCTGAGCTAACTCCTCTTCTCATAACTCCTCACTTTCCTCTCTTCTGGAACAATTCAGTCCTAAAGCCGTTGGGTAGGGTATAGCCAAGTAGGAGTCCATGGTGGTGCTGGTGGGGAAGCTGTGGAGGCTGAGAGAGGGATGTCTGAGCCTGGTGAACAGGCGGTGCCCCTAGGAAGGCTGCCCGGCATGTGTGTCTGAGCCTGAGTGGGTGGGGAGGGTGGCCATGTAGCTACGTGTGTGGCTAGGACTTCCATATATGGGGTGACCTGGTGTGTGGGGTCAGAGCCCAAGCTTGGTGAGGAAAGCATCCACCTGGTGGGATGGGGCCACAGCATGTGGAGTCAGAATTTGCACAGGAAGAGGACATGCTCCAGGAGAATGGAATGGTAGCAGAGCTGGGAGACCGCATGTATACATGGGATTGAGCAAATAAGTAAATAGGTTAAGGGTAATGAAACTGGGGTTTCTCAGAAAAGGTAGTTACAAATAGAGTAAGGGAGAAAACTAGAATAAACCCATGGTTTTAGGGCACTTGGGTGGCTTAGTCAGTTGAGTGTCTGCCTTAGGCTGGAGTCATGATCTCATGCTTCTCCTTCTGCCCTTCCCCCCCTGCTCCTGATCTCTCTCTCTCATGCTCTCTCTCTCTCAAATACATAAAACTTAAAAAAAAAAAAACCATGATTTTAAATAGATTTAAATATATATACACACATAGACACATATATCCACATATACAGTTACTCTTGAACACCAAGAGGTTAGGGAAGTGGCCCCCCCAGTCAAAAATTGCTGTAGGACTTTTTTTTTTTAATTTTTTAATTCTTATATTATCCCCATACATTACATCATTAGTTTTAGATGTAGTGTTCCATGATTCATTGTTTGTGCACAACACCCAGTGCTCCATGCAGAATGTGCCCTCCTCAATACGCATCACCAGGCTAACCCATCGTCCCACCCCCCTCCCCTCTAGAACCTTCAGTTTGTTTTTCAGAGTCCATCGTCTCTCATGGTTCGTCTACCCCTCCGATTTCCCCCCCCTTCATTCTTCCCCTCCTGCTACCTTCTTCTTCTTCTTCTTTTTACTGTAGGACTTTTTGACTCGCCCAAAACTTAATTACTAATAGCCTACTATGGCCCGGAAGCCTTGCTGAAAATACAAAACAGTCAGTCAACACATATTATGTATGTTCTACGTATTATACACTGTATTCTTAGAATAAAGTAAGCTAGAGAAAAGACAATGTTATTAAGATAATCATAAGGAAGAGAAAATACATTTATAGTATTGTACATATATTTATTGAAAAAACAATCCACCTGCAGGGTGGTTGGGCCAGGACAGAGGTGGTGGCAGTGACAGACCTGGCCTCTGGATGGTGCTGTTTTGCAGCCTGGTGGCCTCAGGTCAGCTGCAGCAGCTCCCTGGTGGGCTGTGGGCAGTGATAGCAACCTGGGAGTGCAAGACAGCTGCCCCCTCTGCCTGGAGATGCACCACTGCCCGTGGGGATAGGCAGCTGTGACCACTTCTGAGCCCGCCAGCCTCCTGATGGCAGTGGGGCCAGGGTGCTGCATGGGGAGGGGTTTGTGCCCTGCCTGGGAGGGGCCCGAGGCCTGCAGCCACCCTAGCACCAGCAGGGAACCCAGACCATGGAGGACTTGGAGGGGAGGGATCCAGGGTTTCTGGGGGCTGCTGATGGCCTCTGTAGGTCTCCTGGGTTAGTCACAGGGCAGCAGGTGCGACCATAACACCAGTTGCCTTCAATTTGGAGACTGGGGCAGGCAGTGGTAAATAAATGCCCTGTGGCTTTTGTGGTCAACTCTTAAAAACTGTGTATAAGTGGACCTCGGCAGTTCAAACATATGTTGTTCAAGGGTCAACTATATGCCCACTTTTTCATATATTCCCTAGCTCTGTCTACTGAGATGACTTGAGGACAATGATATCCCAAAGGCAGTGTGCACACATAGCCCCTGGGTTTTGGCTTCTAAATGTCATTTTCCACTAAAAGGAATCAGGGATCCTTGGAGAAATGGCTCATTACAGGGCTGGGGTAGCAAGAGTTGAAGATGAGCCTGGAATATTTCATACCAAAAAGGAAGAAAGTGCTCAAAGGCTGAGGATAAGAAGGACACAGAAGCCTGTTTCCACAATTGATCACCCAATTAGCAAGAGATTAGTTTGATGGTAACAGATTATAACCCAGTGAGTGAGACAGGATAGTAACAGATTGTAACTCATTGAATAACAGGAAACCGTGAGTCCATAAATAAATAAATGAGTGACTTGGAAGTTTGACGAGGAACAGGATATCTACATATTTTTAAAGCATCTCTGCACAAAGTATCAGCTCACAAAGGAGGAAGAGGAACTTCGCAGTGGGGAAAGCTGGCAGACAGCACCCTCATCAAGTGATCAAGAAAGGGGTAACTAAAACACAGTGACATAACCAAAACATCACTTCTGTGACAGTCCCATCAGAGTTTTGTAACCCGAATCTAATCACGAAGAAACAATCAAAGGCAAACTGTGGGACAGTTTACAAAATCACTAGGCTGCAATCTTCAAAACTATCCCAAATGTCATGAATGTACAGGAAAGATTAAGGAACTGTTCCAAACTGAATGAGACTAAAATTAAACATGTGATTCTCAACTGGATCCTCTGGGACAACTGGACCTCCTTTTCCCTTCAGGGTAAGATGTTTGCTGGCCAAATCAACCCTGATCTCCAAGGCTTGGGAGAATCTTCCTGCTCTGAAGTAGTGTGAGACATAATAGGTTCTTTTCTTTTCTTTTCTTTTTTAAACTATGAAGCTTTTGTGTCCACGGTCCAGTCCTCATTTCATGACTCTGAATCCAGAGCAGATTGCCATGGGAGGACACCATCTTGCATTGCACTCAAAGTCTATTTTTCATGTGACAGTTATTATGCTTCTTCCCATAGGCTGCCCCACTGTGATGATGTGGCTGCCCCCCAAATCATATTTTCTACTGCACAGAGCACTACACAATGCTCTCTGGTATATGAGTGGGCTCTTCTTTAAATTTTGAATTTTGTGCATTTTCCTTCCTCTTTGTTTTTGCTTCTGAGTACAACCGTGTGATGTAGTTCACGTAGCTCTTAGAGTGGAAAGCTGAAAGAAAAATATGTCAAAGATGACCATTTATTTTGAACAATACTGCACCCATTTATTTGAGACACTTTGATTGCACATGGTATTTTTAGGTTCATATGTTAATGGCTTAAAAAATCAAATCTGAAATTGATGCATATCATAAATGGTCTGAATGCATTGTTATGGGCTGATTTTTTTTTAAAAGTCTTTTTTTATGTAAATATACGAATAAACCTGAAATAAAATATATAGACGTTTCTGCTATTAAAAAAACCTGAAAAAAACCCACCCACATTGTATTTAGCAAATTTCTTACTGAAAGTAACAGGGCTTATGGAAAACATAGGGTTGGGGCAGATCACTCAAAGCCCATGTAACTTTATATGCAGAGGCTGGAGATAGCTCCAGAGGATGACTTTTAAGTGAGCAAAAACAGTGAAGTTGAAATGCTGGGTTGGAGGGAGCCCAGGGAAGGAGGCTGGAAGTGCAGGTTGGAGCTCAGTTGAAAGTACCCCCTCTCACAATCCGTGGCCAGCCCCTAGGGATGGACCTTTCTGGGAAGGGAGCCTTGAGCAAAGGTAGTCCTTTTCAACTTTCTTAAAGTTGAGACGCAAAGGCTTTCTGCTTATTCAACAGCTGAGCTGAGGGCTTTTCTTTTCTTGCTGAAAGTTATCATTCTACACCCACTGTTTTGGTTCCCCTTGCTTAAGAAAGTTGGCATAGGAAACAATCCAACTAACACGTCATACTGACAAAATTCTCCTACTTGCCAGTCGAGGACAAGAACACTGACATTCTAGAAACATGGGCAATACAACAGACTCTCTGCGCCTTGCACACACTTCCCTCTCCCACCCCCAGTTCTCACGGTTTGCCCTCTTGTTCTCCTGTCCCAGCTAGTACAGTGATTCTTTCCACTTCACACCTTACTAGGTCAAAGCAAAAAAAAAAAGGCAGAGGTGTTGTGAAAGGCCAGCTTCCTACAAAAACCTCAATGAAACCAATAGAAACTAGCAGTTAGCTTTTCTGCCTAGCTTGCAACTCTCAGCAGATGGAATGAGTTAATTTGCAATGGAGGAACCAAAATGGTTGAAAGAAAGGTAGAAGATTCTTGCTTTCCTGTAGTACCAGGTGTTCTCTACTAGATTTTTGTCAAGAACACACACATGAGCGTAGGTGCGTGCACACACACACAAGCTCCTTTTAGAAACTCTTCCTTCTACTTTCTTTACATATTTTGCTTGAGAAGCTACAATGGAGTCATCAAAAGACCCAAAACATGTCTGCTTGAATCAATTAAGCCTTGTGTTCATTTATTCAACACAAATGCATCAGACACTCCATTGGCATCAGGCCCTGTGTTAGAATCTGAGGACACAACATAGATAAACCCAGCTACTCACCACCTGAAGGAGGACTGTGGTAGCTAAAGCAACGCATCAGAAATGAGCAGATGGTATGGGGTGTGGAAAGTGCTGGATTGTTAAGATGTATGTAAGATACCCAGAGCACAAGAGGGACATACGGTCCCAGGATGTCCCTGCATGTGACAGCAAGAACTCAGGGATGGCTTCCCACGGGGGCATATCTGCAGCCATAGGAACTTAATGGTCACTAGTTTTCATTTTTGGAAGATTTACTTATGTTCTACAAGATGATTTAGGTTGATTGACTTTCTAGTGCTAAAAATCAGACTTTGATTTTTACCCTCCTCCTTAAAGGCAACAAATTAACCTCATTTTTCAAATTTGAGGTCATGTAATTGACTTACTTTGGCCCTTTTTCTCTTGGGATGATGTTTCTTCATTATTTGACCTCGATTTGTAACTTTCTAGAGTGTGTTCTGAGATTTCGTTTTCTGCAAGAAAAGAAAACTATGTTATTAATTTCGAGCACCCCAGACATCACCTATATGTACAAATGTATGTTTGAATAAGATGATCCCTCTGTCTACACAATAGTGGACTTACCACTCGCCCTCCCATACCTCATGTCCTCATTCATTCTGAGAAGTGTGTTTGTTTTTTGCTCTGATTCCTACAGGCACTGTGCTAGGCAGCGTAAGAGTTGCGGAAATCAAATGACCATGGATTAGAATCAAGTATTAGATGGGACAATTCCAGTAGCCCTTAAAGAACTATGGGGGTGAAGCATTAATGGGAGATTTTGAAACAATGCTGTGGCATTTGCCTATTGCACAGGTACAGGTGAAAAGCCAGACCCTGTCTCTAGGTCTGTTTATGATGAAAGTTAGTCCAGCTGAATATATAGAGAGATTGACATCAAACTAGAAGAAGTTGTATTTTCAATAGGGTGAGAGCCATTCAAAGGGGAAGTATTTTGCTTTGGGACATAATGAGTTCTCAGCTACTGGAGGTGTTGGAGTCATATGTGGCTTAATCAACGATGTCCAGCACCACTAGAATGCGAACCACATGCGTAATTCTAAGTTTTCTAGGTGTTATGCTCAAAAAGCAAAGAGAAGCAGGTGCAATTAATTTAATAATTATTTACCTAGTAGATCCAATATATTATTATTAGACATACTATATTTGTGTGTGTGTGTATTGAGCTTTCAAAGTTGGGTGTCTATTTTATCCTTCCAGCACCTCTCAAAAGTGACTAGCCACATTTCAAGTGCTCAATAGCCATATTGTGGCCACTGTATTGGGCAGCATAGGTCTAAATAATCACTCAGAATTAAGGAGGAGATTTATCCTAGTACACACAGATGGAATGAATTGAGTAGATTGTTATTCTGGATAACTTCTAAGGTCCCTTCCAGCCCTGATATGTGTTGAATCTATGCATTTTAATAGGTACCTTCCATGGTAGATAAATTATATATGTATATATGGTATATATACATATGTATAGTTTCCAATGATAACTTTTTAATCAGAATGCTTAGGAAACATTACTCACATATTATGGGTGAGCGAAGCTGAATACATTCTTTCAAAGTAAGAACAGAACCCAAACAGTCTATATTCAACCTTTGATTGGCTGTCCCTAGAATATGAACTCCTTGAGAGTGGGGACCTGGTCTCTCTTGTTGACAGAGGTATCCCCCATGACTGAAACAGTGTCTGGCACACAAGAGGTGTTCAATGAATGCTTTCTGAATGAATGAATGAGTTTTCCACTCGGGATCCTTTTGTGACTAGAAGCTTTTATAATTTAATGTCATTTCCCAGAGCTACTCTAATTTCTCTTGGTTCCGCACTCTTTGATTATAGCCCCTGGAGATTCACATTCTGTATTTACTGCAAAACCAACAATTGCTTATTTGAATGACAACACTTATGCAACAGACTGTGCAGCATCTAACAGAAAGGCTTTAGTTGGCAGAATTTCCTTTGTCCTAGCCCCGTGGTGTGACGCCTTGGAGCGCCCCATCGGGTCCTCTGCCTCTCACCTCTTTTCCACACCACGTGCGCTTTCCGAAGCTTCATTATGAAGAGCTGGACGATGATGAAGAGTATGAAGATGAGGAAGGACACAAGGGTGAGCAGTAGAATGCCATTTTTCCTCCTTATCACCCCCACATACTGAAGACTGGCTTCTGTACGGAAAATGAAATGAATTTAGACAGTTCAAGGTTGGTTTGTTTTTGTCACTGAGGAATTTGCACAATGCTTTCAAAATGTAGTTCGACTGATAGGCAACTCGGATAAAAAGACAGAGAGCTTTACCCTGAAGGGAAAGAGATTCATATTATTTATTCTCTGAAAACAAGCCAACAGGCACACAAACAAAGCAATTCTGTGAGGTGATTTGAAAAATGCTCTGAAGTTCCATAGATATCGAAGCTGTGAGGTTTCATTTGCAGAGAAAACATGCAAGAATATTGACTTAAATTATAGTCAGGGGACTTAAATGAGCTGTAAGGGCTGATTTTTTAGCAAGGTGTAGTTAAGCGGCAAGAGGTTGTTAAGGAGTGTGAAAAACTATGCAAATAAAATGAAATCCACGAATGTTGGCTAGGTTTAATGTGGTCCTACGTGAAGGCCATTGGACATAAACTAGGTGAGGTCTTTAAGATCTTTCTAAACCTCACATTCTGATTCTATGGGCTCTAGTTTTGCCCAGATGTCCTGGCCCCCTCTCAACCAACAAGCAGTGAAGGAGCACCAGCTTTGTGTAGAACATTGTGCTTGGAGCTGCATAAGACATGGTCCCTGTGCTTTAAGGGGTAGTTCTCTCTCTATGGAAATAAATACATGAATCAACAGAAGTCAGAAATGGATGCAAAATTCTAGATCCATATGTGTTAACACCATAATGTGCGCAGGGATTCAGAGGCAGGAGTGGTCCCTGAGTTAGTCAGGAAGTTCTCAGTGAAGACCTTGGCCTTGAAAGAAGGGTAAGGAGAGGGAAGATGAGGCCTTTCCTTTCTTCAGGGGCAGTTCAGGTTGTTGAGGGAAGGGCAGTCAAAATGGGATGATGATGTCAGAGAAAAATGTGTGTTCTTCCTGGGACTTTAGAGAGGACTGCAGAGGCAGGGGATGGAGGGCCCTTGTTGGAGGCTTTGAGGCTCCTGCTCCGCGTGGTAGATGCGGGGAGCCACAGATGTTTTCTGAACACAGGTGTGAAGAATGCAAAGGGGTGTTTTGATCATAGTCCTAAAAATGGACCACAGAGGAGAAACTGAAGTCACAGGACTTGTGCAAGAGATGATGAGGGTCTGGACCAGGGATTGCAGTGATAGTCGACAAAATTCTGGAAGAGGAGACTCAAAAGTCTTTGGAGATGGACTGATTTTCTCTGTGTTTGTGTGTACACACATACACAGGAATGAAGGATGACGCCAAAATTTGGGGCCTGTGTGATCATTTGGATGAGGTGATTTTGTGGGAAAAGGTGCTGTTTGGTTTTTAGTGATGTTGAGTTCAAGGAGATGGCAGATAATCCAGCAACAGGGATATAGGAGATGGAATGAAACAGCAATTAATTCTCAGGCATGTTCTGGAAGTGTAAGTATGGAAATCTGCCTAGTGGCAATAGGAACAACCCTGGGAATGGGTAAATTCTTCAAGAATTAAGGGAAGAATCAAGGATGGAGAAGTAAAGTCAGAAATGTATCCACATATAAGAATCCAGAAGAAGAAGGGAAGTTCTCTGATGGACACAGAGAAAGAGTGGTTGGCAAAAAGTCACAGAACCAGGCAGAGTATTTCAAGGAAGCCAGGGAGACAACTAAGTCAAGGAACAAGGGAGTGATTAACCAATAGAAAGGTCAAGAAAAATGGGGACTGAAAAAGACCATTGGATTTATTGATTAAGAGGTTAAAATGTCAAGTGTTTATTCTAAATGCTGAGGGGGATGCTTACCAGTGGCCAAGTCAGGGTCTTGAGTGGTTTGTTCTTTCTCTTCCTTGTCACTCTTGGTTGTACTAGAATCTTCCATTACTGTAACTAAGTTGAAAGAAATTAAGACATGATATATACATATGACTGTATATGAATAGTGTGTATATATACACAGCTATCCCAAAGCAGCAAAGCAGCTTTGGAAACCAAACTACGTTGTCTTCCGTAAAAAAAAAAAAAAAAAAAAAGACCATTTTTGAACCACTGACTTCTTCCGGAAATAGTTGCAAATGGCTCATTTCACCAGGCTCATTTCGCCTTATTTTTAAAAGGTAGATGTTTACGAAACACCAGCTCTGGGCTCAGCCCCAAACAGAGCATTCAGTAGGTTTCTCACTGCAGCTCTGAATAGAGGCTTCTGGAAGCTAGGTATGTTGTCTGAAGTCACGGACCTGATACGTGACAGAGCCAATGCTGAAATTCAGAATGCAAAGTGTACACCACTATTTTATACTTGCTTCCTGAATCAGGCCTATTAGAAGGTCTTCAGAATGGTGCAAGATAACACCAGGGCATGGAAGATTGGCATCCCAAGCCTTGTGGAAAGAAAACCTAACAGCCTGAGAAGCAATGATTTTTATGTTGAAAAATAGGCTCCCTTGTCATTCAAACCTCTGCTTGCCTCTCCCCCTTAGAACGGGCATATACTGTGATGCTTTTGCTAGGTGCCAGAAGCGGTAAAAATGAAAGATCGCGTTTTCTGATTCCGTTGCTCATCCTCCCTATTCCTGTCCCCACCCCCCCACCCCCAGTCTCTTGCTTTTTAGCCCATTACACAGCGCCACTGTGTGGATCCCGCGGGGAATGAAACCACCCGTTCTGCTGGAAATGGGTATTATTAACAGTAATAAAATCGTAGAAATTGAAAGCTGAAAGGAAATTTAGAAACCGTATTAAATCTTATCTATGAAAAAGCAGAGCAGAAAATTGGGTTGTTTAGTAGCGCTGTAAGCCAATTTAAAGACAAGTAGATTCTAAACACGCTTAAAAATATTGAATTATTAAAGCAAGTGATACGGCTGTGCCCCTTCAGATCATTTTCAGTTTCCATTGCCCTTCAAAAAACTGGATGGTACATATTGTTTTTATCGGTGTTTAAAAGCCCCAAACATTTACTTTTAAGTGTTATTCCAGATAAAAAAAAATTTTAAGAACGTGATCTGATACTCAGAGCTATGAATATGATAATGGTATGAAAGCTCTTATTCTACTCAAGGAAATTCCTGTAGACACACTATTTGAAACAAAAAAAGAGGACCTATAGGAGTTTATGCCCTTTTTGGATGAGGCTCTCTTGCTCGAAACACCATAACAAATGAAAGTATTCATACGTGTATTTATTCATTTATACTGCATTTTCTTTTTTTTTTTAAGGTTTTATTTTTTATTTATTAGAGAGAGCACAAGAGTGGAGGAGGGTCAGAGGGAGAAGCAGACTCCCTGCTGAGCAGGGAGCCTGATGCGGGACTCGATCCCAGGACTCGATCCCGGCACTCTGGGATCATGACCCGAGCTGAAGGCAGTTGCTTAACCAACTGAGCCACCCAGGCGCCCCTATACTGCATTTTCTGAGTACCTATTAGTGTCAGATACTATGCCAGGTAAAATACAAAGATAAATACATGAGCATTGCCCAGAGCTAATCATCCAGTGGGTTCACTGTCTGAAAAACTGGCATTATAATCCAGGCTTTGTAATTCTGCATTTAGAGTTCAATCCTGTCATCAAAAACCATCTGAGTTCTTGACAGCCAAGTAACTGATGTGCTTTCAAAGGTGATTTTGTTATTCAACGGCAAAAATCCCCACATCTCCAGATCCTGCTTCTTTGCCCTTTGCTGAAACCAAGTCTTTATTTTGTGTTTGGTCTGTTCCGGGTGAGAAAACAAAGAAACGAGTCTCTCCATAAATGAATTCAACCTTGCCCTTTACTGCAGAGGAAATTCAAATGTCACAGTCGCGTGTGCACGTGTGTGTATCAAGCAAAATAGCGCTGAACTTACAAGGTATTAGTTACCCCGAAGCCCATCCCACTAAGGGAACACTGCTGGTATGGAGCTCCTCCAGGACAGCACTGAGCTAGAGCCCGGGCAGGGCATCCTGCATTGTCTTATTAAAAGTTAAAATTTCAGTGGCTCAGTCAGTTAAGCGTCCAACTCTTGATTTCAGCTCAGGTCATGATCTCAGGGTCCTGGGATGGAGCCCTGCGTCAGCCTCCATGGTGGGCGAGGAGCCTGCTTGAGATTCTCTCTCTCTACCTCTCCTTCTGCCCTCCACTCCCCACCCCTCTCTCTCCCTCACTTAAAAAAAAAAAAAAGGTTAAAATTAAAAAAAAAAAACTTAGAAATGAGAATTGGAAAAATGGCCCTTTCCAAGGAGGCATGATTTTTTTTTTTTTAAATCTTAATGGGTTGACACTTACCAGTACTAGTGGGCTGCTGAGGGTCTTGAGAGGACAGGGAGCATTTCTCCAGGGCGTCTGAAGCCGTCTCTCGATCCGTAACTAGGAAAGGGGAAAAACAGAAATCTGCAATTACGGAGAGCAGTCTCACCCACATGGTGCTTGGGACAATAGGTTGGAGAATGTACTTAGCTGCTACCTGCTTGTGAGGTTCTGCGGAAACCTAAGCACTCGTGTTCTACAGCTTTTGCTCTGGTTTTTGAATCTCTCTCCTGCTGCTAGCCCATCTGCTAGGCTGCCTGGCTGAGAAGGACAGCAGGCTGCGTCCGGAGTGCTGTGTTTCGCAATAGTATGCAAAGGCTATTTGCTGTCTCTCTCTACCTCCATCTACCTGTTAGTCCTTCTGTCTGCCCCGTCACCTATCTCCGTCCTTCTTTATTCATTAGGTGGCCTTGGAGTCCGTCACAGGTTGAATTCTGATGCTGTTAACTTGCTTGCTGCCCAGTGAGTTTGAGCAAGATGTCCAGTCTCTTGAATGCTCAGTTTTTCCTTACCTGTAAAATGGAACTACTAATGGCATTCACCCTTGGAGTTTTTTTTGCAAGAATTAATTTTATTCATACAACATGCTTAGCACAGTGCTTTGCTATGTATTAAGCACAATGCTTATAAATGTAATATTGTATAATGTAAAACGATGTTTGGGGTGCCTGGGTGGCTCAGTCGGTTAAGTGTCCAACTCTTGATTTTGGCTCAGGTCATGATCTCAGGGTCGTGAGATCAAGCCCTGCATTGGGCTCCATGCTGGGCGTGGAGCCTGCTTAAGATTTGCTCTCTCCCTCTGCCCCTCCTCCCTTCTCTCTCTATAAAAAACAAAACAAAACAAACAAAATAATGTTTGGGGATGTTTCCAGACATTCAGCTTAGCACAGATTTGACCAATGAACAGGCCTGCAACCAGGGAGTGTATAGAAAAGGTGTCTGAAATTTTATAAATATTGATACTGATATGTGACAGGTAGGTAATGTCTTTATGGAATCTGTGAGTGCTTCTCAGCTTTTTATTTTTTTTAAAGATTTTATTTATTTATTTGACAGAGAGAGACACAGTGAGAGAGGGAACACAAGCAGGGGGAGTGGGAGAGGGAGAAGCAGGCTCCCGCTGAGCAGGGAGCCCAATGCGGGGTTCGATTCCAGGACCCTGAGATCATGACGTGAGCCGAAGGCAGACATTAACCAACTGAGCCAGCCAGAAGGCCTGAGCTTTTTATTTAATCAAAGAAAGGGAAAGAGAATCTCAAGCAGAATCTGCACTGAGCACAGAGCCCAACGCGGGGCTCAACCTCAAGACCCTGCGATCATGACCTGAGCCAAAACCAAGAGTCAGATGCTCAACTGACTGTGCCACCCAGGGGCCCCGAACCTAATTGTTTTCTATTAAACCAGATACCAAAGAGATTTCAGAATGAAAACCAGTGCCATTTTTCTCACTAACATTTTGGTGTTGCAAAGTACAGTTATTTTTCCACACAAATATACCATTTCTGTTTCTATGTAGTGGTTAATTATTTTTTAAATAAATAAGTATTTAAACATTTTTCAGTTTTAATTTCTAATATGTAAATATTGACAGATACAATTCATTAAGTAAAAATTCTTTGGGGTCCTCAGTTATTTGTAGAAGTATAGGGGGGTCTCAAAATCCATAAGTTTGAGAACTGTTGCTCAAGTTTTTTGTTTTGTTTTGTTTTGTTTTTTAATCCCACCTCCAGTTAAGTAATAGGAAATCAAGATTCTTCATTTGGAATACTAAATAAATGAAGTAAATCATTTTGAAGAGGGTCTGATCTATTCCTGCTCTGTTCTCCTTCTCCAAGCATCACACTTCCACAAGCATCTAAGTGTGGATTTTTCAAAGGAAGACACTACTCACATCCCCAGATATGGTGCTTGTCTGATCTTTATTTTCCCAGGTCCTTCCATGCAGAGTGTGGGAATGAAAGGGGTCAGAATCCTTACTTGTAAATGTGTTTTAAAGCATCCTCAGTTAATCAAACTTTTTAAACTTATTGGATGAACAAAACATGTGTAATGCTGGTGCAGCCACTCTGGAAAACAGTATGGAGATTCCTCAAAAAGTTGAAAATAGAGCTACCATATGATCCAGCAATTGCACTACTGGGTATTTACCCCAAAGATACAAATGTAGGGATCCGAAGGGGTATGTGCACCCCGATGTTTATAGCAGCAATGTCCACAATAGCCAAACTGTGCAAAGAGCCAAGATGTCCATCAACAGATGAATGGATAAAGAAGATGTGGTATATATATATAAAATGGAATATTATGCAGCCATCAAAAATGAAATCTTCCCATTTACAACAGCATGGATGGAACTAG
Source organism: Mirounga leonina (assembly GCF_011800145.1). Taxonomy (NCBI): domain Eukaryota; kingdom Metazoa; phylum Chordata; class Mammalia; order Carnivora; family Phocidae; genus Mirounga; species Mirounga leonina. The sequence goes on along the minus strand of NW_023270387.1, from coordinate 18,251,515 downwards.
AGGGTATTATGCTAAGGGAAATAAGTCAATCAGAGAAAGACAATTATCATATGATCTCACTGATATGTGGAATTTGAGAAACAAGGCAGAGGATCATAGGGGAAGGGAGGGAAAAATGAAACAAGACAAAACTAGAGAGGGAAACAAACCATAAGAGACTCTTAATCTCAGGGAACAAACTGAGGGTTGCTGGAGTGGTAGGGGGTGGGAGGGATGGGGTGGTTGGGTGATAGAATTGGGGAGGGTATGTGCTATGGTGAGCACTGTGAATTGTGTAAGACTCATGAACCTGTACCTCTGAAACAAATAATACATTATGTGTTAATAAAAAGAAAAAAAAAACCCATGTGTAATATCTGTATGTCAGCGTAGTCACTTGACAAAGGGAAAAAAAGCCATTAAACATATGGAAGCCACCAACAGCTGATATTGGAGTTGCTCTTTGAATACTTAATGGAGATCTGGCAGTGAGTGCTAAATAATAATCGATAGTTAGATCAGAAATAAAAGTTAAGTCTTATCCTATTATTTTGAAGTCTTATGGCTATCATTTTGAGTCCTATAGAACTATGGCCATAATGGAGAAGAATCTGTGATTTCCCCTCCGGAGTAATTTTTGTAGATGGCCTGAACAATAGCTGAAGAGTAAAAATATGCATTTTTTCAATATCACTGGTTCTTTTGTTTAAGAATCTGAATGTCTGGGGCACCCGGGTGGCTCAGTCGGTTGAGCGTCCAACTCTTGGTTTTGGCTCAGGTTATGATCTCAGGGTTGTGAGATGGAGCCCTGCATTGGACTCCACACTCAGCGGGGAATCTGCTTGAGATTCTCTCTCTCCTTTTACCCTTTGCCCCGTGCACTCTCTCTCTCAAATAAATAATCTTCAAAAAAAACCTGAGTATTTTTCAGGAGCACCCCCCGCCCCCATGTGCTATGCTCCGCTGACTGTAGAGGCTGGAGGGGATGAGTCATGGAGAGGCAGGACTATGTGTCAGATTACAGGAGCCTGCCCAATCTGTGGGGCCCCAGTCTTCTAGATGCGGCTTCCTCAAGACTTGCTAGTTTTGGTTTGTTGAGAAAGCGACTGGTGGAAAGCGTGTCGTAGGGAGGGAGGGGGTGCCGTTAGCCACAGCAGCAGCCCCCACAGGGCTGCAGAGCGCTTTCCCCATGATGGTGTTCTCCTTAACCAGTGCCTTGCATTTAGCAGTTATTTCATGAGCAGCTTTCTCGACAAATGTATCCTCATCCAGCAGCCCCCTCCTTCGCTAGTGTGAGTGAATCCTTGCACTTGAGGAATTCCTTGTACACTGAGAAGTACCTTATAAAATAACGAAGGTCAGAGTCTTATTAATTATAGATGTGTGATTCATAGTACTTCTTATTAGATACATGTTGGCTCAAAAAGTTTTCTAGGGGCACCTGGGTGGCTCATTCGGTTAAGCATCCGACTCTTGATTTCGACTCAGGTCATGATCTGAGGGTCATGGGATCGAGTCCTGCTTTGGGCTCTGTGCTGGGCATAAAGCCTGCTTGAGATTCTCTCTCCCTCTCAACTCATGGTTACTCTCTCTCTCAAAAAAAGGAAGTTTTCTAGGGTTTAAAAATTATTATTTTTTGCTTTTGATGAAGGAATCGGAGAACACATTCTGAAAATGGAGGCAACGCCTCTTCACATTTACTATTTGGCATTTTATTTACTAGTATTTGTTCTGCCCAGAATATTAACATGGTTAAACTAGAACCTGCAAAACAGTTATAACCAAATAAATCTAAAGAGGAATCATGGCTTGATTTGACTGAGTGTTTTATGTTAACATAAAATAATGTTGAGAAGTTTAGATTTATTTCAGTTGCTATTATCTCCTTTTGGGTCAACTACAAAGATAAAGTATGCTTCAGATGACCTTTCTGAAATAAAAAAAAAATAAAAAAAGTTATGCTGGCTGGCATTATCAAAAAGCAAGCATGATGCTATTTGCATATGGTGCCCTGCCAGGCTTTCTGCACAACTGGGGTCCGAATGTTGGAACAGGTACAATATGATGCCTCAGCTGGAGAAATTTCAATCATTAAAGGAATTTGCTGTTAAGGAGAGCTTTGTGGACAGTGATCTCGCTCTGAAGGACTCTTCCCATTCCATTTAATTTTGTTTGACAGTGTAATATTAAGGTAAATTAAATGAAAAAGACAATCATTAGTTCTTCTTACCCAAGTCTTCAGATCGGAAGGGTGCTACCAGTTTTCTTCCTTGTAGGCCTTTGTGTCGGATGACGCAGTCCACTGTTGAGCTTTTGCCCAGTGTGTGGACTCTGAGGATGCTGCTGCTGTTACATTTCTTCCCATCGGTTTCAAATTCATGGTGGGTTTCACCTATGGAGCGGATTAAAGAAGTGCAAGAGGTTGTGGCTACTTAATACCCTTGGGTGGGTTTGGTTCTCGGGGACCGATGGTCTTGACATCTTGGCAAAACTGTTAGACTTCTAAGTCATTCTAGATTCGGTCAGCTGCCTTGTACGTGCCTGGCCCAGTCACAGGGGGAAGGAGCTGAATAACAGTGGTTAGGTTTCTGTGAACCTTCACTACTGGAAAAAAATCCAAAGCTTATCATGGTTACACAAGGACAGCCTGATGTAGTCAAACACAAAGACCCAAGACCTTACTCAGGGTGAATGAATAAGGCAAATGAAAGGAGAGGTCTTATAATGATGTAGAATTGACATTGGACTGGATCTCTCTCTGATTATGTAAAATCCAATGGAACATACATTACAATGTAAACAAACTATAAACAGTTCTCAAGCATGACCATTAGTTATCTTGCTTCAGTCAGTTGAACCCTGCTTTAATCTAATCAAAGTTAAATTCTTTGGTACCATAATATTTTTTTTAAGATTTTATTTATTTATTTGACAGAGAGAGAACACAAGTAGGCAGAGTGGCAGGCAGAGGGAGAGGGAGAAGCAGACTCCCCACTGAGCAGGGAGCCCGACGCAGGACTCGATCCCAGGACCCTGGGATCACGACCCGAGCCGAAGGCAGACGCCTAACGGACTGAGCCACCCAGGCGCTCGGTACCATAATATTTTTATTGAGGGTATGACATCGCAGTGTACTTTATAAGGAGGAGCTTACCTGTTCCAATATACAAGCATTATGTTAAATGTATTTTCAAATTTATGGCTGCTAAAAAGTTCATGCTGAGGGAATAGCTATATCATACCTATATATGAAATTATGTTGAATTTTAAGAAACCATAATATCCCATTTTAGGTTTCTACTTTGTTTTAAGTATAAACATGTAATCATATTATTTGTGATAAGTTTTCAAGATGAAGGCACAGTATTGATAGGTTATAAAGTTAATTTGTCTGGAAAAAACTGACAAATTATTGAATGTTATTTGCCGGCACCTGATACCACCAGAGGGTGCCAGAGGATTTAAAAATTCTTTGGAAGTTTAAAGAGGAAGGAAAACAAAGGAGGAAAGAGAACCATGTCCCTACTTACCAGAGAGCTCTATGCCATTGCCTAAAATCCAGGTTATCTGCGGAGGGGGTTTACTTCTCACGGTGGAGCATTTAAGTGTAATGTGTGCTTTTCCATTTTGCATTCTGATAACTGAAGCTTCCAGAGTCGGCATGGAAGGTGTTGCTGGAAGAGAATTGATTTTTCTTTGCTCAGTGAGCAGGTCTACATATCCCAGTAAAGCACGGAGTCTGATAATCTATAGGGATCATTGTAGTGTATGGTCTAAATAAGGGGCATTTTTTTTTTTAACTTGATCTTTCCCAGAATACAGTTACAGGGCTTTTATATACTTGTAAAGCTACCTTGGCTGTAGTCCACATTGCTTGTTACTCAGTGTATGATTCGTCCCTGGAAATTCCCAATGGTACAACAACAGTTTTTACACTTGCTATCTGACTGTATTTGATTGGTAGAGCACTAGGTGAAGAGTACAGACCTGAAGTCTAGTTCCATCTGTCACCAGTTATTGAAAGCACCATTGTATGTCCCTCCATGTTTTGGTGGATCAGTTTCCTTGTCTGTGACACGAAGGAATTGTTTTATGAGTTGGCTGTTTCAGTTCTAGACTTGCATGAGTGTATGACTCAAAGTGAGTTAGTTCTGTCCCCTCCTAATATCAAAGATGCATTTCTCTTACCAAGGGCCCATTTGTCCTTTTTTTCCTACTGCTGTCCTGGAAATAGAGTTGACCCTTGAACAATGTGGGGATTAGGGGCGCTGACACCTCCCCTGACCACCACACAGTTGAAAATCCATGTATGACTTTTGGCTCCCCCCAAACTTAACCAACAGCCTACTGTTGATGGAAAACCTTACTGATAACACAAACAGTTGATTAACACCTATTTTGTATGTGGTATGTATTCTCTACTGTATTCTTACAGTAAAGTCAGCTAGAGAAAAGAAAATGTTATTAAGAAAATCATAAGGAAGAGAAAACATAGTACCAGACTGCATTTATTTTAAAATTTTGCATATAAGTGGACCTATACAATTCAAACCTGTGTGGTTCACGGGTCAAGTGTACTTTTTAAGTAGGCTAACTTCTTCCTCTTTCCCATTCTACTTCACACTTCGGTTCAGCACACTTTCACGTTGATTTGCTCATTTATCTGCCATTGAGACATTGCAAAGTCAGCTCCAAGTATGCATGGGATGTGTTAGATGCTGGCAGTAGAAATATGGAAAAGATAAAGCCCTTTGAGGGGCTAACAGTCTGGTGATAGACTCAGCCGCTAAGCTGTTAGTTAAAAGATCATGCGTTAAGTGTACTGTCAGACGTGTGCGGGGAGCGTGAGAAGAGCCTACAAGGGCACACGGCTCTGAGCCGTGACCAGTAAGGTGGGCTGAGTCTCATTGGTTCTCAACACCCCTAGGGAGCCATTCTTTCCCAGGTACTTTGTCCCCGTGCCTTTACTTTATGGCAGGCACTATGCTGTTTTAATTCAACAGAAGAAGCCTAAGACATTCATTTGTGATATGTGGAATCATGTCACTTAGAGGTCAATAAATAGTGATGTGTATAATTGATCTGAATTAGAGATCAATAAAAAGTGATGTTTATAATTGATCGGTTCTGTCACAAAAAGCAGAAAAGTAAAGACAGCAAGGCTTACACTGAATACAGTGGACCACCCACAGAACTGAGTGAGTCCCAGGAGGCTATCACTTCCTATCCACGCCTCCCAACCCCACCTCCCACCAGAGGAGAGGACCTGGTTTTGGCAGAGGATGTGAGCCAATTGTCCGGTGCGGTTACATCTGAATTCATTCTACCTTGGGATATGCTGTTGTTAGGTTCTACTTTATTTACATACATGTTTAGCTGCTTAGACTAGGGAGCCAACTCCTTGTGGGTGGGGATCATGCCTGATTCCTCTTTGATTCCTTGGAGCTTAGCACAGAGCCTGGCGCATAGCAGCAGCTTATCAAGTATTAATTTTCCTTTCTCTTAGTTCCTTAGACAGGAAACTTCACTGATGCCAAAGACAAATTTCACAAAGTCACATTTTCATCTAGGGCTCACCAGTCAAAATGCTCCTTTCTGTTTTCCTTTCAACAAAAGATGGTAGAGGTGCCCGAGAAAATGCTTTGCTCGGGCAATATTCCTAGCTAAAATGTGAAGTTTCAGAATGATCTGTCCTGTTCCTAAGTCTGTCGCTCCCGTGCTGGGTTTGCTGGCTGTCAGGCACCTACCTAGCACGATCACTTTTACTTCCTTTGTTCTCACCGAGTTGCTGTAATGTAAACACTTGTACACGCCTTCATCTTGCTGGGTGACATTAAGCACGCTGATGGAGAGCTGATTGGTGGAGTGATGAAGCAGCTGGTATTTGGAATTTTTTAAAGCTGGACAAGAGGGAAAAAGAGCTGTTAGGAAGAAAGCGATCAGATGAATACAGTCTCTCAGTGGATTGATTATTCGCAGGAATGGCTTTTGAATTTCACACTTTGACAGAACAAATGTCACATCTTCGATTGAGCTGCCTTCCAAATTCTAGTGTTCCCAGCTGGATGCCTCTCAATAGCTCAACATTCATTTAGGAAATGAAATATTTTGATACTGGGATCTGTGAAATAAACCGTTTGCTTTTCTTGTGCACGTAGGAAATTAACACTATACTGGTGAAGGGTTCGGGTTGCAGGATGATTAATTTTTTTTTTCATTTTTTTACATTATGAAAAATGCCCCAGTAGATTTACCTCTTTGAAATCTGATTGATTTGAGGTTGTCCTGTCACAATGGATGTGAAGAATGGAAGATAAATGCATGGCTCTTCATTACTCCATTTGGGTGTTTTTATTTTTAAAGATTTCATTTTTAAGTTAATCTCTACACACAGTGTGGAGCTTGAACTCATAACCCTGAGATCAAGAGTTGCATGCTCTACCGACTGAGCCAGCCAGGTGCTCCTTTTATTTTTAATTTTTTAGAAGTTTATTATTATTATATTTTTATATATATTTTATATATATAATATATATAATTAATTTTTAGAAGTTTATTATATATATTTTATATATATAATATATATAATTATTTTTTTAGAAGTTTATTATATTTTATATATGTATTATAATAACTCTATTATTATAGTTATATAGCAAGTGTTTGGGTTTTTTTGTTGTTGTTGTTGTTGTTTTGTTTTTTGATTCTATATTGACCTGGGATTTCTATCTTAGGTCATAGGTCCCTTAGCAAATCAGAGTTTCTTGAAATGAGTGGTTTTGTCTCCCTCTCTCTCTGGATTTGTAACATAAACAAACCTAAAATAGTTAACCCTTGAATGGCTGACCAAGAAAGGTTGTTTGTCCTCTGAAATCATGGCTGTGTGTCCTGGGACACTGATGGTACCTGAGCTAGAATTCAGGCATCTCAACCTCAACAGTATTGACTTTAGAGCCAGGTCAATCCTGGCCTTGCTGCTCATCAGATGCTAGACGCCCCCTGCCCTTCTCCAGTTATAACAACCCAAACTCTCTCCAGACATTGCCGTATGTCCCCTGGAAGGCAAGAATGACCCTTGACCCTCAACCTTTGGTTGAGCATCACCAAGTTCAATTAAGGTACTCTGCTGTAGAAATTTGAGAGTGCCCATCTTCTCCCAGTTTACTAAAAACCAGACCAAAACAAGAGAAAGCATTATTTAACAGGAATGATCTCTACTCACAGTTTTTCTCTGAGAACTTTTAACAGTTAACATCTACTTACTTTATTGGTTCTACTGTTAATGGTTTATTTAGCTTGAAATATACGGTTAGTTTACACTGAACGTAGCGATATTTGATAATGTTTCATAGCATAGGGGTGCCTGGGTGGCTCAGTTGGTTAAGCTTCTGGCTCTTGCTTTCTACTCAGGTCGTGATCTCAGGATCCTGGGATCAAGCCCCATGTTGGGCTCCACACTCAGTGCAGAGTCTGCTTGAGATTCCCAACCTATCTCTCTGCTCCTCCTACTCATGTGCTCTCTCTCCCTCTCTAAAATAAATAAATTAAAAAAAAATGTTCCCTAGCATATCAAGTTTTTTAGAGGCTCTGCTTTTACCAGACTGTTTGGAGACTTTTCCAAGTATTTGGCAGTTCAGAATATTAAATGGAGATCTACAATGGTCTCATTATGAAGGGGAGGGATTAGTAAAATCCTGCGCAAAGAGATGAACTAAATAGACTTTTTTTTTTTAAGATTTATTTATTTATTTGAGAGAGCGAGAATGAGAGAGAGAGAGAGTACATGAGAGGGGGGAGGGTTAGAGGGAGAAGCAGGCTCCTCGCCGAGCAGGGAGCCCGATGAGGGACTCGATCCTGGGACTCCAGGATCACGACCTGAGCCGAAGGCAGTCGCTTAACCAACTGAGCCACCCAGGCGCCCCCTAAATAGACTTTTAAGAATCCTTTCCTTAGGTGCCTGAGTGGCTCAGTCAGTTAGGTGTCAGCCTTCCACTCAGGTCATGATCCTGGAGTCCCGGGATCGAGTCCCACATCAGGCTCCCTGCTCAGCAGGGACTTCCTCTGACCCTCCCCTGTCTCGTGATCTCTCTCTCATTCTCTCTCTCTCAAATAAATAAATAAAATCTTAAAAAAAAAAAAAAAAAAGAATCCCTTTCCTTAAGAAAAAAACCAAACCAAACCATTGTGAGTGTGTGAGGTGATGGATGTTAACTAGGCTTCCTGCGCTGGTTATTTTGCAGTAAATACATAATATTCGATCATTGTACACCTCATAGTAATCAGGTGTTATGTGTTTATTATATCTCAATACAACTGGCGGGGAATGAAGGGGGTGGGGGGAAGAGTGCCTTTCCATCTGGGGCATCTGGGATGCAATGTGTGTTTGTGAAAATAGGAATGACTGCCCTCCCTTCCAAAGCAGTGGGCCCTGTCCATTGCTCAGCGGCTCAGCAATCTTGCTTTTGTGTTGAGACCAACAGGAGAAAAGGAGATCTCTAGAAGGGAGCTGTGTGAGGTGACTGTGAATTGCTCAGAGGGAAAACGAAGCAGCCGGCTCCAGATGTGGGGCGATGGTGTTAGCTGCAGGAGGACAAAGGGCCTCAGGTCCGTCTGCGGCCTTTCGTTGGGGCTATTGGCAGTTTCATGGGTGCTGAGAGTAAAACAGTGATGTGGGGGTGAGGTGTGGGCGTGGAAAGGTGCTTTGTAATTGAGCCCCCTTTACCAACCATTCTGGTGGGATTTCCATTTCAGACTTCCTGTCAGAAAAAGCAGCCTGGTGTAAAGTAATAGGCCTCTGGGTGTGATCCCCATGTAATAGAAGGTGGGCCAAGCCCACCGTTTGGGTGACTCATGTTGGTTTCTATCCCACCAACTTGTCTGTCTGGAAAATCCTGCAGGTTAAGGTCTGGTGGTGATTTTTTTTTTTTTTTTTTAATTTCACTTACCAGGATGCTCATTTAAAAAAATGGTGAACCCTGATGGGGCTAGCCACTGCAGGGAGGTGGTCTTCCCCTGAGAAACGACACACTTTAGGATGAGTGTCTGGCCTTCCTCCACGGTGACTGTTTCTGTGTGGTTAGTCAGAAAGGCTTCTGCAGAGGAAGAGAATTGGGGACAGTCAGGCTGGCATGGGCCAAGACACACTCCCAAGCCAAGGCAGGGACTTATTCTTAACACAACCTCATTCATTTATTCAGTCATTCATTACATACTTTTTGTGTGTGTGTGTGTGTGTGTGTGTGTGTGTGTGTGAGAGAGAGAGAGCACACAGCAGCAGAGGGGCAGAAGCAGAGGGAGAGGGAGATAGAATCTTAAGCAGGCTCCATGCTCTGCATGGAGCCCAATGTGAGGCTCGATCTCACGACCCTGAGATCATGATCTGAGCCAAAATCAAGGGTCAGGTGCTTAACCGACTGAGCCACTCAGGTGCTCCTCATTACATAGTTCTTAAGAAACAAAGCCCAAATCAATACAAAGGAGCAAGCACCGTACGTAGGGCAGTAAGATGTCTCCTGAAGGAGGTCTGAATGAAGGGGTGGGATTTTGATAGGAAAGAAGGAAAATCTTGAACAGTATCTATTGGGCACTTGCTCTCTCATATGCCAGGAACTCTGCCAGCCCATGTTAACCTATATTTAATTTAACTTTTTGAACTAACCCTATGAAGAAAGAATTATTTTGCTGGCTTTCTAGATGAAGGAATAGAGGCTGAAGGTCACACAGGTCCTGGGGCTGGGAACTGTACCCATGTCTGTGGGCTTCAGAGCCCATGGTCATATAACTAGGTCAGATTGTTTAAATAATGAGACCCCAGAAGAGTCAGCCTTTCTGGTCTCAATTTGTGAAACAAGTGACTTGTGGCTTTAAGTATAAGCTATGTGTCTAGGGGCGCCTGGGTGGCTCAGTTGGTTAAGCGTCTGCCTTCGGCTCAGGTCATGATCCCCGAGTCCTGGGATCGAGTCCCACATCGGGCTCCCTGCTCAGCGGGAAGCCTGCTTCTCCTTCTCCCACTCCCCCTGCTTGTGTTCCTGCTCTCGCTGTCTCTGTCTCTGTCAAATAAATAAATAAAATCTTTAAAAAAAAAAAAAAAAGCTATATGTCTAGGATTCCAAGTGGTGTTCACAGGGAGTAGGTAAGCCCCACCAGCAAAAGAGCTTCTATGCCAGAGGAAGAATGTTCTAAGATCTCTTCCAATTCAATTGTCTACAGAAACACTTTCTCCAGGCAAACATGAGAGTCTAATTTCCCCAAATCACAACCCCCAGAGAATGATAAACAATCGGTTGTAAGCAGCTGCAAATGCAATCTCCCAAAAAGGAAATTGATAAAAAATAAAATAAATTGGCTTTACTGCTGATTTGGCACATTTATTGCCATGTTATTTCTTCAAGTTTTAAATTAAAAAAAATCTTTTTTTTCTGAGGACTAGACAAGTCTTATCAATGAAAGTACAAAACATTTCCATAAACAGAAGAATGTTGTGGGGTTATAAATTATGAATTGCAAATGTAATGAGTTTTACTGCATCATCTTAAACCTTAAAAAAAAGAAAAAGAAACAAGGAGTTTATTTCCTTGTGATAAATTTCAAGTATTAGGAAAAGTGCTTTGGAGAGCCCTGGGAATTAATTGGTGTAGACTTTTTAGTTTGTTCCATTTTTAGGTCATTAATTTCAATCTAGCCTCTGGCAATAATAACCCAGAATTGTTGTATAGTATTCGTATTGACTTTCATGGGAAAAAAGTTTGCTTGAGTTCTAATGGAAAAATACCCATATCATCAGCCAATACTGTAATGAACAATGAAGAGCCCATAAAAAGATACTGTGTTTTCATAAGAGCATTGAAGCATAAGCCCAGAATTCTGCTTAGGTTGGGTCATTTGGAAATATTTTCGTCTATAAAATCAATCCATAACCGAGTAATAAAGATAATATTAGTAGAGATGCTTTGAAATGACAGTGGAATTTCTTCTAAGGTTAAGGAGCTTCTGAGCCAAGAAATTAAATCTAGAACTGTCTATCTTCCATTGCTTCCATAACCATTCCCATCTTGATTCTTGCTTTACTTTCTAGTTCCTGTGCGTTATCCTGCTTCCCACAGATTGAAGTTTCTAGAGGGCAGTGACTATTTTATATTTCTCTAAAATTCATTCCTTATAGAAAGTATCACAGTGTGAGCTTGAAAAAAATGGTTTAATACCAGCTTTCATGATGGCAGCATAAAGCAGGTGATAGACAGATATCTTTGGTCTCCTGTTGTTAATAAGAATACTGAGAGACAGGAGGGAAGTTACTATGTTGAATCCATGATAGAATAAAGACCACTGTTAAAGAAGCATGCCCTAATTTCATCCTTCAGGCCAGAAGTTGATACTAAAAAGTTTTGCCCATGTTCCTACCTTTGGCAAAGCGATTGTCTAGACAGGAAGCCTGCGTTTGGGGAAATGGGAGTGGTGAGATTTATCTGTAGCCTGTTTATGAATAAATTGTCTTCCATTTTAAAGATGTCTTTTTCTTGGGATGTGTGTTTTTGAATTAAGTTGTGATTTGATTCTTACAATGTTTAAAAAATTGTAATGAAATATAGGGTGGTTTTTTAGCACATGCTAAAGAATTGTATCTCCTAAGATTAGTGTTTGCTCTTGTTGAGAATTTAATATCAGTCTACTGACCACAACTATAAATGCCTGGGTTTCACATGGAAAGGGCTGTGTTTGAGGCATATGGTAATTGCTGTTTCCTCTTCTCTGCTCCAAGCCTTGCCTTTAGCTTTACAGGCTGATTTCTCTTTCAGGGTTATCATGTAGACCCCGTGTTTGATTCAGAGACAGGAGATCATTGTAGAAAGGAAGAACAGCCCCAGAGAAAAGCCACAGACACACAGTGCTTCAGCTGTGAGTGCTTCCAAATATTGTTTGGTGTATCCAGCTCTGCTAAAGGTTAGGAGAGGAAGATCCCTGTACCTGCATTTTGATGGTACGTCTTCTAAGGGCAAGTTCCCCAGGATTCTCTCGTTGCCGTTGCAAACTAAACTGGAACTCATTTTTTATATATAAATATTTTTTCGTCTAAGTTTGGAGTCAAACTTTCACCTTCTTTGTCAGAAGGAGGGGTGTGGGTTACCTTCTTTGCTCACCACTTCCTCCACTGTAGGCTCTAAAAACACAGATATCCTTATGCACCCTTAGCCTTTCTCATGTAGATCCTGAGTGCTCTGTGCCTACTTCCTGGGCTCCCCGGCTGGGCTTCAGAGTTCCAGTCTGTTTGTTAGCCCTACGTGGCTCCAGAGATACTAAGCATGCAAAGTGTGGCAGTGAATAGCTAGGGAGTTTCTCCTGGGAGGTCCCCCCTTACTGCTGGCAGGTCATGTTTACTGAGTGGATTATTGACTTCTGACCAGATTCATCCATCCATGCAAAGCCACGTGTTATGAGGCTGCTGGTTGACTCTGGGGTTATAGATTGTGACTGGTTTATATATGGAAATAGAACCTGTGCCCTTCATCATCTCCACCCCCAACTTTATGAACTAATGGTCTTATCAGTGCAGTGGCTTCACCCCAAAGCACATGTGACTGACCCTCAAGCAAAAGGCCAAGGAGCAGTCACAACCACCTACCAAAGCACATACAGATGAAACCTGTGCAGTTCTTTTTTTTTTTTAATCTTTTTTTTTTTTAATATTTTATTTATTTATTTGAGAGAGAGAATGAGAGACAGAGAGCATGAGAGGGAAGAGGGTCAGAGGGAAAAGCAGACCCCCCGCTGAGCAGGGAGCCCGATGTGGGACTTGATCCCGGGACTCCAGGATCATGACCTGAGCCGAAGGCAGTCGCTTAACCAACTGAGCCACCCAGGCGCCCTGAAACCTGTGCAGTTCTTAAGATTCCTTCTGGTTTTCCCCAAGATTTTGGGAGTTGCAGTGTCTGATCTCCCCTCTACTAGAGGTTAGCATGGTAGACTGAAGAAAGAGTAAAATGTTCTTTTTTTCCCCTTACCTTAGTAGCCCATGATTGCATGCAATAAATTTAAAAACTCCAGAACACAACGAGTCTATTCTGCAGGGACCCCAAACTTGTCATTTTCCATTGGAACTCATCATTTCTAGTGTGTCCCCCTAGGCTCCACCACACCTAGCACAGATAGACCACCTGCTCCGTTCCACTGTTTGCTTGTATCTAATGTGGTCACCAGCCACGGCCGGGTCCGGGCTCAAGAAGACACTTCGCCTTTGTTCATGCTGTTCTATTGACCTGGATACTTTTTTTTTTTAGAGTGGGGGAGGGGGCAGAGGGAGAAGGAGAGCAAGAGAATCTTAGGCAGGCTCCATGCCCAGCGAGGAGCCCGAAGCAGGGCTTAATGCAGGGCTCGATGCAGGGCTCGATGCAGGGCTCCATCTCATGACCCTGAGATCATGACCTGAGCTGAAATCAAGAGTCAGATACTTAACTGACTGAGCCACCAAGGCACCACCAGCCTGGATACCTTTCTTATCTCCTCCAAGACTCAACTCAAATTATACCACTTTTGTCAAACCTGCCTAACCAGTCTTTAGCTTCCTCCTTCCCCACAATGACCTGCCTTCTCCTCCAGATCCCTAAAGGTTTTGAATGGACTTCGATTATAGCACTTAGCACCTTCCTTTATATCTGGTTACAAGTATCTCTCTGCATGGAGATTGCAAACTTCTCATAGAGAAGTTGTTTGCCATTCATTCATTTTACAGTCCCAGGACCTAACACAAAGTAAGATTTAATTTAATTTTTTTGAAAATAAGATTTTAAGTATTGGGCGCCTGGGTGGCTCAGTTGGCTGGGTGTCTGCCTTTGACTCAGGTCATGATCTCAGGGTCCTGGGATCGAGCCCTGTGTCAGGCTCCCTGCTCAGCAGGGGGTATGCTTCTCCCTCTCCCTTCCCCTCCTGCTTGTACTTTTTTTTCTCATGCTCTCTCTCTCTCCCAAATAAATAAAATCTTTTAAAAAAAGATTTTAAGTATTAGTTGAATTAATGGCTAAAAACGTGGACATCTATATATTCAGTAATAAACAGTGTAATAGGATGCCAACTTGGCTCAAAAAGTGAAAGTCAGTTAAGGGCTTTAAACTTTGGAATAATTGAAAACATTCTAATTTTAGCTGTCTAAATGTACTTTTCCTGAATGTATGAGCTGTTTCTTTAAGCCACTTATTGAAGAAACTAATATTATTTATTACCAAATATTGAATTCATATTAAGTGCCTCAGAGTATAGGGATGAAAAAAGAAAGCACTTAATAATTGTATAAAATAGGAAATTGAAATACTACATAAAATAGGAAATCTAGTTTTTTAAAATAGTGTCATTCAGATACAGTTCTCTGGTGAATGCAGATTTAGAAGGATGGGTGCATTATTTGAAACATAACTATAATTCAGTTCAATATTTGGAAACACACACAACAACCAAGCAATACATTTAGGCATGGCTTCTTTTTTAAGACTTCGGTACAAGTTGCAATCAGAGATCTAGAGATTCCCTACACCCTGCCCCTCTTTTGATCAGGAATAATTTGACCTGTGTTAAAAAGGTAACAGTGTCTTAAATTTTCATCATGCTCCATTAGAATTCAGTAAGCATCAAAGATCAAATTTGAAAATTATAATACAATGTAAAGTATAACTGACTGAAAAAAATAAGCAGGAATTTTCCATGGGGCTCACTATTATCTCTGAACTAATGAAGAGTTGTAGAGCGCTTGGCCATCTTCAAAGTGCTTTCACATTTTGAAATTTGATCCCTTTAAAAATCCAGGGAGTTTGGCCGTCGAACATTATTAATCATCTCTTCATTTCAGGATGCAGACACTGAGTTTTTAGAGAACTTAAATTATCTGGCTAAGGCTTATACAGCAAGGAAGCTTTTAAATTCCCACACTGATGCTCTTCTACCTGGTATGCACTTAAGAGACAGAGCCTACTGAGCTCGTTGCATTTTGCCGTAACATATATGCCACAGAGCATAGGCTATGGTGGCCCTTCCTATAATTATTAGCAATTGAACAAGAGATTAAATAAAGCAGTAAAATCCCTGCATGTGTGATGGTGGTGTAGCTCGGAAAGTAATCACATACTTACCTGGCTTGTCTTCTTGCCGTAGGTCCTCTGTGAATGCAGGTGACTGATAGGTAGATTTGGTAAAATACCAGGTCAAGTGAGTATCATCAGAAATGAGCTCCAAGTCCTTACCTTGTAAGGGGAACCAGGCCAGCAAGCTGCAAAGTCTCCACCACATATTGTGCTGGGCTGTTGCCACACTTTGTCAACTTCCTCTAGATTCTGAAATGAAGGGAGCAGAGTGGTTTCTTTTAAAGGGGGAGAGGTAGCAGCTCCGTGACCTCATGTGTCTCAACGCCTCCCTTGGCTCTGGAAGCCCCCTCTTGGCTCGCTGCCCCCAAAATACCTCCGGGTGGAACGTTTAGGGGACCGCATGTGTCATGTCGATGGTGGAGAGGTGTGAGTGATGTGTTGGTGGCACAAATCATTCTGCCACATGTGGGTAGTACTGGTAAATCAACTAGGTTGTGAGGCTTTTGGGGGGAGGAGGGGTGGGAGAGAGACTAAAATTTCCCTGTGTGGTGATGTAAACTGGTTGTCACTTTTCTAGAGTATTAGACCATGATAACAGGACAATTTTGGCTGAACCTTTGTGAATATTTCATTTCTGACAATTATTTATAATGGTTTTCAGGGGCAGAATTCATTCATTCACGTTATGTGATTTAAAAAATCTGTATCAATCTACCCTACCCACCTATCCATTCATTCGTTTACCCATCCATCTACATCTATCCAGCCATCTAGTATGGATTGTTCTAAGACATCCTATATAAAAGATAAATTCCTTGTTTTTAAGGAGAATATGACATAGTTGGGGGTGACAATAGGCAAATGAACCATTTTGGTTTTTAATTGTCATTAATTGGGCAAATTGAGATATACTATTTCATTTTTTCTAGGCTATACAGCAAAAATACTAATAGATGCATGGTTAAAAAATAGTCTAGACTGCAATGTTAGGAAAATTATAAAGGAAATAATAGTCACTGGTTCTAATTAAAATGATGGGGCACCTGGCTGGCTCATTTGGCAGAGCATGTGACTCTTGATCTTGGGGTGGTGAGCTCAAGCCTCACTTGGGTGTAGAGATTACTTTAAAAAATAATATAATAAAATTTAAAAGCAAAAATGACTGTTGTTACTCTGTAAATGTATTGATACTTTGGATGGAGAAAATTTTATCCATCAAAAATGTCTCTCAAATATTTTACCTTTTTTCTTATTTTTTTTAATGGATTTTATTTGAGAGAGAGAGAGAGAGAGCAAGCAAGAGAGTATATAAGCAGAGGGAGGAGCAAAGGGAGAGGGAGAGAGAGAATCCTCAAGCAGACTCTGCTGAGCATGGAGCCTGATGTGGGGCTCAATCCCATGACCTTGAGATCATGACCTGAGCCAAAATCAAGAGTTGGACACCTAGCCAACCAAACCACCCAGGCGCCCCTCAAATATTTTAGCTATTTTAACAGATAGAATTAAAAGAGGAGAGAAAATAGAATTTTCCTGTAGGGTGTAGCATGATATAAGGTAATGTTTCCCAAATTGTATGATGATAGAAAGGCCTTGGGCTTCTAGCCAAAAAAATGCAGTTTGCTAGGGTCAGCCCCAGAGTGATTAAACCAGAATCTCATTTGAATGAGCGTCCACCTGTGTATTTAACAAGCTCTCTGGGGGATCATAAGGCAAGTTTGAGCAACACGGACAGTATTCTGGAACAGAAATCAAGACATGTAGGAGCTAGCCCTCACTCTGCTACCAGCTGGTGTGCCTGGGGTCAGAGAGGAGTCTCCATAAATTGCTTGTTGACTCTATTGACATATATTGACTTGTTTATGGAAACAGGAAATGGGTAAGTTGTATCTGACCTTTTTTTTTTTTTTTTTTTTTTTTAAATAAAGAACTAAGGAGAAGACAAGCCAAGACTTCAGGCTTTGGTCTGATTTTTTTTTTTTTTTTCATGAAATTCCCTCCAGTTTTCATATGTAAGGCTCTATGGTGTCTAAGCATTTGATTTTCCTGGTACTTCCATGTCCTTGCTTTAGGGTGATGCATTGTTTTTGTACCCTGTCTCCTACCTCCTTAAGAAAGTCCAAGGAACCGGGTATAAGGTGTCTCTTTGGGCCTCCCATGGCAGATGTGAATTTCTCATGGGTAGTTGATAATTTCTCACATTTTTCACCTGGAAGAGTGCTATTCCTTATAGGATCTCCTAACGTGTCCTGTCAAGGCACAGAGGGAAAGGAGTTTACTTCTGGTAATATAACATGGGCCATTGTGGAGCCAGCATCTTGTCTGGACCTAAATACTGATTTTCCAGCTTGTGAGTTTATCCTCTAACTCGAATGTATGAAGAGGTCAAAAACCACTTTTACAGGAAACAGAAGTAAAAATGTCATCATGGGACTCTTCATTTTAGCCAGTGGAAAAAAGTCTTTGTCCAGCTGTGAATTAAATTCAGATGGGGGCCTGGAGAAGGATCACTTTGCTTTTCTCTCTCTCCCCCCGCTCCTTTTTTTTTAAACATTTATTTATTTGAGAGAGAGAGAGAGTGAATGAGTGAGTCAGTGCCGGGGGAGGGGCAGAGGGAGAGGAAGAGAGAGAGAGAATCCTTAAGCACACTCCCCACTGAGCATGGAGACCAATGCAGGGCTCCATCCCAGAACCCTAAGATCATGACCTTAGCCAAAATCAAGAGTTGGACACCTAACTGACTGAGCCACCCAGGTGCCCTTGCTTCTCTCTTTTCCAGTGGTGGTTTTCTGTAATTTTCTCTGTTGGGTAAAAATGTATGGAAACATAAGTGAAAACAGAATGAATATAGGACTTAGGGGATGAAAGAATAAAATATCCTGAGATTGAAATTAAAATTATAGTGTAGTCCAGCCCAGATCTATTGATTTAATGTGATTTTAGTGCAATACCTGTGAATAGGTTTCCGTGAAACGTTCCAGGTGTTCATTTAACTGCAGACAGGTAGATTTTCTGTTTTCTTCCCATTCCCTTTCTAAAACACAAATATTCTTCTGCTCAAAAACTTCCAGTGGTTTCTTTTTGCCTGAAGATTGTAGTCCAAACTCCAGCAAATCATCAAAGGCCATTCACACACCCTGACATCAATCTACTTTTCAGCCCCCGTTCTCTACCCCGACTCAAAATATGCTCATAGAAAATTCTTGCTATATTTCAAGCATATAGTAAATTTTGTTAGTCACAGTCTTACTGGGTCATAGTTCATACTGCTCTCTCTCTGCCCCAAATGGCCTTCCCTCTCAGGAGATTCTAGTCCTCTTTTAAGGCCCAGATATAATGTGGCATTTCTCAGGAGTAGGGACTAGTGATTCAGAACATGGATTCTGGAGCCAAAGCCTACTTCCTCACCTGTGAAATGGGTACAATGACAGTGCCCACTCATATGGTTGTTATAAGAATGAAAGAAGTTAATGCGCATAGTTAGCCATCACTGTCCTCTGTACTTCTAGAAAAAAATGACCTCTCTACTTCTCTTTGCCCCGTAATTAGTTTTTCTTTTTCTCATACTGGTTTTTATTCTGATCTGCATTCTATTTCATTGAGTATGCATCTGTCTCCCTTGCTAGTCCCCCAGCTTCCTGAACACAGAGTTTGCTTCATTGGGAACCTTGGTGTTCCCGGCACCCATCCTTCCACGGTGTAGTTGTTTTTCAAGTAGCTTTACTGAGGTAACTGATATAATGAACTCTGCCTATCAGAAGTGTACAATTTGATGGCGCCCGGGTGGCTCAGTCGTTAAGGGTCTGCCTTCGGCTCAGGTCATGAGCCCAGGGTCCTGGGATCGAGCCCCGCATTGGGCTCCCTGCTCCGCGGGAAGCCTGCTTCTCCCTCTCCCGCTCCCCCTGCTTGTGTTCCCACTCTTGCTGGTCTCTCTCTGTCAAAATAAATAAATAAAATCTTAAAAAAAAAAAGTGTACAATTTGATACATTTAGACACATGCATACGCCGGTGAACAGCTTCATCACCATCAAGATAGTGTCCATGTTTCCTCCCGTCCCTCCCTACCTCCCACATTGAAGCCAACACTGATCTGCTTTCTGTCTCTCTCGATTAGGTTTTCATTTCCTAGAAGTTTATATAAATGGAACCATACAGTATGTACTTTCTTTTGTCTGGCTTCTTTCACTCGGATAATTATTTTGAGGCTCCTCTGTGATGGAGCATGTGTTCAAGGTTCATTCATTTCTAGTGCTGAGTAGTGGCTCATTCTATAAATGTACCGCAGTTTGTTTACCTGTAGCTGGATTTCCGGGTCATTTACCATAGGGTAGTTTGTTAGTTTATTTATTTTTTATTTATTTATTTCTAATAGGGAAGACTGAGAAGTGATCAGATAAATGCACTGCACTCTGCCACGTGCCCAGAAACAGAGAGAAATGTAGATAGTGCTATGGAACAGCACCGGAGCTAGCAAATAACTCTGCTTAGGGGTCCGGGGTTCTTCCAAAGGTCTGGATGTTGTCAAGTGCATTCATATGAGGTCCTCCAGGGTGTTGGAGAGAAATATCATTTTTGAAGACTATTTTTTTTTTAAAGATTTTATTTATTTGACAGAGAGAGACACAGCGAGAGAGGGAACACAAGCAGGGCGAGTGGGAGAGGGGGAAGCAGGCTTCCCGCCGAGCAGGGAGCCCAATGAGGGGCTCCATCCCAGCACCCCGGGATCGTGACTTGAGCCGAAGGCAGAGGCTTAGCCGACTGAGCCACCCAGGTGCCCCGTTATAGGACAGGTTTTTTTTTTTTTTGCAATGAAATATATCATTTTTTATTCAAAATTCAATGATTACAATTAGTTACAATAGAAAAACTATTAACACAATTAATATTATGTGGTGGTACTATAAATGAGGCATTTCAAAAACAAAGATATTTAGTCTGAGTAAAAAAAAGAATGATTGTTATTTTCCATAATTTGTTTGTGTTTTGCTATACCAAAGCCTATCATTATGAAATAGTTCAATCATATACTAGGAACATAATGAGGATACTGAGTCTGAAGTCTATGATGTCTACACTGAGAGAAATATCCAGAGACAAATCAATAAGCACCAATTTCCTGGATTCTAAGACACATTGTTAATTAAAACTTTTTTTTCCAGGTAAAACAAATTAAAAATGCTGTAATTGTACATATATTTACAATAGTAAGCTTCAAAAATGCTAAGGTATAGGACAGTTTTTAATAATTGTTTATTACATTGAATCAGTTGTAGGGTGAATTTAAAGAGAACCTGGTATGTTCCCACATTTGTTTTTCATGATAATCTAATTCAGAGAAAAAAGTTCAGGTTAGTTAAATTAAATGCTGGTCCTTAGTTGGCACTTGGGGGGTACACTCTGACATGCCACCCAGATTCTCCCCTGACCCCCTAGGGGCTGGAAGGTTGGGACATGCCAGCTGGGTCCCTCTCTGGGAATTGCTGTTAGTGGAAGAGACCCATCTCACCCAACATCCTCCCCCCTCTATGGGGCACCCAGGAGGAGACATAGCAGTTCTGTCCTCTATCTTAAGGTGGAGTGACTCTGAAGGGAAACATTCTAGCTCCAGAGCCCTCTGCGGGATCAGGATCAGGGGAGGCCTTTGTGGCCACTGGGTCTCACTTCAGTATCTCGCATCCTTCACAAGTCTCGTACCCAAGAGCACGCTCCCATAAACTTATGCACACAAGTCTCTCTCTCAACATCTGATCTGGGCCACCTGACCCACAACAGCACATGAAATAAATTATCAAATGAGTAAGCAAACGAAAGAATGGGCTCTCCAACTGAGATGTTCTTTTTGCTCTGAAGCCTAAAAGGATGTTTGACCTCTAATTCTTCCCGAGCATTAAAGAAGACCTTACTTTAGATTGCACCGTGGGCAGTGATGAGTGTATCTTTTTCACCCACGGGTGTGATAGTCAACTGGTCACAGACCTTGACAAACGTCATGATCGTCCACTGGACTGAAGTTTAAAATGGTCTGTGGGGGCAGAGCTGCAAGGCAGGCTTGTGACTGTGAATGACATGCAATTGTGGTTTGCACGGTTCTTCCTACCCCCTCACCGCCCCCACTCCAGCCTGCGGCCCTGAAAGGGTTCAGCAGAGGAAGGCAGTTGTTGTGGCTGCTTGTCACATGGAAGGAAAAGATGAGGTTGGAGTGCAGTGGTCAGGGAGTGACCTTCTACCTGTTTTCTAGTGGAAGGGTGACCACCTTGTATGTGGGAGGCCTCGCCACTGACAGCCGGTTGTCATTTTGATCTTCACTGAACGAATCCTCCTCCTATGTTCCAGTACTAATTGGAAGTAACATTTCTTGGAGTGGTGGTGTGGGGAGAGATTTTAGAGAAATAAACAAATATCCTCTCTCTCCCACCATCACCTTGGGGAAAAAGAAAAACTGAAAAAGACATTTATTAAGTAGGGTGAAAGTTGGACTGTTTTAAGGGTCAGAAAAGACAGGGGATTTCCCCATGTGTAGAAGCCACTGGGGTTTTTACTGCAAAATTACAAGAGGGGCCTAAACTTTCTTCTTGACATTTCTTGGCTGGTGTGCAGAATCTGTGGCCTTTCCCAAGGCCGGGGCAAGAAGGGCTGCATTTCACAGCAGATGCCTTGGGTGGCTAGTCCGCAGCTGGTGCTGGGAGTCTTTGAGCTCTGTTGTAGACACACAGCAGGGCTGCGGGGTTTCTAAACTAGAGCAGTAGCCGTCGTAGTTATTGAGAAAAGGCTTTTTTTTAGCAGCAGTGAAGCCTAGTGGGATGAGTATAAGGTGGGGGTAGGAGGCAGACCGACCTGGACTTGTCACCTGGGCCCTGTCACTAGTGACCTTGTAGCCCTCAATAACACCCTCACCTCTTGGTGTCAGTTTCCCCATCTGTAAAATGGGGAGACTAATTACAGCATGGGAGGTATGACTGGAAGGTATGAATTAAACCTGGTATCCCAAGTGCCCGGCACGGTGGCACTTAGACGATCCTCCATCAGTCTGAAGACCGCAGGTGGCTGGGGCTCTATCTCATGCCCCCAGGAACCACGGTAGGTTAGATGTGCCTGCAAACGGAGAAAGTCCACTCAGCTTTTATTCTAAAGACTTCTGCCTAGAATCGAATCAAATAGATCATGCTGAACAAAGAACCCAAGTAGGAGTTGATGGCTGTGGTTTGGGGGAAATGTCCCCCAGACAGGCAGGTCCCAGCTCACACATCTCTCCCAGGACAAATGACTTCCCAAGGGGTCTTCATCTGCAAATGAGGGGATTAAATGAACCAGTGGTTTCCAAACTGCATTCTGAAGAAACCAAGTATCCCCCCAGGTGCCTCAGGGTTGGGCAATATTTGCCTTAAGATTTCTTTACAAAAATATCTTAAACGATTAGTCCAGGCTTTGGCACCAGGCCAACATGGCTCAAATCTCCGCCCTAGCATGTACTTGCCATGTGACTTTGGGCGGGTCACTGGATCTTTGTAAGGCTCTGCTTCCTCTTCTGTAAACTTGGAATAATAAGAGTATCTACTGAATAGGGTTGTCAAGAAAATAGAGAAGTTTACACCTATTAAGTACTTAGAGTCTGATACACATCAGCACTCAACGGATGTTGGCTATCACTTTGCCAGCCTCTGAACCCACCAATCTATTAATTTTTATGCCAGGTAAACTAGTGTCTGTGCTGGATTCTTTGGGCTTTGAATAAAATACAAATGCTTCACCATGGTCTACAACAGAGGCTGGTGAACTTTTTCTATCGAGCACCAAGTAGTAAGTATTTTAGGCTTTGTGGGCCATACACCGTCCACTGCTAGCCTCTGCCCTTGTAGGCTGGAAGCAGCCTTGGGCAATATGTACGTGAATGAGCATGGCTGTGTACCAATAAAACTTTATTGATAGGCCCTGGAATTTGGATTTTACATAATTAACATGTGCCGTGAAATAGCATTCCTCTTTTGGTGTTCTTTAACCATTTGAAATTGTAAACACATTCTTAGCTTGTGAGCCATTTAAACACAGGCTGTGGGCCAGATTCTGCTTCTGGGCTGGTATTTCACGAAGCCATGGGGTACAGGGACCCATGTCTAGGTCCACCTACCTCTCCAACCTTGTTTCTCCCCACTTTCTGCCGTGCTTACTAAGCTTTAGCTCCCTGACCCCTGGTGTTCTAACCCAGAGAACTCCTTATCACTGGGGGACATCTGCATTCCTTGTCTTCCTGAAACCTCATTTAGCTCTGCACCATGCCCAGCTTCTGTTCAGCCTTGGCTGGTGGCTTCCTTGTCAGCTGCTCAGGGACACCGCACACGACCTTGTGTAAAGTATGCCCTGCCCCACATCCCTCCCAGAGTTACTATTGGATAACCCAGTTTTCTTCCTAGACAACATTGATCAACCTCTGTAATTATCTTGTTTATGTATTCAGTGTCTCTTTCTCCTCCATAAGGGGGTGGCGGGGGGGACCTTGCTTTAATTACCACTGTAGCACCAGCTTGCCACCCTGCCAGGAACATCATGTTCAGTCAGTATTGTAGAATGATGAATGAATCCACGCCCTCCGTGTCTTTGTTTCTTTCATACAGCAAGTTCACAATACCTGCTCTCCTTGCCTGGTAAAATTATGAGAATCAAACGAAAATGTGCTTTTAAGAGGAAGGTGGTAAATCATTAAGGCAGCTTCTTAGGCAAACCCCAGAATTCAACCAACACATTCTCTTATTGCTGAAGATAACTTCTGGGGATAGTAGTAAAGTAATACCAGTATGAACGAGGCTACTTTGTTCCTTGTCCCTGATATTTTCCATAGATAAGAAAATGGCTACGTGTGATTTTCCTTTGGCCTTAGCAAAAGCAATTGTTTATTTACTAGCAGATAGTATCTTACTAGCATGTCCTATTAGGCATTTTATTTTTTTAAGAGAGGGAATGAGAGAGAGTGGGGGGGGTGGTACGCAGAGAGAGGGAGAAAAAGAAAATCTTTTTTTAAAAGATTTTATTTATTCACTTTAGAGACAGAGTGCTCACAAGTAGGGGGAGGCACAGAGGGCGAGGGACAAGGAGACTCCCATGCTGAGCACAGAGCCTGACACTGGACTCGATCCCAGGACCCTGAGATCATGACCTGAACCGAAACCAAGAGTCAGACGTTTAACCAACTGAGCCAACCAGGTGCCCCCTATTAGGCATTTTATAGTCATTATCCCATATCCTACAACCATGCTGTAAAAATTCATGTGCCCATTTTACGGGTGAAAACAATTTAAGGGATCTAGTAAGCGGCTAAGCCGGGATAAGAACCCAGCTCTGTCCGATGCCAGAATTAGAGCTGCTTCCCTGGTACAGCATGAGGTTCTTCTCCGGTGATAACGCAGACCTTCTGGATTGCCCCACCAACACAGTGGCACCCAGCAGGTATCTAAACCTGCAGCTTTTCATGGTCAGGAGCAAGTCATCTGGGTTTTATGTATTTATTTCTGGCAAAATGAAGTATTCCGTTTCTTCAGAAGGAAGACTGTTTTTTGGTCCTCAACTTATTAAAAAAAAAAAAAGACATTTTGCTGATTTCACCTTAAACAAATCCAAAGCATGTGGATTCATTTTCTCTGCATGTGCAGGCAGCTTTTACATACATCACAAGTGGGCAAAATGAGTTTGGGAATCTGTCAAGCAGAGAACAACCGAGAGAACCAGCCACAAGGCTAAACGTAGCTTGGTCTTTTGTCAGATGTGAGCATTAGCTGTTACGTTTCCTCAGGCAGGAAACTGTGCCTGGCTCATGGCTGGCTCTGTCAATGAAAACCTGCATTTGCGTCCTGAGTATAAATTTGCATACATGGCTTATTCTAACTTCTATTAGCTTAACATATCCTTACTTCAAAAATGGGGTTGGGGTGTCTGTGTGGCTCAGTGGGTTGAGCCTCCGACTCTTGATTTCAGCTCAGGTCATGATCTTAGGGTCGTGAGATCGAGCCCTGTGTCGGGCTCTGCAGTCAGCAGAGAGTCTGCTTGAGTCTCTCCCTGTGCCCCTCCTCCTGTCCTGCTCACTCACTCTCTCAAAAAAAAGGTGGGGGGCGGACTATTATGGCTTTTGGTAGTGTGGAACCTAGCTTGTGCTGGATTTCCCCTCTCTCTTACCCAAATTCTTAATCTATGGATGGCCCCTGGTGCACCTACCTCCTCAAGGTGAGCACAGTTGAGGGATGAAGGCTCGCACATGGGCAATGAGAGCATTTTGGAGCATGTTTTCTCACTCCTGGGCGAGTGTCACCTCTCCAACCTGGTTGACTCAGAGAGAAGCCTCCCCAGAGGGGACCAGAGACCCACAATGCTGCCGGCGCATCCTTCCATTTCCGTCAGCAGCAAATGCCCCTCTGGCTCTCTGAGCTTCAAAGAATCGCACTCTTAATGGACATTTATGAAATAATAATGACCACAGTAACATCTAAAAACATGGCAGGAATAGAGACCACTCAGAACTTAACATGAGATTGCTCTGGACCGACTGAGGACACAGTTTCTCTTTATTAAATCGTCTGTGAACCACTTAAACGGAGATGCTCATGGAATGGAATGATCTAATTACAACAGTGTGGGAGCTGCATCCAGAGGAAGAGCACACAGCCAGGAAAGAGCAGATAACACAGGTAGTTTACAAAGGATCTGGTAATACAGTTCCGTGTGGTTTTCCTTCTTATAATGACATACCTTTTTCTTCAAATAAATACACCTGAATCACATAGAATAATAATAAAAAAGATACAATAGCCTTATAAGTGAAAAGGAAACCGATATACCTCTAAAGACATCAGGTTGAGAATGGTCAATGCATAACCAAAATGCCTCAGGATGGCGTTCCCATCCGAGAACCAGCACACGTTTCCCGTTATACATATGTACCCTGTACAGAGTCCAAGAATAGTTAAACAGCTGCAAAATCCTGATTTTTGTGTGGGCAATGGCAGCTAAGTGGTACTGTGTAAGACATTTGTAAGAGCTGATTGTGTATTAAGTTTGACGACTCCTCAGTATAATTTTAAACTTACATACGCCGAACATAATATTATACGTATTTAAAGATCAAGTTATTTCCTCTGTCTTTAGCGGCATTTTTTTTCCTTCCCTCGAATTTTCATTATAGCTAGTTACTTTCCTAGGAAAAATTCATTATGTTGAAGTGTTAAAGAGAAGCAAATCCAATTTGAATCCTATGTTTAAACATGAAAAGCATCTGCCATCACTGAACAAAATATCCCCCCATCACCTTTGTAAAGTGACTATTAACCTAAGTAGATGTTAAAATGCTCTTTTCCCTACCCTCCAAGGCCAGTCTCGTCCCCCCTGCAAGGCAGCCCAACTAGACTCGTGCCTCTTAGTTCTCATATATGTGCAGGACTACAATTTAAATGCAAATAACCCCGCGCCTCATTATCTGAGTTCATGCAGACAGTATAGTTGTGACTCTGCCTGTGAAAATTAAGGGAGGTTCATCTGTATTCGAACACACGCATTACTCAGAGTAGATTCAAAAGAGCAATTCATCACTGCTTTCAAATTAAACACTGGAGTTGCAGAGTGCCTAGGTTACGGAGGAATGCCTCCCTTTTTGCTACAGAGGGATGCTTTTCTACAAAGACAATGAGATAGGAACTTCTCTTACTGCAGCTCTTCAGTTAGTTCCCAGTGACACTAGGTAATGGAAATAGAAGACTTCCTTTAATATGAACACAGCTAGTTGAGTGGAAAAGATACATTTATGGTAATGCTAAGTGCAGTTGGAGGACAATGTATATGCATCCAAATACCACTGACAGGAAAATGACCACGTCAGCCTAAAATGCAAGAAAATTATTCACAATGATTAACCAAACTGAGATCACTCTAGGAGATTTTTTTTTTTTTTAATTTTTTATTTTCTGCAAAATCATCTTTTAAATATAAGGTTATTTTAAAATAATTCTTTGGTTAAAGTATAATTCAAATAAAAGGTAGAAACTCCTCCAAGCCATTCACTACAGGGTGAAAAATACCCCCCTCTTTCAGCCATCAGATGGCCATTTAATCAGCCATTCAGATTCTATGAATCTAAATGTAATGGAAAACACTGTATTCTAACTCCACACTGGGGCAAAGCAATAAGCTCCTAGCTACCGATGCAGTGATGGAGAAGAGAGCCTGGGAAAGTGAGACCCCCAGCTTGTGCATTAAAATGTGCCAATTATTCCAGTCCACAAGGAATAGACATGGCATGTTAAAATCACCGAAACCAAAGTCCTACCTATGAATAATACTGGGGCATTAGCGGATTGATGTGGCCCACTTGGACCAGCAGCAAACTGTTTCAGAGTTTCAATCCCAGACCAAATCCTTTAGTTAATTTCATCTCCGGTTCAGACAACTTTTTACATAAAAAAAAAAAAAAATTTTCCCTCTGCAAGAAACATTTGGTTCTTCTTATCTTGATGTCCGTCCTTCCTTCCTTCCTTCCTGCCTGCTCTTCCCTGCCCCCAACATTTGTTCTTAATAAGCATCAGCCTCAGACCAAAAAGAACCAAGCTGAGGTTCAGGTTGTGATGTCAACCTAGAATTTTTGGATGAAAACAAAATCATGTAATACACGTGCATTCCTTTTATTACACAGAGATTCAACATGATTTTCAAAGAATTTCTCCGTTGGAGTCTTAGTTTTTTAAATAAGAATAAGTGAAAAGAGAATTTAATGTGAATTCAGGTCATTCAGGCCACTTTGATAAACAATCTGGATAATGAAAGCAGAGGAATAAACTCCTTAATTCAGGGTTTTTCACCTAAATTATTCAGGAAATGATTTCAGATCTCTGCCTCCTGCTCACACAGATGACAGCCTAAGGCTCTGTCCATATTGTGCTAAGGACAATGGATTGTTGCCCAGCTAAACTGGCCTCTCGGTCATCATAGGACCAAGATAGCTGGGAGGGAGGGAGAGGATAACCTATCCTGAACTCTGTTCTGTTCAGGTACAGACACCGCCCAGAACACACTGCTGTAGTTTTCAAGGAAGTCAGATGTAAGGTGTTCACGCATTATTCCGAACATTGGAAGCCCATGAAAATTTGTGGAGAATCTAATAAACATTACAGATCTGATTAAACAGATTCATTTCATTACAGATAGAAGAACGAACAGCAGTGACATTGCATCAGCAGTAATGTGATTTTTCTCTTAGACTCTTTTAATGGGAATATTTCCCCCATTTTTAAGGTTAAAACATTTCTATTACTCAGTGGTATCAGCACAGAGTGTTTTTATACCCAGCAGCTGGATCAATGTTTGTGCGATGCTAGAAGAAATCAAGTTCGTTTCTTAAGATCTAAAATTCATGACATATCTAAGTGGCCTAAAAAAGCCCCCCAACTGTAATCCTCCTGCTGATTAACATACATAGCCAGCATCCTTTTACTTCCTCTTCTTTTTAGGAATCCTCAAATTCCAGTTTCAAATAGGAGCATAGATCTATCTATTTTGATATACCGGGTTTTATATGTATTATTCAGTGCTGCAACGTATATTGATTTGTTTTACACTGTTTCTTTACATGTCTGGGATCTCAGTTGCACACATAGTCTACATAGTGAACTACACCGCACCAGACCATTGTCTGCTGCCGACAGTCAGCTAGTCACAAAATTAAATACGCGTCGATAACTGATGTTTAGTTTGATTGTCATTTATTTTTCTTTTAAATAAACTCCCTCTGAATTCAGGAAGCAGGTGTGATGAGAAACCACAGGACGTGGCTCTCCCACCTTTTCTTAAGTAGCCCTACCTACATATTTTAAGTTATAGAAAAACAAATAAAAAAAATGACAGCACAAACAGCAATCGTGACTGTCATCCTTTAAATTAGTTCCCTGACTTCTTTATACATCCCTGGTATAATTGATGCATTGGTGGGTGATCTGCCATGAGTGACAGGTACTGTAAGTGTACAATGACCTGACCCTTGGTATGGTTTGTAAAGACATCCATATTGCACAGGAATGAGCTTCTTGTGGACTCAAATAATGGATTGAACACACATGCCTTCAAATTGTCAACATCCTTAACCAGTTACCACAGTCTAGACTCTAGGGGCAAAGACAAGCAAATCATGGTGATTTGGAAGTGCTGTAACACGGATAATTCCAGGTCACTTTATATTTTGCAAATTCTTTGCTTCCCACAGTTGAATACATTTTTCTCCCTCCTGAGTATCTAAAAGTGCTTGCTCTCCCCATTGCACAGACAGAAGCAAGGGGGAGGGGCCGTAGCGGAAAGCTGTAGCGAGCTGTTCTAGAGAAAATGTGGCAGTAGGTACCAGGGTAGATGGGGGTCGTCAAGCGGGTGTCTTGAGCCAGCAGCACGGGGGTGTGGATCATATTGAGGGTAGAATCTGATGTGTAATAAGAACAACTCTCTGCAGGGGCACGTTTTCTAATGACCTTAAAAGAATTCCTCAGCTTGGCTTTGCCTAACTGGAACATGGGAGTTAAAAAGAAAATCCCATCCCCAAACTGGCAGCTCGGTGTGTCTCTCCAGCTGGATTCTGGACATAACTCCCTCCCCTTGCATTCCTCCTCAGAGCAGGCTGACCGCTCCCTTTAGGAGCATTCCGACTCCTTAGCCGTGTACAGAAGGAAGGAAGAACACATCCTCTGCTGTAGCAGGTGCCTTGATTTAGGAAGACAATTCTCGAAAGCCTTATTAGCTAGGTAAGCATCCAGAGAGAATGAATTTTATCCCGGAATCAAGTCTTTTTCTCATTCCCACAGTCTCGTCATCAGAGCTTTCAAGCATGAAAGGAAATCTGCTAAATTGTTCTGAGCTGTCCGCTTAGAAGGTGGTGCGGACTTTGCCACTGTTTCTAAACACACAGAAAGACACTTCTCCCAAAGGCTTTCTAGAGCCTTTTCTTCTCGTTCACTGGTATGGTTTATTCTTGTAGCAAGGTCTCTCTCCAGTTAAAGCCCCCAGTTGGTCCATGGGTGAGAGGAAGGATAGGTGGGTCTGTCAGCTGCCATATTCCAGTTTCTCCTAGTTCTTCACAGGAACAAAACCCCAAGTATGGAATCTGAAGTCAGAGTAGTAAAGGAAGGGGAAATAGAAAACAGAGGTTTAATGCTTTTGCTTTGACCTACACATAAAGATCTTCAGGTGGCCCTTGGGAATCAGGAAGAGTCACAGGAATTGATAGGGGCTTTGTAGACCCTGCATCTCTTCCAAAAATCAATAAAGAAAAATGAAATGGATAAAAGTGACAAACTAGAGGGAAGGGTATTTACATTGCAAGGGGATTCATCAGAAAGATTCATTAAATGGTGAGCTCCCCTGGTGTAATTAAGTAATTGTTTCTAGACTGCTGTATAATAGTGTGGGAGGAAAGAGGACAATCACACAGAAAGCTAAGGTGCTCAGAGTTAATTCCTAATTGTGAATCAAGCTAAAATTGCAGCTCAGACATTTCAGAAATTATATTTGGACCATGGGAGAGATTACGCTATTTTTAAAAATATTTCACCCAGTTTTGTCTTGTCATTTTTTTTCCCTTCTTGGCATGGGTATCTGTAATATTCAAAGCTGAAGCTGTAGCCTTCCTAATGTCAGGAGCCATGGCATCTCATCTCTAAACGTATTTTTGTGCATGGGACCATAGCTGCAGTTATAAACAAGACAAAAATCTCTGCCCTCAAGCAGCTTACAGAGTAATGGGTAGACACAGATGCATAAGTAAACTTAAAAAAAAAAAAGAGAAAAGCACTGCAATTGAGTTTGAATCAGGTTCTCTGGGGGCAGATACAGGAAGCATGTAAGTCAGCCTGGAGGGAAGTGTGTGGGAGGGCAGCTGATGGGAAAGCCTCTTTCACGGGCATGAGAAGGAAGAATCCAGATGTGTGGGTCATTCTCATGGGTTTTGTCTCATGGCCTTGTTCCTGGTTTGCCTTGCAGCCCGATCGTCTTAAATCACTGCTTCCTTTGGCCTACCACCCAGGCCCTCTCTTCTAGCTGAGCTGTCAGATGCTCTGTTTGGGTCCACTCACCCCCCTTCATCCAATCCATGGCCCCTCAGGGAAATCCAGACAATTTGCTTAGACTTCTTAGCTACTTCCTAAATTTGCGCTCTCAGAAGCTAAAACTCGCTCAAATGCATCTTTTGTCTCTTACACAAGGCCTAATAAAGCACCTTACACAGAGCACCGCTCAGTACATCTTGGTTGAGTGAATCAATACATGCATCTTTCCAGCTCACAGGGAACACAGGCTTCAAACACCTTAGCCATCAGCCAGTCAGGGAACTGTTGTAAAACTGTTTGGCACAGGCCTCTGAGATATAGGTATGAATTACCTTTCGGACCATTTGTACAAAGTCCTTGGAGTTCTGAGGGGACAGTCCCTGAAGTTGGCAAGTACACGCTTCCAGGGAAGATGCATGAGCCACAATCAGGATGTTATTTCCTGAGGGAAGAAAAGCAAGGACTGGGAAAACCATTTCTTTTCTTTCTTTCTTTCTTTTTTAAGATTTATTTATTTATTTGAGAGAGAGAGAGAGTGGAGAGGGGCAGAGGGAGAGAGTCTTCAGATTCCCCACTGAGTGTGGAGCCCAACGTGGGACTCTTAACAGACTGAGCCACCCAGGCACCCCTGGGAAGACCATTTCTATAAAGACCTATATAAACTTTGTAAATACTGGAGGTCAAATGTTCCAGGGAGGGACAGACATTCTCAAGAATGAGACAATTTGGCCAAACAATATTTTGAAATGCTTTGTATTGTTAAGGCAGCCTAATATCATTAAAAAAACCCTTTTAATCTTAAAATAATTATAGATGCATAGGAGGTTATAATTATATATATAATATGTAAATATATACAATGTGTAAAATTATATATCATATATGTATGACATATTGTGTAATACGTATATACACAAACATATAGATACACATTGTGTGTGTATATAGTTTAGCAGATAGTATATATACACATATGCACACCAGGGACGTCCCACATACCAGGCATCCAGCCTCCTCCAGTGGGAATATCTTGCCTAGCTATGGTACCCTAGCAAAATCAGGAAATGGGTGCTGGTGTAATCCACAGTTTACTTAGATTCCACCAGGTTTCTCTATCACCTGTGTGACTCTTTGTAAACACCACAATCAAGACACAAAACTATTCTATGTCTACCGCGCTCTCTGCTACTTCTTCTAATATAGTTTTCAATGTTGCCACTGTAGAACTGGGAGCACTTGATACTTTTTGGTTGATAGTCTATGCTGATGAGTATCTTTACAATGGGGAGCACAGGAGTAGTAAATGAAATGAGTGGTTTCTCAATGTTAACTGAGAGGTGGCAATGAACTACAATACCGCTGACCAGGGCTCTCCACTGTTAACGTTTGGGTGTGTATAATTCTAGTTTTTGCTTTATGAAGATAACTTAAAAAGCAGTAGAAATGTGCATATACTTTTGTAATCCCTTTTTTCTCTAAAAATTGATAGTGAATAGTCTTATGTTTCATTAAATATTTGAGTTCAGTGTTTATCAAATTGAGTAACAGACTTGAGTCTTCCAGAACACTGCTCTTGGTTAATGGGAGCAGTGACAGTGGGTTGGTGAAGGTGTGCTTTGTGTGGGTGTCCTCGCTCCTGGATCAAATCAGAGGCAAAAACAGTGTTATGCTAAAAAACTTCTGGAAATTGTAACAGGGAACTTCCTTCACAGAGTGCAAGATAAATAGCTGTTATGTAGAATTCTAAATGATTTCATGTAGTAACTAAGTCTGGATTATATCCCCATGGCATATCTACCGTTTTAGGTACTCGAGAGAATATTACAAACTTAACACGAAAGTATCTATAAGAAAGTTGGGAATTACTTCTCTCTCTTACTAAGCAAGTCTGCTAAAGCAAGTTGAAACATCTTGAACAGCTTATAGACCATGATGGAGGAATGACCACATATTTAAATATAGAGTCCAAAATGATATCACCTACCTTTACCTTTACACTCACTTATTATTTCTTTTGTCACTTGGAAACTTCTACTAATGTAAGTGTCATAGGATTCTGAAACCACTAATTTGCTGACTGGAATGTGAGGTCTGTAAGAGAAAAGATGAACAAAGGCAATGAAAACATTTTGATCCCAAGACAAAGCAATAGATAGGATTTTTTTAAATTTTTTATTCTTATGTTAATCCCCATACATTACATCATTAGTTTTAGATGTGGTGTTCCATGATTCATTGTTTGTGCATAACACCCAGTGCTCCATGCAGAATGTGCCCTCCTCAATACCCACCACCAGGCCAACCCATCCTCCCACCCCCCTCCCCTCTAGAGCCCTGTTTGTTTTTCAGAGTCCATCGTCTCTCATGGTTCGTCTACCCCTCCGATTTCCCCCGCTTCATTCTTCCCCTCCCGCTACCACCTTCTTCTTCTTTTTTTTTTCTTAACATATATTGCATTATTTGTTTCAGAGGTACAGATCTGAGATTCAACAGTCTTGCACAATTCACAGCGCTTACCAGAGCACATACCCTCCCCAGTGTCTATCACCCAGTCACCCCATCCCTCCCACCCCACCACCCACTCCAACAACCCTCAGTTTGTTTCCTGCAATTAAGAATTCCTCATATCAGTGAGATCATATGATACATGTCTTTCTCTGTTTGACTTATTTCACTCAACATAATACCCTCCAGTTCCATCCACGTCGTTGCAAATGGCAAGATCTCTTTCCTTTTGATGGCTGCATAATATTCCATTGTGTATATATATACCACTTCTCCTTTTCCATTCATCTGTCAGTGGACATCTTGGCTCCTTCCACAGTTTGGCTATTGTGGACATTGCTGCTATAAACATCGGGGTGCACGTACCCCTTTGGATCCCTACTTTTCTTTTTTTTTTAAAGATTTATTTATTTGAGAGAGTGAGAATGAGAGAGAGAGAGAGCATATGAGAGGGAGGAGGGTCAGAGGGAGAAGCAGACTCCCTGCTGAGCAGGAAGCCTGATGTGGGACTTGATCCCGGGACTCCAGGATCATGACCTGAGCCGAAGGCAGTCGCTTAACCAACTGAGCCACCCAGGTGCCCCCGGATCCCTACTTTTCTATCTTTGGGGTAAATACCCAGTAGTGCAATTGCTGGATCACATGGTAGCTCTATTTTCAACTTTTTGAGGAACCTCCATACAGTTTTCCAGAGTGGCTGCACCAGCTTGCATTCCCACCAACAAGGTAGGAGGGTTCCCCTTTCTCTGCATCCCCGCCAACATCTGTCATTTCCTGACTTGTTAATTTTAGCCATTCTGACTGGTGTGAGGTGGTATATCATTGAGGTCTTGATTTGGATTTCCCTGATGCCGAGCGATATTGAGCACTTTTTCATATCTGTTGGCCATTTGGATGTCTTCTTTGGAAAAATGTCTGTTCACGTCTTCTGCCCATTTCTTGATTGGATTCTTTGTTCTTTGGGTGTTGAGTTTGATGAGTTCTTTATAGATTTTGGATACTAGCCCTTTATCTGATATGTCATTTGTAAATATCTTCTCCCATTCTGTCGGTTGTCTTTTGGTTTTGTTGACTGTTTGCTTTGCAAAAGCTTTTTATCTTGATGAAGTCCCAATAGTTCATTTTTGCCCTTGCTTCCCTTGCCTTTGGCGATGTTTCTAGGAAGAAGTTGCTGTGGCTGAGGTCAAAGAGGTTGCTGCCTGTGTTCTCCTTTAGGATTTTGATGGACTCCTGTCTCACATTGAGGTCTTTCAACCATTTGGAGTCTATTTTTGTGTGTGGTGTAAGGAAATGGTCCAGTTTCATTCTTCTGCATGTGGCTATCCAATTTTCCCAACACCATTTGTTGAAGAGACTGTCTTTGTTCCATTGGACATTCTTTCCTGCTTTGTCAAAGATGAGTTGACCATAGAGTTGAGGGTCCATTTCTGGGCTCTCTATTCTGTTCCATTGATCTATGTGTCTGTTTTTGTGCCAGTACCATGCGGTCTTGGTGATGACAGCTTTGTAATAGAGCTGGAAGTCCGGAATTGTGATGCCGCCGGCTTTGCTTTTCTTTTCTTTTTCAACATTCCTCTGGCTATGCGGGGTCTTTTCTGGTTCCATACAAATTTTAGGATTATTTGTTCCATTTCTTTGAAAAAAGTGGATGGTATTTTGATGGGGATTGCATTGAATGTGTAGATTGCTCTAGGTAGCATTGGCATCTTCACAATATTTGTTCTTCCAATCCATGAGCATGGAAGGTTTTTCCATTTCTTTGTGTCTTGCTCAATTTCTTTCATGAGTATTTTATAGTTTTCTGAGTACAGATCCTTTGTCTCTTTGGTTAGATTTATTCCTAGGTATCTTATGGTTTTGGGTGCAATTGTAAATGGGATCGACTCCTTAATTTCTCTTTCTTCTGTCTTGTTGTTGGTGTATAGGAATGCCACTGACTTCTGTGCATTGATTTTATATCCTGCCACTTTACTGAATTCCTGTATGAGTTCTAGCAGTTTTGGGGTGGAGTCTTTTGGGTTTTCCACATAAAGTATCATATCATCTGCAAAGAGTGAGAGTTTGACTTCTTCTTTGCCAATTTGGATGCCTTTGATTTCTTTTTGTTGTCTGATTGCTGTGGCTAGGACTTCCAATACTATGTTGAATAGCAGTGGTGATAGTGGACATCCCTGCCGCGTTCCTGACCTTAGGGGGAAAGCTCTGTTTTTCCCCATTGAGAATGATATTCGCTGTAGGTTTTTCATAGATGGCTTTTATGATATTGAGGTATGTACCCTCTATCCCTATACTCTGAAGAGTTTTGATCAAGAAAGGATGCTGTACTTTGTCAAAAGCTTTTTCTGCATCTATTGAGAGGATCATATGATTCTTATTCTTTCTTTTGTTAATGTATTGTATCACATTGATTGATTTGCGGATGTTGAACCAACCTTGCAGCCCAGGGATAAATCCCACTTGGTCGTGGTGAATAATCCTTTTAATGTACTGTTGGATCCTATTGGCTAGTATTTTGGTGAGAATTTTTGCATCCATGTTCATCAGGGATATGGGTCTGTAATTCTCCTTTTTGATGGGGTCTTTGTCTGGTTTTGGGATCAAGGTAATGCTGGCCTCATAAAATGAGTTTGGAAGTTTTCCTTCCATTTCTATTTTTTGGAACAGTTTCAGAAGAATAGGTATTAATTCTTCTTGAAATGTTTGGTAGAATTCCCCTGGGAAGCCATCTGGCCCTGGGCTTTTGTTTTTTGGGAGATTTTTGATGACTGCTTCAATTTCCTTAGCGGTTATGGGTCTGTTCAGGTTTTCTATTTCATCCTGGTTCAGTTTTGGTAGTTGATACATCTCTAGGAATGCATCCATTTCTTCCAGGTTATCTAATTTGTTGGCATAGAGTTGCTCATCATATGTTCTTAGAATTGTTTGTATTTCTTTGGTGTTGGTTGTGATCTCTGCTCTTTCATTCATGATTTTGTTGATTTGGGTCATTTCTCTTCTCTTTTTGATAAGTCTGGCCAGGGGTTTATCAATCTTGTTAATTCTTTCAAAGAACCAGCTCCTAGTTTCGTTGATCTGTTCTACTGTTCTTTTAGTTTCTATTTCATTGATTTCTGCTCTGATCTTTATTATTTCTCTTCTCCTGCTGGGTTTAGGCTTTATTTGCTGTTCTTTCTCCAGCTCCTTTAGGTGGAGGGTTAGGTTGTGTACTTGAAACCTTTCTTGTTTCTTGAGAAAGGCTTGTATTGCTATATACTTTCCTCTTAGGACTGCCTTTGCTGCATCCCAAAGATTTTGAATAGTTGTGTTTTCATTTTCATTGGTTTCCATGTATTTTTTTAATTCTTCTTTAAATTCCTGGTTGACCCATTCATTCTTCAGTAGGATGCTCTTTAGCCTCCATGTATTTGAGTTCTTTCCGACTTTCCTCTTGTGATTGAGTTCTAGTTTCAAAGCATTGTGGTCTGAAAATAGGCAGGGAATGATCCCAATCTTTTGGTACTGGTTGAGACCTGATTTATGACCTAGGATGTGATCTGTTCTGGAGAATGTTCCATGGGCACTAGAGAAGAATGTGTATTCCGTTGCTTTGGGGTGGAATGTTCTGAATATGTCTGTGAAGTCCATTTGGTCCAGTGCCATTGTATTGCCTGTAAGGTGACTGTTACAGTATATTGTCTGTGTTCCTTTCTGGTCTATGTTGCTTTTAGGCTCTCTCTTTGCTTAGAGAACCCCTTTCAAGATTTCCTGTAGGGCTGTTTTTGTGTTTGCAAATTCCTTTAGTTTTTGTTTGTCCTGGAAGCTTTTTATCTCTCCTTCAATTTTCAGTGACAGCCTAGCTGGATAGATTATTCTTGGCTGCATATTTTTCTCATTTAGTGCTCTGAATCTATCCTGCCAGTCCTTTCTGGCCTGCCAGGTCTCTGTGGATAGGTCTGTTGCCAATCTAATGTTTCTACCCTTGTAGGTTACAGATCTCTTCTCCCGAGCTGCTTTCAGGATTTTCTCTTTGTCTATGAGACTTGTAAGTTTTACTATTAGATGTCGGGGTGTTGACCTATTTTTATTAATTTTGAATGGGGTTCTCTGTGCTTCCTGGATTTTCATGCCTGTTTCCTTCCCCAAATTAGGGAAGTTCTCTGCTATAATTTGCTCCATTATACCTTCTGCCCCTCTCTCTCTTTCTTCTTCTTCTGGGATCCCAATTATTCTAATGTTTCGTCTTATGGTATCGCTTATCTCTCGAATTCTGCCCTCGTGATCCAGTAGTTGTTTATCTCTCTTTTTCTCAGCTTCTTTATTTTCCATCATTTCATCTTCTATATTACTGATTCTCTCTTCTGCCTCATTTATTCTAGCAGTTAGTGCCCCCATTTTTTATTGCACCTCATTAATAGCCTTTTTGATTTCTACTTGGTTGGATTTTAGTTCTTTTACTTCTCCAGAAAGGGTTTCTCTAATAACTTCCATATTTTTTTCAAGCCCAGCTAGCATCTTTAAAGTGATGATTCTGAACTCAAGATCTGACATCGTACTAATGTCCGTATTGAGTAGGTCCCTGGCAGTCGGTACTACCTCTTGTTCTTTTTGTTGAGGTGATTTTTTCCATCTTGTCATTTTGTGTGGAGGAGAATAGGTTAATGAGAGAACAAAATGCTAGCAGAGTAACAACGTCCCCAGAAAATATACTCTAAACAAATCAGAAAAGACCTGAAGCAGTGGAACAAGAAACGGAGAGAAAAACGAAAAAGAAAAAAAAAAAAAAAGAAAGAAAAAGATAAAAACAAAAACAAAACAAAACAGCAACAACACAAAAAACCCTAGAATGTGATCAAATATGATCAGGCTGGTATATAGATCAGTGCCACACACTAGATTTGGGGTGTATTTTGGTCTTTTAGAAGAAAGTGCCTCCCAAAATTTTAAAGAAAGAAAAACTTATATATGTACAAAAATAAGGGTTGATATGATGAAGGGATGGAATATGACTGTAAAGATGGAAATTTTAAAAAATTTTATAAAAGGAATTGATAAGAAGTTGTTTGAAAAAAGAAAGAAGAGGATTTAAAAAAAGAAAAAAAAAAGGAGAGAATGTGATCAGGCAGGGGAATAGAAAACACCATATACTAGAGATTTAGGGTATATTTTAATCTGTTAGAAGAAACTATCTCAAAATTTTAAAGAGAGAACAACTTATATATATAAGCCAAAAATACGGGTAACTACTATGAAGGGATAGAATATGACTCTAAAAATGAAAAATAAATTTTTTTTTAAAAAAAGGGATTGATAAGATGTTGGTTGAAAAAGGGAAAAAGAAAAATTCAAAAAGAAATAAAAAGACAAAAAGACAGTTAAAAAAAATTAACTTTGAAAGACTAAAGAATCATGGTAAAAAAGCCATGAATTCTATGTGCAGTAGTCCCCTAGCGCTGGAGTTCTGCCGTTCTCATTGATCGGTGAACTTGGTCTTGGCTGGCTGTTCTCGCTGATCTTCTGGGGAGGGGCCTGTTGCCGCGGTTTCCAAATGTCTCTGCCGGAGGCGGAAGTGCCCCGCCCTTGCCCCCTCCCGGCTAAGTCATCTGCTCGCCTTTGCTCTCCGGGGCTTTTGTTCCCTGCGAGCTTTCCGTACAGCTTTGGAGGCGGAGAGTGAAAATGGCGGCCTCCCAATCTCCGCCCCGGGGGGGGCCGAGAACTCGGGGCCCCGCTCCTCAGTGAGCCCCCAGAGAAAAGCCGTCAGTCACTCCTGCCTCCCCGCTCTCCGGCCGCACTCCGTGCTCACCCGGCCTGTGATCGCGCGTTTCTATCTCTGGCTCCCGACCCCCGGTGGAGTCTCCAAACCCAGCAGATCCCTGCGGTGCACTCCCGCGCAGCTCCTCCCGGGGAAGAAGGTGAGTCTCCCCGGATCTGCCGCTTGTGGGGTCCCTGCTGGAGGAGCAGGGGCCCGACTGGGCCGCGGATCATGGTCTATGGCCACCCCGAGCTGAGGGCCCGCGCCTGGGCTTCCCTGCTCCGATACCTGGGAGCTCTGCCGCACTCAGGCACCCCCGGGTCTTTCTGCGACCCCGAGGGTCCTGAGACCACACTGTCCCGGAGGGTTCCACCCCCCGCTTAGCCACCAGAGTGACGTCCCTCGGCGGAGCAGACTTTTAAAAGTTCCGATTTTGTGCTCCGCGGCTCTATCACTTGCCAGAAGCGGCCGACGGAGGCCCCTCCCCCGCCGTCTATCCTCCCGAATATCGCCTCGGGTTCACTTCTCCGCATGTCCTACCTTCCAGAAAGTGGTCGCTTTTCTGTTCAGAGAGTTGTTGC
This sequence comes from Mirounga leonina, assembly GCF_011800145.1. Classification (NCBI taxonomy): domain Eukaryota; kingdom Metazoa; phylum Chordata; class Mammalia; order Carnivora; family Phocidae; genus Mirounga; species Mirounga leonina. Next base: position 18,211,607 of record NW_023270387.1, on the reverse strand, counting down.
TGTTCCTTTCTTCGATCTCCTGTTAAGTTTGTAGGTGTTCAGAATGGTTTGATCCCTATCCAGCTGAATTCCTGAGACCAGATGAAATCCAGGTCTCCTACTCCTCCGCCATCTTGCTCCGCCCCCCAGTAGATAGGATTCTAAAGTTCTATGTCAAGACCTTTCTAGAGTTTCCATATTTCTGTTTACCCATTTCCCTATAAAGGATGGAGGTATAGAGAAGAGTAGTTCCACTCTATGGGAGTGGGGTCGAAATGTACAGAATGTGCAGAAATAAAGGCTGTGCATGCAAGGTGTCAGAGTGACCACGGGAAAAGTGAAACACTCAGTACAGCTACCACTTGCGGGTTAACTCATAAGCAGTTTGACTAATTTTCTGACTGGTAGTACTGGGTCACACAGCTAACAGGAAGCAAAGCAGAGCTTAGATCTCTTTATCTCTGTAGAGCTCCCAAGCCCCTCTTCTCCAGCCTTATACACCATAAGCTGTAAGAATAGGTTTTGTTTATTTTTAATTTTTTTTCCAGTTTTATTGGGATAGAATTGCCACTTAAAACGTTGTTAATTTCAAGGTGTGAAAGTGCTGATCAGGTACACCTGTTCTTACAAGATGATTTCCACCATAGTGTTAAGCTAACACCTCCATCACGTCACAGGATCACTGTTTCCTTTTTGTGGTGAGAACATTTAAGATCGACTCTCTTGGCAACTTTCAAGTATACAATACTGTATTATCAACTAATCACCACCCTGTGCATTAGAGCCCCAGAACTTGAAGTTTGTGTCCTTTGACCACCATCTCCCCATTTTCCCCATCCCCCAGTCCCTGGAAATCACCCTTCTGCTGTCTCTCTGAGTTTGGCTTTTTAGATTCCACACATGAGTGATATCATGTGCAGATATCTCTTCGAGCTCCTGTATTCATTTCCTTTGAATATATACCCACAAGTGGGATTGCTGGGTCATATGGTAGTTCTATTTTTAATTTTTAAAGGAATCTCTCTATTGTTTTCCGTAGTGGCTGCACCAATTTACATTCTCACCAACGCTGGATAGCTCTTCTCTTTTTGATGACAGCCATTCCAACAGGTGTGAGGTGGTATCTCATTGTGGGTTTAAATTGCATTTCCCTGATGACTAGTGACATTGACATCTTTTCTTGTACTTGTTAGCCATTTGTATGTCGTCTTTGGAAAAATATCTATTAAATTCTTCTGCCCGTTTTTAAATCAGATTTTTTTTTTTTAACTATCGAGTTGTAGGAGTTCTTCATATGTTTTAGATATTAACCCCCCTATCAGATATATGATTTGCAAATATGCTGTCCTATTTTGTAGGTTGCTTTTTCATTTTTTGGATTGTTTCTTTTGCTTTGCAAAAACTTTAGTTTGATGGAGTCTCACTTTATATGCTTTCAGTTCCTATGTTTAAGTCTTTAATTCATTTTTTTAATTCATTTTTAAAAAAAATTATTTATTTGACAGAGAGAGAGAGAGACAGCGAGAGAGGGAACACAAGCAGGGGGAGTGGGAGAGGATGAAGCAGGCTTCCCGCTGAGCGGGGAGCCTGATGCGGGGCTTGACCCCAGGACCTGATCCGAAGGCAGACGCCTAACAACTGAGCTACCCAGGCACCCCAAGTCTTTAATTCATCTTGAGTTAATTTTTGTGACTGGTATATCTGCATGCTGTTATCCAATTTTCCCAACACCATTATTGAAGAGACTATCATACCTCACTGAGTATTATCAGCTCCCTTGTCAAATGTTAGCTGAACACGTATTTCAGGATTTATTTCTAGGCTGTCAATTCTGTTCCATTGGTCTGTGTCTATTTTTATGCCAGTACCATACTGTTTTGATTAGCATAGATTTATAGTACAGTTTGAAATCAGGAAGTGTGATGCTTCCAGCTTTGTTGTTCTTTGTCGGGTTTACTTTGGCTATTTAAGATCTTCTGTAGTACCATACAAATTTTAGGATTGTTTTTTCTCTTTCTGTGGAAAACACCATAGGGATTTTGATAGGGATTGCACTTAATCTATAGATGGCTTTGGGTAGTATGGACATTTTAATATTATTCTTCTGATCCATGAACATGGGATATCTTTCCATTTGTTTGCATCTTCTTCAGTTTCTTTCAGCAGTCTTGTCTATTTCAGTGTACAGATCTTTCACCTCTTTCATTGATTTTATTCCTAAGTATTTTGTTTTCGATGCTATTGTAAATGGGATTGCTTTATTTCTCCTTCAGATGTGTTGTTAGTGCATAGAAACACAAATTATTTCTGTATGTTGATTTTTGTATCCTGCAACTTTACTAAGTTTGTGGTTCCACAAACAAACTCAGTAGTTTGAGAGACTTGAACGTGTAGTTCTCACAGTATGATGGTGGAGTCTTTAGGATTTTCTATATAAAATCATATGATCTACAAACAAAGACATTTTACTTCTTTCTTTCCAATTTGGGTGCCTTTAATTTCTTTTTCTTGCCTGACTGCTCTGGATAGGCCTCTCAGTACTTTGTTGAACATGAGTGGTAAAAGTGGGCCTTGTTCCTGATCTTAGAGGAAAAGCTTTCAGTCTTTCACCATGAGTTTGATGTTAGCTGTGGGCTTGTCATACATGGCCTTTATTATGTTGTGGTATATTCCTTCCCTACCAATTTGTTGAGCATTTTTATTATTAATGGATGGGGTATTCTGTCAAATGATTTTTCTTCATAAGTTGAGCATATTCATATGATTTTTAGCTTTTGTTCTACAAATGCAGTATATCATATATTGATTTTTGTATGTTGAACCATCCTGGCATCCAAGGGATAAATCCCATTTGATCACAGTGTATGATTCTTTTAATGTGCTGTTGAATTTGGTTCGCTAATATTTTGTTGAGAATTTTTACATCTATATTTATTAGGAATGTTGGTCTGTAGTTCTCTTTTCTTATAGAGTCCTTATCTCTTTCCTATAGAGTACTTATCTGGCTTTGGTATCAGGATAATGCTGGCCTTGTAAAATGAGTTTGGAGAGTTGTAAGGGTAGATTTTCTTTTTTTTAGATTTCATTTATTTATTTGAGAGCGAGAATGAGAGAGAGAGCATGAGAGGGGGAGGGTCAGAGGGAGAAGCAGACTCCCTGCTGAGCAGGGAGCCTGATGCGGGACTCAATCCTGGGACTCCAGGATCATGACCTGAGCCGAAGGCAGTCGCTTAACCAACTGAGCCACCCAGGCGCCCCATAAGGGTAGATTCTCAACGCAGGTATTAGGTCTGCTGGATTTGTGACATAATGAAATCTTCATCAGTCTTTTCCTTTTCTTTCTTATTTTGAACACAGACCATATACCTGGAAACAGGAAAAGCTCAGGGAACATAGAGGTGAAGAGAACCCAGTTTCTGCACTTGAGGAGCTCTCAGTGTGTGGTTGGGGTGAGCAGGCTATTGGTGCAAATGATAATTATGCACAGTGTACAAAGGTGCATGAGAGGTTGATCGATGATCAGTGCAGGGCTCTCCCATCTTGGTGACACTGCGTGTCTTCAATCTCAGCCACTTCTGCCTGCTCCCATCTTCCTCTGTTACTTAGAGTTGCCAGTCTATGAGAAGTGTATCTTGTTTTCGAGTACAACTATATCATATTTCCTGTCTTATTTTGTCTTTCATTGTTGGCGTTTAGTGGATGGTGGATGGAGGTGGTTGTGAGTCCTCAAAGTGAATTCACATGGCCTCTTGATCAGAATACATTACTGCTGCTACTGCTACTACAAAGATTTACGGAGAGGTTCCCATGTGTCAGGCTCTGCGTGAAGTGTCCTACTTGTATGCTTTGAACATAGCCCTCCTAGCAACACTTTTGCAAATCCTGTTTGTGGTTGACAAAACCGAGGCTCAGAAAGGCTAGAGATGACTTGCCTGCACTTATACCATCAGCAGCTCTTAGGCCCTAGATTTGAATCTGGGTCTGAGATCACTGGCTGTAAACCCAGAGGAATTTTGGATGGCCTTTGACAGCGTGCCCCCTCAAGGCTGCCCTTCTGTGCCCTTAGGTTTACTGTCCAGAGAAGAAGAATGGCATTCTCAGTGCCATCCCCTTCCATTTGAAGGAAACCCATGCTCATCGAAATCACATTCCCTCAGCAAGCATACTTCTCCTAGGAAACAACCTTCTGAGTCTCACAACACCCTGGGGGATAGAGGGAGACATGAATCACCACTTTTAGGGATGGACCTCATTGTTCTGGACCAAACTCTTTTTTCCATCCCCACCTCTCATCCAGTTCCATTACCACTTACATCACCTGGTCTCCTAGGAGCCCTGCACAGTGACAAAGGGCCACCTTGTATGGCTCAGGGAATCATTTCCATGGTGGGACCACATTGTAATGTTTGACCTTTGTATAAGTGAAGAGCAGGTAGATGCTGGGATCCAGTTTCTCCAGGTCAGTTCTTGCCTTTGGCAGTCCTTGCCTTGAAGCGGAACCTATGAAAGGCTTCCATGGTTGAACTAGTTCTGATGGGGGTAGGCCAGAGTCCAAGCTTCCTCACCCCTGTCTGCAGCATGCACCATGTTTTTAGCCATAACTGTAGGACCTATGTACTGTACTCAGAGTCAGGCAGGCCTCCAACCACCAGCTAGACCTGGAACTCAGAGCACTGGGTGCTCAGGTAGCATCCCTGGAACAGTATTCTCCCCAGTACACACTCTACTCCCCACCCCGCTTTGACCTAGGCTATAGTGCAGGCTTCTGCCTTGAGCCCCACAATAAAGTATGATTCATTGCCCTTCTAACACTCCAGACTCATGTCCCATCCGCATACCATTCCCCTAGCACCCCTATTTAGAGCCCTGTTCTGAAGCCCTATCCAAATGGTGTATATTTTGTTTTTTTCTGCCTTGATTCTTCTGGCCCAATTCCCTAAGACTGGGAATGCTTTTTGCACCCGGCCCCCAGGCTCGGTCTTGGGGCCTGTGGATGACGCTTGGGTATTAGTCACCAGGCTGGTTTTCCTTAACCTGCTTCCATCCTCACTCGTTCTTTTTCCAAGGTGACAGGACTCTCTAAGTGGTGCTTGCTTGATGTATAACATGCTCTCAGTTCTTGCCCTCTGCCCACCACATTTATTCAGTTATTTGGGCATCACTACTTGCTTCAAAAATTTGGCACACTTGGCATAATTAACTTCAGAGGGACTTTAACTCTAGGAGCTGTGCCTCTCATGTGCTTTAATGTTGACTTTCACAATCGATTTATAGAATTAGAGGCTTAATCCTTTTCTCCCCCTTGTATGAAAAGAGGTTGAATTGAATTTTGATTTTCTGTAGAAGAAAAGAAAAATCTGGAATAAGGACCATGTCCTGGCCCCCAAGTTCTGGTGTTCATCCTTCTGCTTGTCCTTCTGTTGCTGTGTGTGTCTGCGTGTGCACTGAAAGGCTCAGACAGAATGATTCTGGAGAACTTTGTAAATGAACTTGGGAAGAACTGCAGGATGCAATTAAGGGGGAAACTGAAGACATGGTTGGCCCAGGTTGGCTGGGAGGTGCTGGGGGTGAGTCAGGAAAGTCATTTCACCAGTGTTGGCAATAACTCACCCTCTTTCCAGCCCAGAGGGATGAGGGCTGTTGGCATGGGGACAATAATTTATTGCTATTTCCCACCAAGGATGGAAAAACAGTTGCCATAGGGTAGATAGGGCAAAATGTGAAGTTCAGTTGAGCCTTGAGCAACATGGGTTTGAACTGTGTGGGTCCACTTACATGTGGATTTCTTTTTTATAAATACAGTACAGTACTATAAATTTATGTTTTCTGTTTAGCTTACTTTATTGTAAGAATACAGTATAGACTACATAAAACATACGAAGTATGTGGGGTTTTTTTATTATGTTATGTTAATCACCACACATTACATCATTAGTTTTTGATGTAGTGTTCCACGATTCATTGTTTGCGTATAACACCCAGTGCTCCATGCAGAACGTGCCCTTTTCAGTACCCATCACCAGGCTAACCCATCCTCCCACCCCCTCCCCTCTAGAACCCTGAGTTTGTTTTTCAGAGTCCATTGTCTCTCATGATTTGTCTCCCCCTCCGATTTCCTCCCCTTCATTCTTCCCCTCCTGCTATCTTCTTTTTTTTTTTTTTTTTTTTTAAACTATAATGTATTATTTGCTTCCGAGGTACAGATCTGTGATTCAACAGTCTTGCACAATTCACAGCACTAACCAGAGCACATACCCTCCCCAATGTCTATCACCCAGTCACCCCATCCCTCCCACCCCCCACCACTCCAGCAACCCTCAGTTTGTTTCCTGAGATTAAGAATTCCTCATATCAGTGAGGTCATATGATACATGTCTTTCTCTGATTGACTGATTTCGCTCAGCATAACACCCTCCAGTTCCATCCATGTCGTTGCAAATGGCAAGATTTCATTCTTTTTGATGGCTGCATAATATTCCATTGTATATATATACCACCTCTTCTTTATCCATTCATCTGTCAATGGACATCTTGGCTCTTTCCACAGTTTGGCTATTGTGGACATTGCTGCTATAAACATCGGGGTGCATGTACCCCTTCGGATCCCTACTTTTGTATCTTTGGGGTAAATACCCAGTAGTGCAATTGCTGGATCGTATGGTAGCTCTATTTTCAACTTTTTGAGGAACCTCCATACGGTTTTCCAGAGTGGCTGCACCAGCTTGCGTTCCCACTAACAGTGTGGGAGGGTTCCCCTTTCTCTGCATCCCCGCCAACATCTGTCATTTCCTGACTTGTTAATTTCAGCCATTCTGACTGGTGTGAGGTTATATCTCATTGAGGTTTTGATCTGGATTTCCCTGATGCCGAGTGATGTTGAGCACTTTTTCATGTGTCTGTTGGCCGTTTGGATGTCTTCTTTGGAAAAATGTCTGTTCATGTCTTCTGCCCATTTCTTGATTGGATTCTTTGTTCTTTGGGTGTTGAGTTTAAGACGTTCTTTATAGATTTTGGATACTAGCCCTTTATCTGATATGTCATTTGCAAATATCTTCTCCCATTCTGTTGGTTGTCTTTTGGTTTTGTTGACTGTTTCTTTTGCTGTGCGAAAGCTTTTTATCTTGATGAAGTCCCAATAGTTCATTTTTGCCCTTGCTTCCCTTGCCTCTGGTGATGTTTCTAGGAAGAAGTTGCTGCGGCTGAGGTCAAAGAGGTTGCTGCCTGTGTTCTCCTTTAGGATTTTGATGGACTCCTGTCTCACATTGAGGTCTTTCAACCATTTGGAGTCTATTTCTGTGTGTGGTGTAGGGAAATGGTCCAATTTCCTTCTTCTGCATGTGGCTGTCCAATTTTCCCAACACCATTTGTTGAAGAGACTGTCTTTTTTCCATTGGACTTTTTTTCCTGCTTTGTTGAAGATTAGTTGACCATAGAGTTGAGAGTCCATTTCTGGGCTCTCTATTCTGTTCCATTGATCTATGTGCCTGTTTTTGTGCCAGTACCATACTGTCTTGATGATGACAGCTTTGTAATAGAGCTGGAAGTCCGGAATTGTGATGCCGCCAGCTTTGCTTTTCTTTTTCAACATTCCTGTGGCTATTCAAGGTCTTTTCTTGTTCCATACAAATTTTAGGATGATTTGTTCCATTTCTTTGAAAAAAGTGGATGGTATTTTGATGGGGATTGCACTGAATGTGTAGATTGCTCTAGGTAGCATTGGCATCTTCACAATATTTGTTCTTCCAATCCATGAGCATGGAAGGTTTTTCCATTTCTTTGTGTCTTGCTCAATTTCTTTCATGAGTATTTTATAGTTTTCTGAGTACAGATTCTTTGCCTCTTTGGTTAGATTACGAAATATGTGTTAATTGACTATGTTATCGGTAAGAATTCTGGTCAACAGTAGGCTATCAGTAGTTGAGTTTTTGGGAAATCTAAAGTTATATGTGCATTTGACTGTGTGGGGGTCAGCACCCCTCACCCTCTACGTTGTTCAAGGCTCGATTGAATTATTAGTAGGGGATCTGATTGATTGGTTTAATTTTATTTTTGAGGCATGCTAATTCCTTTAGGTAAGTAGCACACATTAATTTATGGGGTCATCCGAAGTTTTATTTACAAAAGAGGAAAATGAATATGGAAAAAAGATATTTTCTCCTATCCATGCCAGAAGCTCACACTGCTTCATTTGTGGTTTGGGTAGGTATTTGAAATGAAAGGTCACAGGATATCACAAGGAGGAAACTGCTATTTATATTGGTCACTTGCTTCAAATTCTGCCTGAAGAAATATGAACTTAATTCCCCTCTATAATGGGCATGAATATCCCTTCTGAGGGACATTTTACAAACGCCCGAGGGCAGTTTTGAGAGTTCACCAATAATAATATAGTTACATTAATTGCTTCCATGTGGATTATTCATTTGTGATCAATCTCTAAACACTTCTTTTTTACTCCCAGCACAGTCTGGTCTCATGGAAAAAGCAAAGAACTAGGAATGGGGAGATGGTAAAGCAGATTAGATTACACAGTGCTTGACACGCAGAAAATGATCAATAGAGCTTAGTTGTTGTTGCCATCATTGTTATGTGCGGTCACTAAGTGAATGACTTTCATATATAAGAGAGTACAAGAGGCTTTCCTAAAGTGGCTCACCTTTATTCTGGGGTTACGGCAATAATAAATGAAGATAAAGAGAATTAAAAATCTTTGAAAAATGACAGTCCAAGGCAAGACCCTGTCATTTCCCTTAACCCCCAAAAAGCTTCTGAAACTGCATCATCCTTAGCTGGTGCACAATCCTGGAATGCAAAGTGGTTTTATCATGCACTGAAAGAGATCTGATGAAGTCAGGAAAGCCCAATGTGTGTCCATACTCGTGCTAAGTACGAGGGGATGCTAGCTTTCTCCGGTTGTGGTTTTTCAAATCGTAACTTGACTCCCACCACTATGGACACCTGCCCATGGGCTCTGCCTGGTCCTTCATCTCCATAGTTGGCCTGACCTGGTATAGAAAAGTACATCCACACTGACTCTGGGAGGTAGCAGCTCAGAGGGTTACCTGTAGGTTGTATCAACACTCAGGTTGGCGGCAGCTAACTCTGATGGAGGTATCCATGCAGGTAATGTGTTCCCAGCAACCCATTTCGTCCACTCAAATAAGCCAGGCTCTACACGGATCTTCAAGTGGTTTTCTTGTTGTAAACCTTAGACGTGAAATAAAATGAAGATGAAGGAATTGCCATACAAATTCTGGTAAATCTATTCTCTTTTCTACCAGTTGCCACATAAAGCTAAAACAAGGTGGAAGCATGTGAGTTTGGTCAAGGGGTTTTTAATTTCCATGTGTGACAAACATATGAGTTTGATACACTGGCCCCACCAACAGGATATGTGCTGGCTTTACGTGGTCTCTGACTTAAGGAAAGGAACACAAGTCATTACCCATATCATGTATATACTTCTGTGACTACTAGAATGGCTTTTTCTAAGGGAAGTCCCAAGATGGCCTTGCTAAGAAACCTCAGAAATTCTCTTAGCATCCACTGCTCTACAATAGCTTATACTGTATTTGAATATCATGTAAATTATTCATTTTCTCTACCAGAAAATCCAGTTTTGAGTATTTCCAAGTCCTGTGTTTTCTCAAAGAATAATTACCCTCAGAGTAGGACTTGTCCCTGTTTAACTTTCTTTATGTTGCCGTTAGCCCAGTTTTTTAATATATAAAGTATTTTAATATATAAATGCATTCTGGTTTACTTAAGGAATAGAAGCCTCAAAGGTAGTGTCCATTCTTCATTGGCTTGGCTATTTCTGGCTCATTCATTTGTTTGGTATAAGTGAATAGTTCCACTCTGTTTCTACTAGTTTTCCTTCCAGTGAAATGAGAATGCAGATCCCTGTAACTCAAGCTTCCCCTGATTTTAGGGTGAAAGTTGAGTATCTTTATAGCAATGGTCCTTTCAAAGCCATCCAATTAACTGCAGAAAGAGGGATGATTAAGATTTGTAGATACTTAGGAGCACCATTGCTACTGTAAACAAGAAGCAAAAACAGAGCAGAGTGGGAGGAAATGATTTCACTGTTTCACTGCAAAAAAAGGATCACACTCTGTAAGCTCCAAATTATTGCCAGACAACGATATTTCACAAGCCTACCATTCATCCGAGAGGGCTTTACATTTTCAAGCGAAAAATGATGTGTATACCTCCTTTCATGTCATTTAATGCCGCCAGAGTATGATTTAGGGACGCTTGCAGAGACATCTTCCAAAAGAATCATGGCTAAGAATTCCACATTTGAAGCTATCCATTGGCTAATGTCCCACAAGTCTAGGATAACCTAGGTGTAGGGCTGTCTAGAGGCAGAAGGATGGACTCATTGACCTTTATCCAGTCTAACCTTTCAAGATGTTGTATGCAGTCTGAACGCAGCGCAGGGATGGGGAGCAATAGACGTGGTCAATAATGGTGTTGCTCTCCAATAAGGCTTCCCCTGCAAAGGAAGGCAAAAAAGAATTGGTTTGCTGGAGCTCATTGTGGGAGTGGGCAGCAGGCAGACCCTGCAAACCCCCTTGTCAGTGGGGGCTCACAGAGAGCTGGCATTTTTAGCTTCCCCTCATCAGTGTTTCCATGAAAGAGCCCATATGGAAGACCCCCTCTCGTCTTTTTCTTTCCTTCTCTGTGGCGCTAACAGGCAGGAAAATATCCATCTAGGAGAGATCCAGAAACACGAGAATGCTCCGATTTCACACTTGTGATATAAATGAGATAGTTTACTGTGCCAATGAGATCTTGTTTTACTTTTATCTTGCACTAAACAAGATCTCAGCCTGTCATATTCTTAGATAACAGAGGTAAATCCCAACACCCGATACTTTAACACTTTCCTCGTGGAACACACTTCTTTTTTCTACTGGATAAAGTCTAAACACCTTAATATGGAGGGGCAAGGTCTTCTGTGAACTCGTCTTTATCCAGTTAACCAGCCGTATCACATGTGACTCACAAGCCATGTTCTAGAAAAAGAGGGCTTTTTTTCTAAGTACTTTCGATGTTATTTCTCACGCCTATGACTTTATGTTGTTCTCCCCACCAGGCATACACTTCCTACCCTCCTGCTCCTTCTCTGCCCAGGTGACTTCTCCTCCCCTCTTCTGTGTGTTTTATTATGCTCTCCTAATTCTCTGTACACAGTTTTATTCTTGAGCATACTCAGGATGTATGATATTTATCCACTTAAAAGTTTGTTTCCCTAAGGGTGGGGGCTTTCGCTTGGATCCCCAACACCTAGCATAGGACCCTGCACAAAGTAAGTGATCAGTGAATGTGTGACATGATTGAACCGGACAAGGCTGCTGTCTCTGCCTGGCAGGTATGGACTAGAACTGCAAAGAGCTGACCATCTTCAAAGGATCCAGTCGGCCTCTCTACACCCAGCCACTCCAGGTTTCTCTCCTCTGCACCCCTACGCTAGAAGCTGACCTTACTCCATCACTGGGTCATACAGCCCTCAAGGGATCACACCTCATTCACTTTGGTGAACCAGCCCAGTGCCAAGCACAGTGTTCTGAACTTCATGGTTGCATAATAAATCCCCTTTTGAATTGGGGAAATAAATTACTTGTAGGAAAGTTGTAGTAAACCGTAGAAAGAGTCCTGGCATGCCCACTGGAACCAGTCTTTGGAAGAAGTAGCCAGGAAAGGCTGTGCAATCACTCCAGGACACTCACCCACCAGTCTTGCTTGCAGACATCCAAACACGGTGATCGGAGCATCTTTTTCATAATCCCGGAAACCACCACTCCGCTGAGGTAAGCTATGAGGCATGTTCAGGTTGGTGCGTACGTAGCGGCCTGAAAAAAAAAAAAAAAAGTCAGACAAAGGATGACTTTCTGTTTTCCTTAGGACTTCTGTTGCTGATCCTCACAGCCCCCCATTTCCATTCCTTTTGGGCCAAAGAAATGGAACTGAACTTTCTAGAAAACACTGAAGCGCACACTTTTCCTCTGGTAGAGTCTTGGCATCTGCTCCTGCATTCTGTTGATGAAAGTGACAAGAGATCGTTTTTAAGTGGCAGTAACAACCACACACTCTAGAGCAGGAGGACCGTATGATACGCAAGCCTCTCACTCTTAGGCGCGCCACTCAAATGAAAAGGGAACCAACATAAGGCAGTGTGACGTAATGGAGGGAATTCTGGCCACAGAATCAGGACACCTGTCTCTGCCTCTGCCAAATGACCATGGGCAAGACGTTTGCCTTCTTTGGCCCCTGGTGTCCCAGTTTATAGAATGGGGACAAGAACACTTAACCTCTTCCCTAACACTCAAGACCATCAGGAAGGACTTACGTTGTAACAGATTAGAGGCATTTCCTACAGGACGCGGAACAACCCTAAAGGACCCCATCTAGACAAATGTAGCTTGACTCTGCCCCCTAGAGGCCATGACAGGTATGCCAACGTTAAGCAGGTCAACCAACCACTCACCTTTGGCATCAAAGCACTGGGACAGCCAGTACTTTCCAAACACAACATCCATCCTCTCAGCATGCCGACACACAAAGAGACATCTCTTTTGAGGGCCGGGCTGGCTCTTGACTCTCAGAGGCTGTAGAGAGAGAAAGACTATTAGCGGGGGAAGCACGGAAGAAAGTGAACACATCCTGGAGCCAGGAGCAGAGCTGAGCTCTAGAACAAGTTCGGCCAGCGTAGGACTGGGACGGGTCCCGGAACCACCTGAGATTTACGTTGGCCTCTCTGTACAATGGGGGCACTAAGACTCCTCCTATAGACCTCACAAGTTGTTTTGAGGCTCAGATGAGATGAATTGAAGGTGTTTTATCAAATCAAAGGGTTGCAAAGACTGGCGCACACCAGTGTTGTCCTGGGGTCGTTTATAGGAGTAGCATTTGGCCGCTGCTAAAACGTGAAGACCGCTTGAGTTACAGCTCCGAGGGAGAGCTAGCCAGTAGGTCGGGCTGGCCATCCAGTCCTCCCCCAAAGGGATACTTGATCCACAACTTCAGGGAGCGAGGACTTTTCTCACAAAAGTGTCTGCCTCACCTCTAACATATGGTGGTGAGGCCATATGGCTGGATAGTCTCCCCCAGCTTGGGCTTCTCTGGTCACAACTTTGGCTCTGTTGTCTCACTACATGTGTGCTGGTGTTCCCAGAAATGGTTCAGGGAGGACAGGTGCTCCCTTGGAGTGATGAAATAGGCAAGTCTAGTCAAAGGCATGTCCAAATGACTTCAGGTTCTATAACTGCTGGGTGGATCCTTATAGATGTTTCTATGTTCCTTGTTGATCGTCGGCTATTCCTAGTTTCCCTAGTGTGGCCAGCACTTTACATTTGCTGCCAGTTAGTTGCCCTGACAGGGTTAATATGTGGGATAGTGCCATGATCTTTCCCGTTTCTTCTGCTACTCTTCCTAATTCAAGCCTGGGCTCCAGCCAATGTGATCTAGTCTCTTGATCCTCAACTTGCCTTTGTCTCTATTGTTCAGAATGATCCCCACCCCCACTCCTCCATTCTGCAACGTTCCTGGCATATATTGAGCCCTCAGACATACGTGAGCACTCACCATGGGCCAGGCACTGGGCTAAGAGCCTTCTTACTTTCTTTAATGTCACAGTGGCCTCTGAAATAGATAGAACTCTTATGACTTTACAGATAATATGTTTGCAGAGCCACCTTCTCTACCAGACTAGACCTGGATGCGGTAGACGCTGTCTGTTCCATCCACGTGACTCTTCCTAGCCTGACATTTCTGTGTATCTTTTATAATTTCGTGCCCTTTCTCCCTGAGAGATTGGGGACCCTTTGGGGCAGCAAGGGCAAGCCCTCCCACCTAGGGTCAGTGTTACCTGCGTGGGCTGGCAGATGATAGTCAGGGGCGCCGTCTCCCCCAGGCCCTGGTCCTCATACTGCCGCCTCTCCAATACACCATCACCAAATGAGAGTGGGTTAGAAGATGATGTGTTTAAGATCGAGTAAGAACTGCAGGAGAAGATAAGGAAGACGGTAACTGGTTTGGCCAGAATTCATCAACATGTCACCATTGGGCTCAATGGTGCACACCCCATTTCTAGAGAGAAACATCTTGTTTTATACTGAAGTCTTGCAGTTACTAAATCAGGGGTGGATGGATTTCTGTACTTGGAATAGATGCGTTCGTCTCTCCAGGCAGGGATGGGGCCCTGATTTTAGGATGCCACAGGCAGGCATGCTTGGTGCCAAGGCATGTTAAAGAATAACGAGTTATCAATTTTGTACCATTGTTTCCAGCTACTTTTCTGGCTCAAAAGAAAAAAAAAACCCCACAATTCCTGTTGCCTTTAATCTTTTCCATGGTGATTTCCATCCGAACTGATAAGTTGGAGGGAGGATTCTTACTATCTCAGCCACTTTGCCTAATGATCAAGGAAGGCTTATGGCCATTCTCCCCCTATTCCACTTTCTTCCTTACCCCCCCCAGCCCCCTGCTCTCCCCATCTTAATAATACCTCCCACGAGATGATTAAATACAGGATTATTGCAGAGGAGGCCATTCTCAGCAGATGTATAGAGCTGTGGGCCAAGACCTCTCACTTCTGGGTGTAACACTAACTACAGAAGCCCCTGAGAGGTCTCACTGACAGGGGGCAGCAAATTAGGCCATGTTTAAATTATTTCGATTAGCGAGGCCTCCAAAAGGCTTTATCTAATAAACATTTGCCATGTAAGTACGGCTGTGAGGCAAATCCAATGAATATCTCCTCTGCCTCACCGAGGAGTGTTCAAGGGAGAGCATTTAAATTTTAGATTTCTTGCTTCTTTATAACAATGGTGGCCGTTCATTTGAGTCTGCTCAGCACAGTCTTGGTTCGTACCTGTTAACCTCATCTGTTCAGGAATATTAAGTGTTAACACAGTTGTAGTCTTTGAAATTCATCTTGGGAAAGAACTTTTTATATTCAGCCATATAATAAAGCTGACTGGTTGTGAGGCAAACCGTTTTGTAAATGCTATGATTTTTAAAAATTTTAGGACTCTGTCCACTCTCTGAAGTACCCCCTTTGTGTCTGTACATAGACTCATCCCTCCTTGCACACAAAGGTTTCAGAAGCCTCCTACCCTCTAAAAGTGACATGTCAGCCCTCGTGCCTCTCAGAACCACCAGGGGAGCTTTAGAAAATACACGTCTGGGCCCGACTTGTCACAGACTATGATTCAGCAGATCTGGGGTGGGGCCCAGGAAGCTGCAGCCCAATAGACTGGCATCAGCTAAGTGTGATGTGCAGCCCAAGGGACCTAGTGAAAAAATTAAGCAACTGTAGACAAAGAAAATCTAGTGCTGTTCACAGTCTGATAGGCAGGTGCTCTCCTTTGCAAACATCACGGTTAAAGAAAATTCCATTTCACTGTCTGATTCATCAAAGCTTTGGGGCCTGAGATGTCTGGATAGATGGAATCGTCTTTGATACCTTGCTTGTACATGTCCCTTAATTTCTTTCCTTTGTTATAGCTGTGAAGACACTGGCAGACTCCCTCCTCTCTCTCTCCTTCAGCTCCATTGGCAAGGAGAATGCCAACCTCCTTCCCTTCTTTTAAGATTATTTATTTATTTATTTATTTATTTGAGAGAGAGAATGAGAGACAGTCTGAGAGGGAAGAGGGTCAGAGGGAGAAGCAGACCCCCTGCTGAGCAGGGAGCCCGACGCGGGACTCGATCCCGGGACTCCAGGATCATGACCTGAGCCGAAGGCAGTCGCTTAACCAACTGAGCCACCCAGGCGCCCACCTCCTTCCCTTCTTAACTGTCATTGTAATCAAAGGACCTGACTCACTCTGGGATAGTTTGTTGCTGTCAGTTCCAGTAAGATAATAGTCAGATGCTTTATGTTGAGAGTAGCGGAGGGAGGAAGCTGAAGCCTGATAGCTAGGACATCTTTTCAAGTCCTGGGGGGGGGATGCCGGCACCTCCCTAGGATACATCAGTCCTATGGGTAAAGCCCAGAAGGACCAGCCAGCCCCCACCTGCAATTCAAAGGACACGATGGGGCTTCACCAACTGACAAGTATCTAGAGCCACTTAGAACTGGGCAAGATACCCTAGTATAAGGGTGGTAGGAAAAGATCTCCTTAGAAGGGACTTAGAATTGAGAAGAAGAACAGGGCAGCAAGAAAGAGCTGTGAAGGGTAACTGACCCCTATTGCTTGGATCCCCTCTGCAACTTCCCATTAAGGCAACCGGGTGATTCTGGAGCACCTCTCGGGGCTCTAACCCCTCGAGGCCGACTTTGGTTAGGGGAGAGAGAGATGATCTGTCTTAAGATCTGTCCTTAAGTCGTTTCTGCTTCTGGGGTTAAACAGGAAAGTGCAGTTCTTCTATAGGATCACCTCTGTGGAAGAGACATTTGATTTGACAAGCATGTAGGAGAGGACTGGAAAACACAATTTGGAAAGAAAAGACAAAAAAATCACAAAGCTGATGGCTTTTTAGATTCAGTGTTGTTATATATGTGGCACCAACCAATGTAAAGTCAAGTCCTTTCTTGCTGTCTTAACACCCCTGTGAGGTAAATGCAATTCTTATCGCCATCTTATAGATTAACAAACAGGGGCTCAGAGAGGTAATGTAACTTGGCCAAGGTCACACAGCTTTTGAGTGGGAGTGTTAGGAATGGAACCCAAGACTACTGGAACAAACACTCAATTCTTTATTATGGTGTCCTAACACCTACTGTGAGTTTCTGAGCAGCCTTGGCTGTGGCAGCTGAGAGTTTAACCTCAGACATGGTTCCCAGGGTGATCTCCTCGCTAGTAATCTATCCAAATAAAAGGAGAGGACACGCAAACCTCCCTGTGATCCATGAACCAGTGTCACCGCGTTTCGGCACGGGCTCTAATTTGGATGGGAGTGGATCTGGAAACACTGATCCGAAATGGATCAGCAGGGCTTCTCACACAGACTTTTCTCCCACATATAGCCTGGCTTTGAAAAAAGTGGGCGCTGTGCATCATCGGACAAAACATCTTAGACCTCCGTGTATTCACGTACATATGCTTCACTTGTTTTTATAGGGATGACATGGTGACTCTGGACATTCAACTCAGATTTCTGGGAAAAAGCAAATGTTTGGGGACCGTGAGGCAGCTCTGACCTCCCAATTGTGCTACAAAATGCTCCTGGGCAGGGTGGGGTAGGCGGTGGGCTGGAAGGAAGAGGAAGGAATGGTGGGGTAGGGGATCATTCAGGAAGAAGATGTTCTTTCCCATCTCTGGGTTTGTGGTTTGTCTGCTTGCCACTAACTGGGGTAGAGAGTCTTCTTTTCTCCCTCCAGGCAAAACACTTGCTGAAATTGCCCCTCTCTTCTTCTCTTTTATGGCGGTAATAACAATGTTCGACACCCCACACAGCTGGTGCTCGGAGCGTCCGGCTCGCAGCCACGTTGGTACATGGCAAGAGGGAGGAGAGACGAGCCAGCGTGCGCACCCTGGCGAGATGCCCGAGTACGCTGGGGAAGGGCTGGCTTCGAGTGGTTCCAATTAAAAAAGAGAAGGTGCCTCTCGTTCCTATTTTATCTGTCCAGACAAAGCTGGCCATCCGACAACAGGCCACCCAGAACACGGGCCCAGTTTTGCTTGGTGGCAAAACGGCAGTGAGGGATGGGTGGACAGTTATCACTCTAAAGAAGACTGAGGGCCACCATGCGTCTTTTGAAGGTTCTGGCAGTTGCCCATTTCCTTAGATGGTCTCTCTCATCTAGGCATTTACGTGCCCAGTCTGGGGACTTGCTCAGGGTCGCCCAACAAGCTGAGAGTTTAACAGTTAAGTCTCCTGATCCTCGAAAACCCCATCACTCCCGGTCTGGCTGGCATAATGGGAACCTGCCTGCTATTCTGGGGAGTCAGACCACTCTTGAGCAATGACCCAGGACAAAGGGTACAGAAGCCCAAAGGCCATGAAGTCTCAGCACTGGGATGGCCCACACTTCAGCCGGAGAGATGGTCCCTCTAGCTGCCTTGTGTAGTTTCTGATCAGAAACTGAGACGATTTCACCAAGTGGGGCAGGCAGAGGGCAGGAGAGTGGATCCATCCGTCATTTTTCCCCTGCCCCAAGTCACCCTTTCCTGAATGCCCTGAACCAAAAGCTTTCTTCCCCATGAACCCCTTTCCTGTTGCTGCTGCCCCGTGTGTCCAGGCTCACGTCTGTTTCCCCACGACCTCCCGCCGGGCGGCCGTGTTCTCCCCAAAGCAATGCGCGAAGAACTCAGTCTGCTCACCCATGAAATATCCAGGTGCTGCACTCGTCAGCCTTGGTAATATAATTCTCGGGCAGGAGTCCAGAGCAGCCGGTGGTTAAGGATGTGCCATAGATCCAACCCTCGCTGGTGCTGGTCTGTTCCATCGGAGACATGAAGATGAAGTCCCCGGGGGTCAGCTCCAGCTCGTCATCATTTTGTGGGGTGTACGGGTAGATCACCTGTAATGTCTGAAAGAGGAAGAGAGGGAGGAGGGAGGCCCACATGTGACCCAGTCTGAGTGCCTCCCGGGCACGTCTGTGTGTTCTGCTCTAACAGCGCACACATCCAGATGTTGACATTTACAGGCGCCCCTGGGGTCTGCAGGCTCAGAGCAGATTTGGACTCAGATCAGAAAACATGTCTTTTTTTTTTTTCTTTTCCCCAGGGTATTGTGGATATGTGCCTGGTGCTACTGGATGGCTCCAGACTTTCCTTCGGGCATGTCTGTCTTTCTTTCTGTCAGGATTCAGATAGTTCCTAGAAATTGATCTGCAAGCTCTATTAAGTTGCTATACCAATGGGGTTGGACCTAGTTTTCCCTTCTCCATCTGTTGGGGGAGGCACCGTAATAGACACTTGAAACCCCGCCCATGGAAAGTCAGTCTTCCATATGGGGGTTACAGATGGTCTGGGTGGAGACACTCTCCTTGTAGGAAGGCTTTGGGACCGATGCATTTCCCTTTATATGTAACTCAGGGGCTTAAACAAGACACTCTCTGCCTTCAAGGGGCTTTCTTTAAACCAGCATTTGTCACAAAGACCTTGAAAGAAAAATATCTTTCACAGCCATCAGTGTGTACGTCTGTGTAACCGACTTTTACCAGCGAACAGATGGAGACCACGTGTTTCTTCTTTGGGCTCAGAAAGAGCCTTCAGAGCCAACCATAGGGCATGCTGCTCAGCTGACTTACTTGATTTTTTTGCCTCCTTTCCCGGTATATATAAACAGCATTGGCATGAAGATACTTTGGAAAACATTTTCCTACTTTTTCATTGATAGCAAAGGCCCTCAGTAGCCAGGGCAATATTTCCTATCCTATTTATTTCATGTGGGACACAAAGATGGAGATACTTCAACAGTCTTTCCCACAGTCCTGAAGTCATTAGTGGTGGGCTAACTATCCGGGTTGCACTTTCAAGTTTTTAACCTTATTTGGCCCGCCCTTTTCTCATCTGTAAAATAATGTCTGGACTGTAAAAGTTACTGAGACAATCTAAGAAAACTCTTTAGGACAGAGCCTGTGCACAGAAGGTGCATAATTACGTCTCTTGAACCATGACGCCTGATTTTCCTTCTAGCCTGACCCCTGGACTGTGTGCTTGTGAGCGAACCAGCTCGCCGGTGTCGCAGTCAAGGAGACCCATCAGAACACTTTATAAAGAATGTCCTTCTGGAATTCTCTAAGGAAAGGCATTGGCAAAAAGCTGTGGATTTTTTTTTTTCCCCCTCGGAGAATGGAAGTGAAAACACACAGAACTCAATTGTACCACTGGATTGTGATTTTCCTTTCACTCAGATGCCTGTTTCTTTCCCTACTCTCTGGTTATCTTTCAGCTCTAGATCTTTGCCCCTGTTTGCCTCCCACCCCTTCCCCTGTCCTCTGCCACATTCGTGCTCAAGCCACCATTCCAAACTAGCCAGGGACGTTTTCTGCTGGGCTGTGAAAACAGCTTAAAAAGCGAAACAAAACCAAACGTGATGATGCACAGAAAGCAACACTCTTTTTCCTGGAACAGGGTGGAGAGAGGCACCAAATCATGGGGGAACAAGTCGAAACTCATGTCTCTTAGATACTCAAACATAGCATAGTTTTGACTAATTATACCTTTGGCCTAGAAGTGTCTTTCCTTTCAGAAACTCAAGGAAAGTGACTTCAGACAAGAACTCATTCCTCCTCTCACTTGGTGGCGGGGGGCGGGGGGGAGTATTCTATCTCCAGGTTACCTCCAGGGAAACTGAGGCACAGCAAAGGTGCATAAGAGACCATGCGTCCTAAGCAGAGGGTAGTTAAGACAACGAGGAGCTCTGATTTATTGAATACCCAATAAAATAAGACATTGTGGCAAATCTAAAATTATAATCGGTGCAGCCCATTCCGCTCACCAAAAGCACATGCAAACAGTCAGCCTACATTTGAGAGCTAGTAGGACATGTGCCTAGTTTTGCACTGCATTATACTTACTCTTTTATGCTTAGCATTTACCTGTAAGAATTGTTGAGTCTATCTCAAAGATATTTTTTCTCCGTTCGTCTGCGGGGGTGGGGGGGAGGGCAGCTGCAGCCCTACGTGATTGTAGGAACCTAACCTCATTGCCTTCGAAGCTCCTTGCCCTCCTCGTAACCACAGAAATTTTGTTGCTGCATGCATGCTGTGCTATTGGGACCTTTCCATTATCTTCTTATGGAGTCCACACAACAGCAACAGTCCAGCAAAATACTATCGCCATTGTATGCATGAGACAACTAAGGACTGGAATGTTCTAGAAGCAGTAGATGTGACCCTAGGGACCGCCGAAGGATCTGGAGCCACATGTGCTTTGTGTGTAATGCTGTCCTTCCTCAGATTTCTATCGCTTGGCATACAGACCTGGCATGGCCCCACGTAATCATTAACACAGAAGACTACGGAACGTACAACTAGGCATTTGCAAATCCAAATCAAAGTGGGAGCCAGCAGAGGGATGAGCCTTAGATGCTTTCCTATGCCTGGCTTGCTGAGTGTCCTTGTCCAAACCACTCTGCTTCTCTGGACATCTGTTGCCTCCCTGGTACCATCAGTCAAACCTGCCTCCTGGGGACAGAAGAAGGCAGGCAAGAAAGGGTGTTTCTATGCAGGGGGGCTCAGGTAAAGCCAAATGACCTCCGAGAGCGAGCTGTATCAGCAGGAACAGTAATAAATGAGCTTTTACAAATAAGAGATAAAAGAGGCCAAGTTATTTTTAGAAAATACTTCACATGGGTGCTTGCTGCCTCTTTCCCTCAGTGCCAATTGAGCAGAATGTGGGTCAGGCAGAAAAGCAATTACCCTTCGAGTTAACTGGAGGGCAGTGTTGATTAGAAGATATTCCTTGTAAAATTCCATTGCCACCTTCCTTCTCTAGAAAGGTGACTTCTCTCAGTCCAGCTGCATGCAACCCTTGACTTTTTTTTCCTTTGTCCTTGTAAGGAGCCCAGTCAGCCACACCTCCCTTGTTATATTTAGGGCTCATCCTGAGCAATTCCAGGAGCTGTCAGAATTCTTAAGTAAGATCAAGTCCAGCCTCCTTGTTGTGTGTCTTTCCAGAAACTTCCATCAAATGACTTGGAAGGAGGACACAACATTCCTGTCAGCAGCATCGGACAAAGCTGCATGTCCCTGACAGTCACAGACCCCGTGCCCAGGCCCTCACTTTTGGTTCATGGGTCGGCTCTTCTCAACATTTCCAAAACAGTGATGAGATTGGCTGGTCTAGACCCTGAGATCCCAACTGTTTTTCATATGAGAAAAAAAAAAAAAAGTCTAACAGGTTAAAAAAAGCTAGGTAAACTGACAAAAATACCAGTGCTTTTGCTGTTGAAAAATTGGGAAACAAATACAGTTTTGTAGTTAAATTGAATGACAAATTTTTCATCACACTATGTGGCCTTTTTTTTTTTTTTTTTTGATTGCTTTCTTGGCTTTCTTGGTCGGGATCCCTGGGTTCTGGCTTCAGCTCTGGTCCTAAATTGCTAGTTAGCTTTGGATCAGCCAGCTATTCTCTTTGGATCTCAGCTTCTCTGAATATTACTCTTCAGAGTGGCACAGGCTTGTCCTGGAAATCAATAACCGTTCCCTCAAAAGAAGGATGCTAGGGTTATGCCAACCTTTCCACCATGCACTGGGAGGCAGTTGTCCCACTCCCGCCTCCCCCAGGGGATGCACACAAACTATCACAACACGTGGTCTATGTTTTTAGGTTGTGTGTCTTCCTCCCCCCACCCCCAATGCTGGACTCAAACTCCTTGCGGACAATTCTAGTATGTTCCATGGTAACTTACATGCCATCGATACTTAGCAAATATCTAATTATGTGTTCACAGATTTTTTTTTTTTTTTTGTATTTCTGTGTTCTCCTTACCTAAGATCTGGATGAGGTCTTTTATGAACACCATGAACTTACAGAATTAAAATGTTTCCAACATACTTTTCTATCCTCCCATGCCATTTCTGTATCAGTCCAGTAAGGTTGGTAGGACAGACAGAACAATGGGGACAGCACACAGATGAGTCACTTGGGACCCAGGGAGGAGGGGTGCAAGCGCCAAGCTTCCCAGGGAGTCAGGCAGAGCCTGGAGAAAATCGTGGGCCAACTGACTCCTGGTCTGGTGCTCACTTCACTGCTTTCCTTTGGTACCCATCTCCCCGCAGCAGTGAGCTGCAAGTGCTCCTGCTTCTGACTGCACCCCTGCTCCTCTGGTAGGGTCAGGAGCCACAGGGAGACATTACCTCATGGTTCGCGAAGCGGATATCTCGCGAGAATATGGTGGCCACCCAGTCGCAGCCTAGTTTGACATCAATGTTCTGGGCTAGTTTCTCCAGGGTGGGTAAGTGGCTGGCTTGGAAGTGGTACGCCAGGGTGACATGCAGCTGCTTCTTATGAGGTTCCACATGGACTTCTGGAAAAAGGAAGGAAACCGTCATTAGGAAGTGGTCATCATAGCACATGGCGGGGCAATTCTGCCTCCCCAGTGACAGAGGAGGGAGTCCCTCGGCCAGACGAAACCCGTTTCCCTCCTTTACAGCAGCAGGGCAAGGGGAGAGGAGAGCGTGAAAAGATCCTGAATCAACCTACAGTCTAGGAGGTTGAGAGCCACTCCTCTGGCTGTTCTCCAGGAACTGTGGATCAGCTGAGAGGTCATCATTTGGGTCGGCTTTTCCTCATAACACACAGATCATCAACAGCCCACCATTCAGATGAGGAAACTGAGACACAAAAGGATGAGCTAATTTATGTAGAAATAAAGAGATTTTGTCATTACATGGGTGTCAGAGCTAGAGCTCCTTCACGTTGAAATCCACTCTCTTAGCTTCTGGGCGGCTCTGATGGAGGAACCAGGACCAGAGGAAAAGATGGAATATTTTCAGAGTTTACAACAGGGTTCCCCAGCAGTATTTGGGCAGAATAATTCTTTGTTGTGGGGGCTGTCCTGTGCGCTGTGGGGTCTTTAGCCGCATCCCTGGCCCCTACCCACTAGATTCTGTAGCACCCCGTGCGTTGTGTTAAGCAAAAATGACTCCAGACATTGCCACATGGCCCCTGGGAGATAAAAATCTCCCTGATTGAAAACCACTGGCTTAAAGTATCCAGACTATTATTCTAAGACCCCGTAAGTAAAAAGAACCAACCAACCTACCTACCCAAGGCAATGGATTTTATTTCTCCTTTGTACATCTCTGCATGGGGGAGATCCATCTACTGTCTAAGCTAGAACACTGCAGAAGATTCAACCAGAGGGGACGTAGGGAATTTGAGAAATTAAGGGGCTTGCTCATGTTTCACGGGGATAGAAGTAGCAGTTGGATCGCTTTCTGTTATACTATGGTGGATTTCTCTGGTGTAAGCCCTATGAGGCAAGGGCTTTCTGGGTCCTGTTCACAATGTATCCCCAGTGCACAGCTCATTATAGGCACGGAGCTCCTTAAACCACCTAGGACAAAGGACACCAAATCTACTTGCTAAAGGAATCTGGGTCTGCCAAAAACTCTAGAATACCGAGGCTTAAGTTCTAGGGCCAAGATGGGATGGCCGGCTCTGCACACAAGGAGGCAAGGAGCTAGAGCAGCTCCACAGGGCAGGGCCACCCAGTTCTCCCAGTCACCACCAGGGGGCCGCACAGGGGCAGGGAACCCAGCTGGCCAGGTTCTTCAAGAGAGTGGCCGCAGATCTCGGAGAGGAGCTGGCCCTCCCCCTCCCAACAAGGGAAGGGAGCAAGGGCCTCTTGCCTCTGTCTCCTCATGTGCCTGCAGAATCGGCCGCAGCCCTGGCTGAGATCCACTTTATGCATTTGTGAAGGATTTGGGTTTGTGGCTACACCACCAGCTTTGGGTCTTGTGACAGTTTCAGTGGTTTTGATAATAGCTACTGTGGGATGAAAAAGAGCCATTTCCCTGAGTTAGAGGGATAGGAACAGGAAATAATTTGCCTCTCTATTATGTTATTTCTTTGAAATATTAAGCTATGAGCTGGCGGGCTCCAGTGACGTCAGGAAGCAGAGCCTGTTCCCTGGGAAGAAGGCGTGCCTGGGGAGGGGCTCTAAGGAGGCCCCCGCTCCCCAAGTAGAAGAGTTACCTCTGGTGCGGGGGGCAGGGGAGGGGTGGGAGCTGGCCAGCTCTGGGCTTCCTCCAGCTTTGCATGTGATGCTCAGATTCAGCTGTACCACCCACACCCAGCTCTGCCCTGGCCTGGCCGGCCTCCACACAGTCCTTTGCACACACCCTGCTCCTTCCTGCCTGCGTTCACACTGCCTGCCCCCCTCAGGGCCCTTCCTCCATTGTAGGGATCATCATCATCCAGTGTGCATTCTCTTTTTTCTCTGAAGTTGGAACCACTCCACCCTGGGATGGCCTCTCTCTTCTCAGAGCTCTGTTATCACAGGTGCTTGAATCTGTCCCCCGGGCCAGGAGAAACCAATTCTGTGGCACGCTTCACAGATAAACACAGAGTGGTCCCCAATAAATACCCATGATTGTGATTTCTCTCTCAAGGGGGCCAACAGAAACCACCCCCTGCCAACTCTTCCCTCCCTCCACCCCACTGTCTGTCTGTCCCACTGCAGGTAAGGCTCTCCTTGACCTAAGTGAGTTTGTCTGTACCTGTTGGCAGACAGGAAAGCTTTGGCAACTTCTCCCCATTTGACCCCCTCCCCTGCCTCCTGCCTCTAAGTCAACACATATCCCAAGTCTCTCTCTCTACGCTAATTCCCTTGACGGGAAATCTCAGTTAGCTTGAACTAAGACCTGCCATGGAAAGAGCAAGAAACATCTTGAAGAAGTGCCACTGTTGGACCAGCTGTTGAGGATTTAAGGGACCCATCTCGTGGGTTTCAGCGAGTTGCGGGCGTTGGCTCTGTGGATTTATTCTTTGATACGGTTTCCACTCACTCTCTCTGCTATCCCACCACCGGTGCACAGCCCTGGGTCCTCACAGAGTGAGCCGTGAGACCAGCCAAATGGCGGGGAGGTTGGGGGGTGGGGGGGAGGAAGGTTCCTTAACTCTGAATGGGAAAGACGATGCAGCTACAAAGTTGCATTTATGGTTCAGTGTGGAAGAGCCATGTGTGTGCCTTTAACTTGGGTGTCGGGGCAGGAGGCTCAGCAGAACAGTAGTTGCTGTTTTTAAAAAGGGGGCAAAGAGGTGAAGGCTGTTGCAGGAAAAGGCACTGTTCCTTGTCATGTTCTGCGCGTTCCTGCAGGACCCCCGGCTGGCTCCCGGCCCCAGCCCCCTCCTCCATACCTTCCTATCCCTTTCCTTCCCAGTTTTTTGATTCATAGGACCCAGGGCTGTTAGCTCACCGGTTTTGGATGCAGCCTCTGCAGCAAAGTCGGCGGCAAACTTCTTGAGGACCTCTGCGCTGTCTTCCTTCACAAAGAGGCCAATGAAATTGGAGGAGGTATAGAGCTCCAGGGGCAGCGGGGCCGAGAACTTGCATTTCCAGCGACTGACTGTGGTCTGCAGGGCTTCCCCCAGGGCATCCACCTTGCTGTCCTCACACTGGCAGGGGAAGACAAGACGCTTCATTCAGGAGCACGGGGGTGGAGAGCGGGGGGAAGTGTCTCTAAAACTCTCAGAGTTTCTTTGAGAAAGATCCTGGGATGACTAAGAGGAAGTGGTAATCATTTTAATTTTCAGAGTGAACGGTAAGAAAGAAGGTGTTAGGAACACATTTTTACCTTAAAGAGACCGAGAAAAGCTGGGGAAAAAAAATACCTCAAAATAATTTTTTGAAATGTTGTCTTAACATGCTCCCATTCTGCCTCCTCTTGAATATACCTGGATAAACCAGTTCTACTCCTTCTCCACAGCAAACCAAAGTAGATGAAATCTATATTTATTATGGTGTGGGGGATTTAATTTAGTCATTAAGTAAGCTCTGTGATAGCTAGGATGATGGACTGGGTAACCATGGCAAGTCACAGGTATCTGCCATCTCTGGAAGGATCTGGTGAGACAGACATGTGGACAGTATCTGTCCATGAGGCTAAAGTCACTTCCGCCTGTAGACTACATTTCTTATTCCCAGAGCTCTCATTTCTACTCTTGCAGTGGACAAGGGTGAACACTGTATTCGTTTCATTGCTGTGGCTGCCAGTCCAAGTCCTGACTCAGTGGGTCGGGCTTGTCCCTGGAGTCCTGAGGAACAACAGTCATCGTGATGGCACATCACACCTGCGGTGCTCCCGGGCCTCAGCAGGTATTAGAAAGAGGAGCAAGGGAAAGTACCCATGGACCTTTCTCATTCCGCGCTGGCCCACCCAAGCCTGGGAGCCCGTGACTCTTTCCGCCGGCTGCCTGGGAGGCTCTGGACTCTGATTCCAGGTGGCGAGGTGCTGGCGGGGGTATGGCAGCCGGGCTCCCCAGGGCAGGGGCGGGGGGTGGGGGTGTGTGGCTCACCATGAAGAACTGGCAGAGGGTGATATGGGGGAAGATGTTGTGTGCCTTGTTCTTCCCGCAGATCTGCTTCGACTGTTGCCAAAAGTCGGAGAGCTTCTGTGCTAAGGGGCCGGTGGGTCGGAGGTAGAGGACGTACTCCCGGGGCAGGGGGTCATCCAGGAAGGGGTCACCGACATGAGAGAACAGCCTGCCAGAGAGAGAGAAGGGAGCCCAACCGGCCTCACTTGAGAATAATGGAAGGGAAGGAAGACCCAAAAGAGCTCCACCCTCCGGATGCTCCGTACCCCAGGCACTGCCAAGGGATGGGTTTTCATTTCCGTGCTTTAAAAATCCATCCCTCAAAGCTCATGCTGCATGACCCACTCTCAGATGCACCAACTTCTCTGCTCTTGCCTGTCCTAACCGCATCCACATCCCACAACTCGCTCAAAAGTCCTAAAGTCACTCCAGATAAACTGTAAATCCCTTCCCAGCTGTCCCTTCAGTTCAGCCTACCATTAAACCCACATGCCCCCCAAACAAGGCAGGTAGGATTTTTTTTTTTTTTTAAATGGATTTACCTAGCATCCACATACCCTAAAGTGTATCTTTAAGAGACCAACAGGGGCAGATACTGTGATAAGGGCTCTATCTTGGACATGCTTTGAATTGCTTTAAACAGCTTTAAGGAGAAGCACACCCTGGGGCTGGGACAGGGGAGGCAACTGGCTTGCTAGATGGGCTTGTCACATGGTCTTTTGGCTCATCCCGCCCCCCCCCCCCCCGCCCGCCCAGTCCATTCGAGAAAGGCTGCACATCCCTGCTCATCCACATCCACTCGGAGTTAATTATATGCTATTTTCTCTATTTATTTATTTCATACCAACCAGTCACATGCTGCTTGAACACTTCTTCCTCCTGTGGATGCCAAGGCTTTTTGTCTGGAAGAAGAAATCAAATTGCTATTGTTAGTATTTTTAGCCTCCTGTCAGCTTTTCTCACTATCGCAGCAGCTAGAGTGTGAAGCGGGCGACATCACAGCCTCCTCAGCGGTGTGGGGGAGACACCTGCAGCAGGAATCCCCCTCCTCCAACCAAGGGTCATAGCAAGGCATATGGAAATTAGGACTTGTAATTAATTTCCATGTAATTAGCACTGGATTTGCATGCAGCTTAACAGCCGTGCAATCTATTTTGAGCAGTTTCTGCATTAGAATTTTATTTTTGCTACCCTAAAGGTGGTCATGTCTCGGTTTGTCCTCTTTCCTTTTCACCCACTCCTACTGACCCAGATGCCCTGCTGAGCGGTTTTTTTTACTTGCAGCCCCTTGGCAGAGCACGTTAGAAAGTGGGGCTCAGGCCCACAAGGACATTTACTTTGGTTCCATTCAGTGACTCCTCCCACCCACCGCCAACTACCACTACCAGTCTCAGGCTAGATCACAATCTCCCCACGCTTTTAGACCTCTTTGGGGACAGCGCCGCCATCACTCCCCCTGCTGGAGAACCGGAGTCAAAGCCCTATTACTGGAGGGGCCGTGTCACAGGAAGGCGACCGTGGCAAGGACCTTGAGCACATGCATACGAGGACGGAGGAGAGTGTCTGAAATCTGGGGCGTCCAAGAGCTAGAGAGTCCTGGGTTTGTATCCAGCTTTGCTAGTCATCCACCGGTTCTGCCTTCATGCTATGTTTGCTCACGGAATACTTACTGAACTGCGACTATTTTGCCAGCACTGTGCTAGGCTTCTAGGCACACTGTGGAAAACAAGACTTAGGTGGTCCCTGCGCTCCTGGAGTTTTGGGTCGAGCTGGCATGAAAGCATCACGGTACAGATAATGAATTACACTGGTGGTGAGTGCAATGAAAGGAAAGCACAGGGAGCCCTAAGGACATAAGACAGGGACATCGAACTCGGGTTGAGGGGTCAGGGAAGGCTTCACTGAGGAAGTGACATTTTGAGTGGGATCTGAAAGAGCGTAGACTCCTCTGGGCAGGGGTGGGTGGGGTGGTTGTAGTGGGGGCAGACACTTCGTACATCTACTCCAGGGAGGGGTGTCCATAAGGAGCCTTGAACTCTTGCCCGATGCCATGGAGGTGATCAATAAATGACCGTTCCCGTCCCTTATACCCCACAGATTTGGCTTCCTTGGAAGAGGGAGAAGAGGGGAGGGAATTCTAGTTTTGTTTTTTTTTTTTAAGATTTTATTTATTTATTTGACAGAGAGAGACATAGTGAGAGCAGGAACACAAGCAGGGGGAGTGGGAGAGGGAGAAGCAGGCTTCCTGCGGAGCAGGGAGCCCGATGCGGGGCTCCATCCCAGGACCCTGGGATCATGACCTGAGCCGAAGGCAGACGCTTAACGACTGAGCCACCCAGGCGCCCGGGAATTCTAGTTTTAGTTGACACTCTCCGAGCACCCTTTTTCAACTGGCTGCTGCAACCAGCACCCCCCTCCTTCCATCTCCTGGGCTTTCTATGGAGTAACCAGAAGGGCTGGTGCTGGGAATCCTGGGGGTGCGATCGGCAGGAACCTCAGATCATCTGTGAGCCCGGCTCCTTTACCTCCCACAGGGAGAGCTCAGGGGAAGGAAGTAACGTGCTCAGAGCAGCCCGGCCACGGCAATGGCTCAGTGACTCTTATCCACCGCCCCAAGATCAGTGAAATACCTTTTCCCCCATGAAAATCTGAGCACCAACACCAAATGATCAGGATTAAGCAATCTACTCAGCGTTACAGAAGCAAGCCTGCTTGTAGTAAGACGATGTTATGGAGAAGCGAGACAGACCCCTCGGAACCAAAGCTGGTGCAGAAAAGGCTGGAAACACAGGGACACCCCCCCTCCCCCCCACACACTCATCCCACACCTGGATAATTGCTGCCATGTCACCAGCCCTGTTTCCTTTACCACTTACAGAGGCACACATCTTAGGCTCTTTCTGGATCCAGAAACTACATACCCGTGAAAGAATGCAAATCATCGTCTTTTAGGTTAGAGTCTCCGAGGAATTAAATTCACCCCCCCAAAAAAGACCCATTGTTTCAAAAACTAGGAAGAGAAAAACTCATTTGTGATACAATGTGCTATTTATGTAAAGGATCCAATTTCTTTCTTCTTTTTTCCCTGGGCCCTTCCCCCAGCGAAATATATCTGACCGAAATCTAATTCATTTTTCCTTAAGCACTAGGACTATCCTCTGGAAATGAAAGATCTAATTAAGTTATGGTCCCCATAACTCAAAAGACAGGTTTGGAGAGGGTTCAAAGATATAATTGAGAAAGATAATGAAAGGTTTGGGTGATAAGGCTTTGATGAACGATTAAGAAAACCCAAGTTCTTCTTTCTGAAGAACACAAGTCTGAGAAGGCTTCAATTTTATGGAAGGTTCTCGCCTCTGATGTACCTTCTCTAGTCAGGGTCAGCCGAAGTAACATCAGCTTTGGCTATAGCACAAAGGTCTCAAGTCAGATACCAGAAAGAACTTTCTCTCAGGAAGGTGCTAAAAAAGTGTGTGTGTGTGTGTGTGTGTGTTTCCTTTTGGGGGAGAAGAAAGTTTCTGGGAAGCCATTACTGATCTGAAACAGAGGTATGTGATTCTCTAGGCAGCATGGTGGTATGAGTAAAATCACCACTTCCCTAGGGTCACAAGCCACAGGCGGAGAGTTCTGTTGCTCCTTCACGCACTGCCAGGATGACAATGATTTGGGTTGAGTGTGTTCCCAGAGCTCTGCCCACAGAACAGACTGAATGCGGGCAGTGGCAGAACACACCTCCTCCCTCCACCCTGCTGAAGAGACTGGTGCGATAGAGCTCCCACCTCCACAGCTCACTGATGGGGCCAAAGCGGGGTGTGCGGGCTGGACCCCAAACACCAGGCTGAGCCTGAGCAGGTGCTATGCTCAGAGTGACTCAGAAGCTGGCAGACTGTCGGAGACCTCGAGCAGGTAAAGGCAGAGTATCCCGTTAAGCCCAAGGGTGAGGGGTCCGGCCACTGGGTTGCAGCAGCTGATTATTCAGATGGGACCCGTGAGCTACAGTTGTTACCAGGGAATGCACATTTGATCTCTCTGACCCTGGCCCCGGTTATGTCTAGGGTTCATTCTCAGCAGAAGTGGAGGGGGGGGGAATAATGCCAAATCTGATGTCCTGCTAATGGGGAAGAAGCGCTGTGAGAAGCAATGGCTCAATGAAAAACCCAGGCAAGCAGCTGGGAGCACAGTAGCCCAGATGGGAAGAAGCTGCAGCACCCACCGAGGGCCTTGCTTCGATCTGGCTGGGGTCCTTCCCACTGTCTGCTCTTAGCTCTGCTGAAGTTTTGGTTCCAGGTTGGTCTGGCCCCAGGGCCGTGGCTCTGCCCCATCACCAGGGTCACAGAGATGCCTTAAAGGAGGCTGGAAAAGAAAAATCCCTTTCCGGTTTGCCTAAGACAAAGTGGCATTCTTTCTTCCCTCCTTCGCTTCCTCCCCAGGAACTCGTACCAGGAAACCAAAAGAAAACCAAATACACAACCAAGAGTTTAGATCAGAAAGCTACACTCGATATAAAGTTTGACTGGTGGGTGTCCTTTTGGAGACCATCACCTCTGCGTCCCGTGCTTGGGTTCGGCCGCATGGGTGAGTCCAGCAAGATTCCTGCTCCCTCCCAGGTTCACAGGTGTTGAGCTTGACTGGGATGTCCTGTTTAATTGTCACCCAGGCTGGTCTTCTCTGCAACCACCCTGGTTCTCTGGGGGTTCCACTGTGCCCTCTGACCCCCTGGGCAGTTCAGTTCAGTTCCTCTCAGCCGAACACCAGTGTTATGTCGGGTATTGTATTAGCACTGGGCATATAAGGAAGAGGAAAGAGGGTTTCTGGGGCTGAGGTTCTTAAATTGTACACCAAGCTACCATAGGTTGGGAGCCAGCAGCAAACTGCGAGAGGTGCCATGGGGTATTCTAAATTTTTGAGGGAAACATAGCAATCTCATGTGTTAAATATCCCATAAGCTACTGGCTTGAGGGAGTTAGTTTCACTATTAGATTGTGTTCCATTCTTCTTGATGTCATTTCTTTGTGAAGCTGGAATTTTGGTAACTGCTATAATAAAAAGTACCCAGGAAAAAACAGTGTGGAACAGGAGAGGACAGTGGCAGTGTCCAACCTGATTCTAAGGTTTGGACAGTTGTGCAGTGCCCAACAGACACACACGTCCCATTAATAAGTAGTTGTGGTCATTAAAGAGTGAAATAAAATATTTTTCTTTCCATTTTGTGTATTTTTCACATGGCTCTTAGGCTGTTGGGGGTAAATACTCATTAAGTTGTTTGGATCTAACTGCTAAATAAACAGAACTGTTAGGTATTTATGTTGGCCTACATGCTCAATGTAAAAATGACCGAGATGCTAAAGTGTTGTGAACTGAGGAAGTTTGGGAATCTGTCCTAGAAGAAATGACATTGGTTAGGATCTTAAAAGTGGTGTAAGAGGTGGCTAGAGAAAAAAAAGGGCATTGGAAGTAAAGCGAATAGCAGGAGCTAAGATATGAAGACAGGGAATGCAGGGAAATTAATTTGGTGACACTGGAGCAAAAGACCTGGAAGAAGGTTAAAGAAGCTGCAAAGGCAGACAGGGGACAGCTCACAAGTGTCTGTGCCATTTGAAAGAGTTTGGACCCAATCACAGTACACGTTGGGGAACGACGGGGAGGACAGTTAAGGTGGAGAGACATGATCAGATTTGCATGTGATGTGTGGCCCTAAGGGAGGTCAAAGCGTATGCCAGAGGCTCTTTGGAAGGCCTTGGCAACAGATCAGAAGGGGGACGTTGAGAGGTTGAGCCAGAACGACAATGGGAATGTTGGGAAACTGGATGGCTGATTGAACAGAGCTTGGAGACTGGTGAGGGACGGTAGCTTAAATGTCTGTGTGGATGAGTGAGAATACAGTACAGACAAGTCTGGGCTGAGGTGAGGGTCAACAATTTCCGTTATTGTTCTATGCTGATAGCTAGACCAAGTATCCTTGCCAGCCGCCGGGTCTAGTTGTGGAAACAAGATTCCTAAAGCTTTTTTCTGTTCACTTAACTATGAGTCCTTGTCTCTTTCTGTTTGTAAGCCAGACATTTCTTTTAGGCTACTCAGTGAGTTTCTATTTCCTGTCTAAGGAGTACCTTTAGCTCCTAAATCACTTAGTACTGAGATCAGTAAATACTCAAGGCATCCCTGGCTCAGGTAGACAGGTTGGCCCAGACTCCCAGGTCCTCCAGGGTGGCTCATCTCTATGTGCCTTCAGAAGAGAGTCCTTCCCCTATTTTATGACACTTGACAAAACTCAAATATCTGACACCTGAATCAAAAGGCAATAAGCAACAGAAAACAATAAGCAACGGAAAACAAGCAACAATAAATATAAAAGGAAATATATTCCCTTAAAGCAATAAGACCTCAATTCAATTAAGTAGAGCATTGCACTGACTGTCCTTGGCTTTGGATTGCTGACCAACACATACCGGTGCCCTCCAGATTCTGTTTGCCCTGTGCTTTGGTTCTCTGTGACCAAAAACTTAGTTGTATCAGAAAAGAAAAGACAAGAGGTCAAGTCTGTAATCCTCCAAGTGGATGAAACTCCCCATGCAATGACAATTAGATCTTTCCTTCACATAGCTAAGACGATCGCAAATATTAGAAATATTTAACGTTCACCGTAGGACTTAAAAAAAAAAAATGCTCTCAACCTCCAGGATACCAGTTGTTAAATTTTCCACATCTAATACTTTGAATTCAATTAAAAGATGACCTAATTAATCAGACACCTCATTCCCTTTCCTCAGAATTAGTTTAATGATCTACACCAGACTAGGAGTGCGCAAAACTTAGGTAGAACCCACCTTCTATTTTTCTTGGTTGGAGAGTCCAGTCATATCAAGGGGCCACTGGTTCCACTAAATGAAGTTGAGGGATTCTTTTGGGGTGTATTTGAAAAACAGACATTGTTTTGTGGCATAGTTTTAGATAGAAATATCAGGGGCTTTTATTGTGCTCTATGGAGAATTGCCTGCTCAGCGCAGACCTTCTTCACGGGAGGATTTGAGGTGGCTTAATGGCCTGCCTGAGGCTGATGGCAATCCTGAGAACAGAGGCAAGCAGGTGACTCTGTATCCGTTTCTCCAGTAGGAGAAAAACAGTAAGTCAATAACTACTGGAGGCCTTCCATGCCCCAGGCACTTCACAGACTTAAACCCTCATGAAAAATGGTGAAACTGGTATTGCTAAGAAGTCTCCCTGGACCTGGGCAGCTCTCGCCTGACAGGTCAGCTGTCTGGTCATCTCTGTGGTTGTCCCAATCCAGGGGCTGGTTCTGGAGGCTGTGGCCGAGTTCTGAATCAGTGAAAGAAGTATATTGAATAGCTGAAGCACTGAGCCTATAGCCCTGGGAAGCATTTCTGCCAATTGCCTCCAAGCTTCCTGTTCTCTGGAAACCCAGGGTGAAGTGGCCCCTACCCCTCTTGTTGGGCATGATGGTGGAGATCTGCTCCTGTCTCCTGGGTGCCCTCCAGGTTGGAATGGGGTTCCTTGGCAGAAGAGGGCTTTGGAGATGTTGAGAATATTAGCGTCTATCTTCCTAGGCATTTACCTCAGCTTAATCAGCAGAGACCTTCCCTCTTATCCTTCAAATAAAAGTGAGTAAAGCCAAACCTATTCTCTGAAGAAGCAAATCTAGACATGAAGAAAGCTTTTGGACTAAAAAACAAAATCCAAAAAAATCCCTGCTGATCTAAAAGGGAGAAGTTCCCCCAATTATCTTTTCTGTATGTATCAGAAATGATTTGCTTCTCAGGCTTTTGCTTAATACCCATTCATCTTGGATTCTAACTTTCTCCTCTGGTGAAGGTTTGGTTCCACCTCAAACTGTAACCAGCCTGCTTCAGAGGCTGCTTCAGAGGCTTCAGAGAGAAAGAGGAATCTTTCTCTCCTGTTGGGTTGTTTCAGGGATGGAGCATCGCCCATGTGCAGGGCGGTAAGGTGTGAGGATGGGATGGACACAGAATACGGAGCAGACGTGAGTCCAGGCCAAGGATAGGAGATGCTTACAGAGCAACCAACTTAATCCTCTGAATGCACATACAGCTCTTCTCATCCATCACTGCCCATTAACCAAGACTTCGCTTTCTGCCATAGTTACCCTCTCAGCTACCAGTGGCCGATAAGATCCATATAGATCCAGTCCTGCCTTTAACTGATGGTCAGAAGCCAAACTAATATTGGGGAACATTTGAGGAACAGCTAAGAACCACATAAGCCCAGGAGCAGCAGAGGTGGTATTTTAGCCAAACCTTTTTGGCAGAAGTAAAATCAAGGACTGGTCAAATACTGTGGCCCCAGTGGGTCCCTGAAGGAGCTGAGGCATGGGCACGGGTTTTCAGGTGCTCTTTCCCCAAAGGAAGTGATTTCCCAATTTGATGCTTTAGTTTTTCGTCTTCGAAGAGAAAGGGATGAACGCCCACATAGGGAGGTTGAGCAAGAAAGATGTGGCATCTATAAAGTGTTGTGAGGTCCTCAGAAGCAATCGTAAGTAATAAACTGGGATTCTAGAGACCGGATGGTCCATTCCTCCTTATGACCAGACCAGGCAAGTTTGTACTTCCTTCGAGGCTCCCCCTTGAGGGAATCTTTCTTCTTCTTACAGACCTTAAGGGGACTCCACAAGATTTCTGGATTACCTAATGGCCCTTGTGTTCAAAGTTCTTCTGTGAGTCTGGACCCTTTTCAACTGTGCCCAAACTCATGCCACCTTTTCTGGACCCAGTAGAGTTGGGCGCTCTTTCCTACATAACGAAATAATGTATTCCATTCCTTTCACACAAGCAATTCCAGCTACTTTTTTGGTCACCAAGGCCAGTAAGATAGGCTTGCAAGAGGCTGGGAGGTTTCAGTTTAGCAACCTCATCTCTGAGGCGTCTGCCTTCTGTGGCCTCCTCCCCATGAAGCTGAAGAAGGCCAGTGGAGAGGCCCGTCAATAAACATAAACCATAATGGCCCTACCCATTTCCTTTGGAGGAAATGAACCTAATGGAGAAAGATATATTGATCAGAAAGACCCAATTTCAGAATCAGTCTCCTGGCGGTGAACCCTTTCAGTGAGCAGGGGCTAATGGCCTGGGCTTTCAGCTGCTGTGGCCTGTTTGAAAGCTGTACATCTAACAATCAATGGGATATCAAGCCTGCCAGGGGGCCAGGGATGCTACCCGCAAAAGGCTGGCCAACAGGAAGGAAAATGCCGCGGGCTTTTTTATAAAGCTAATCAGAGAAGGGGAGAAAAAAAATGCCGAGCTATTTGGGGGCTTTAAGGCCTTCCAGTTGAAGAAATCCAACCTGTGGTGACACCGCTCTTTCCCTTCTATCAGCAAGACTCTATTTTCCAACCCATAAAGAGCCCATTAAGCAGCTCTCTTCGGGGGGTGGTTAGCAGGGAAAATGCCGCGTAGGTTCCCCGATGTTTTTCTGTGGCGGGGCCCAGCAGCCCATATGGAGAGGCCTTGTTTTGTTCTTGCTAAAAAGGGGCTGGAGCTCTGGCTTCTGCTGCAGGGAGGCAGCAGTTTGTAATTGGGAAACCAGCCATTAGACCATGGGTGGTGACATAATAAAACACGTTTCTTTCCGCCTCTGTTGTAAGTCTCCCTAGGATCTAGACAATACCTTCCCTCCAACCCCCCAAATCGATGAGTTTTTGCCCAGAGACACAAGCAGAGTGTGTATAGTATAAAAGGAGGAGATTTTTGGGAGCCCAACCCTGACTAGTTGTGGGACTATGGACCAGTTCATTAAGATTCATTTTCCCTGTCTCTTAAATGGGGATAACAGTACCTACTTCGCAAGGTAGAATGGGGATTAATATCCCTATCATATACTCTATCTGAAGAGCTCAGCACAGCGTCCGGCATGTACTAGGCACTTAAAGATAACGCTGCCCACATGCCTTTGCATGTTGTCTAACGATCTTTGCCATTTTCCTAGAATAGATGTAAGTTCCATGCTAATAGGTATATTCCAAGACTGGGCATCAGAAGACCCAGATTCGGGGGTGCCTGGGTGGCTCAGTCGTTAAGCGTCTGCCTTCGGCTCGGGTCATGATCCCAGGGTCCTGGGATTGAGCCCGCTTCAGGCTCCCTGCTCAGTGGGAAGCCTGCTTCTCCCTCTGCCTGCCACTCCCCCTGCTTGCGTTCCCTCTCTCACTGTGTCTCTCTCTGTCAAATAAGTAAATAAAATCTTTAAAAAAAAAAAAAAGACCCAGATTCGTTCTCTGCTAAAACAGTCTAAACCCACGGAGCACAGTCTTGAGGAGCATATGGGATTTGCAGTGAGAGGAAAGTTTTCCAGGCAAAAACACAAGAAAAGGCGCAGAGGGGAAATCAGCCCGGGATGTGTGGCTCTTGTAGGGGAAGTCTGCTGGAGAGGGGGACACAAGCCAGGCTGTCCGGAGGCGGGCAGAGGGTTTCAGGTTAGATCAGGAGGGAAGCTGAGAGTCACTGAGTGGCTGTGAGCCCCAGAGGGACAGTTTTCACTCACTGAAGTTACCTGAGGAGTGACAGCCCTGAGCAAGGGGTCAACAGTCTTCATGCATTAGGGAGAGCCTGACCAGGGTTCCCCTTTTCCCTCTAAGATCCTCAGTTACTGGTGTTCCCTGTGGGGCTGCTGAGCTGTACTCATCTCTCCCCCCTAAAGTACTTCCCAAGGGACCAGGATAAACGTTCCAAAAGTTCAACCATTGCACCTGCTGAGCTGTGGCTGAACTGTTCCCCAAGAAACAGGATCAGAAG
Source organism: Mirounga leonina (assembly GCF_011800145.1). Lineage (NCBI taxonomy): Eukaryota > Metazoa > Chordata > Mammalia > Carnivora > Phocidae > Mirounga > Mirounga leonina. The sequence goes on along the minus strand of NW_023270387.1, from coordinate 18,173,929 downwards.
TTACCTTTGTTTTGCCCGAGGACAGCACAGCAAGCCAGGGACAACAATGATCGCAGAACCAGAGTAAATGAAATCATGAATGTTATAGTAACACTTGGCGCAGTCCCCTGCCTATAATGGGTACTCAGTAAATATGGCCATGATTTATATTTTTAGGAGCATCTCCCTCTCCAGGAACTTTACCATTTTTGCATGCTTTCATACATTTTTCCTCCTCTAAGAGATACCTGACGATGGAGTGTGGGTTGGTGCCGTGCCTGGAGGCTTCGTTCAGTTCCACAGTTAAGGCAGCAAGGGACTGTGCTCAGTCCAGAAGATTCTGTTTTTAGGTTACGGGTTCTATAGAAAACCATGGAAATCAGGCACCCCTGGCAGGGCAATGTCTGTTGTGTAGAGTCTCCGGGTCCCCGCAGAGGCAAGTCCAGCTGGTGGGGGGCAAAGGTGTCCACCAGATAAAAGAAGGTGTGTCCCTGTGGGACCTGGAGAAGGCGGGAGGTTAATACAGAGCCACGGCGAGCCCGCAGACGCCTTTTGGGCTGGCGGCCCGGGGCAGGCGTGCTTGGAGACACATGGAGGGCAGGAAAGCCACTGCAGGAAGATACAGAGCCGTGAGAAGTCAGTGACTGCCCTCAGGGAGGCAGGACATGCCCAGGAAAAGGAAGGAGCTCACTGATATAAAAATATGGTGTATAGCACCAGCACCACTCTAGTGAAGACGCTTTTTAAGACTTTCATGTAATCTCCGTGGATCCTACCAGCCCTGGGAGGGAGGCAGATCATCGTCATTATTTTTCTGTCACAGAAGAGGAAAAGGAGACAACAGAGAGGGGAAGAGGCTCACACAGGAGCATAGGGCGGAGCTGTGACCGGGACTTCGGCCTGCTTCTCGGAGTCTGGAGCTCGGAGGTACGCCCGGGGCCTTGGGGGGGTGGGGGTGGGGGCGAGAGAATGGGAAGGGTCTGCGCTCCAACAACTGGCAAGTGGGATTTCAAACACAGAGAGGGTGCAACTCCCCAGCCCGCTCCCCTCCGCAAAAAAAAAGAGATCTAGGAAAAAGAGATGAAAATGAGGAGTCATTTCAGGTTGTAGAGGTCATTTGTTTTCTTCTTCTATTTCCATCTCTTCCCTCTCGAAGCCACTAGAAGCAGCTAAAAACACTTAAACATGGATGAGTTTTAGTGCTTCGAAATGGTTTCAGCCTGAAGCTACATCAGAGGCGCTGACTCAACACTGATGGGCCAGAGGAGAGTGCACAGACCCAACAGAGCGACTGTCACCACTTTGAGCCTCTTCACATAAGCGGTGTATCAGCTACCAAGTACTGAGTGTTTACCAGGAATAGGGCACTGCACTAAACATTTTATTTTATTTATTTTTTTAAAGATTTTATTTATTTATTTGAGAGAGAGAATGAGACAGAGAGAGCATGAGAGGGGGGAGGGTCGGAGGGAGAAGCAGACTCCCTGCTGAGCAGAGAGCCCGACGTGGGACTTGATCCCAGGACTCCAGGATCATGACCTGAGCCGAAGGCAGTCGCTTAACCAACTGAGCCACCCAGGTGCCCTGTGCTAAACATTTTTTTTTTTTAAAGATTTTATTTTTATTTATTTGAGAGAGAGAGAATGAGAGACAGAGAGCATGAGAGGGGGGAGGGTCAGAGGGAGAAGCAGACTCCCTGCTGAGCAGGGAGCCCGACGCGGGACTCGATCCCGGGACTCCAGGTTCATGACCTGAGCCGAAGGCAGTGGCTTAACCAACTGAGCCACCCAGGCGCCCTGTGCTAAACATTTTAAATATAAATGATCTCATTGGCTCCTCACTCAACGCTTTGAGGTTGGCGCCATTATGTTCCTCACTGAGCAAGGCATAGCGAGGTGGTAGAGCTTGGGCCAGGTCCGTCAGCTGAAAAGAGGAAGGCGTGTTGTTCACGTGTGTGCTCAAGCCACCGGGCCATGCGTCTTCCCCAGCGGATGGAGGTCGGCGCCAGCCGTGACCACTGTTTCTGGATCATGGTAAGGTGAAGCACAGTGACAATCTTCCATGGGAACTTTCTATAAAACCCAACACCTAGGGCACCTGCCTAGGTGGCATCCGACTCTTGATTTTGGCTCAGGTCCTGATCTCAGGGTCGTGGGATGGAGCCTGAGGGCTCCGCATTCAGTGGAGATTGAAGATTCTCTCTCTCTCCCTCTGCCCCTCTCCCTTGCTCTCTCTCTCTCTAATAAATAAATAAATCTTTAAAGAAAACCCAACACCTGACAGTTCACGCGTTTGTACATTCAATTAAACATTCCTTCGATGAGCATGTATTGGGTGAGCTCTGTAGCCAGACACTGTGCTGAGAGCTGTGAACATAAAAATAGGAAAACATGGCCCCTGCCTGCCCATAAGGGAGCTTATCATATGACCACTTCAACAAATGGATGGCTATTTGGGACGCCTGGGTGGCTCAGTTGGTTAAGCAACTGCCTTCGGCTCAGGTCATGATCCTGGAGTCCCGGAATCGAGTCCCGCATCAGGCTCCCTGCTCAGCAGGGGGTCTGCTTCTCCCTCTGCCCTCTTCCCTCTCGTGCTCTCTGTCTCTCATTCTCTCTCTCTCAAATAAATAAATAAAATCTAAAAAAAAGAAAAATAAAAAAAAATAAAAGTGCTAGAAAACGTACTGAATGGAGCACTGGGTATTATACGCAAACAATCATGGAACACTACATCAAAAACTAATGATGTAATGTATGGTGATTAACATAACATAATAAAATAAAATAAAATTTAAAAAGTGCTAAAAAACAAAAAAAACCAAAAAAAACACAAATGGATGGCTATTTGGAAAGAGAAGGAAGCGAACATTAACAGGGTACCTCTTACATGCTGTGCAATTTACAGGTATCTTATTTAATCCTTAAACCAGTTTGGTGAGGTGGGTATTACTGTCTCCATGTTACACATGATGAAGCTCTGGAGTAGAAAGATTAAGAACATTGTTCAAGGCATACAGTTAGTGACAGTTCTGGGATCAAAACAGGTCTTATTTAATTTTTTATAAGAACATGATATTTAATTTCTTTCGTAGACTGCTTCCTTGTATGTACTTAGGCTAACACTAAGTGAATTGCTCTTCTCCGCACATTCACATTTCCTGGAAGAAAGAGCCATTAAGTGTTGTCACTTGGTGGCAGAGGCAAAGCTGGGAATAAATAGCTGGGACTGAAAATTCAAAATATATTATAGTTATCAAGAGTAGGGACTCTCATTTTCTGTTTTTGACATTTTTCCCCCCAAAATACCTTGGCTGTATCCACAGGGTTTGATATTCACAGATGTTTATGAAATAAATGATTATACATATAATTACAAGTGCCAGTTGGCACACACACATTAAAAACTTATGTCCAGTAAGTTTTATCAACTATTAAGTTATTTCACGATGGTGCGATCAAACCTTTTCATGGCAGGTTCTGATCAATAACCAGTTCACGGATGCCCAACACATCGGTGGCAAAGCCCAGACTAAACTCCATCCTCTAACTTCATTTGAGCTTTGCTTCCAACAAATTCCACTGAAGGAAGGTCAGATCAGGTCTTATTTTCAAACTCACATGTCAGTCCCCACACCCCCTATCCGCCCCTTGTCTCTTCCTCATTGAATGAGGTCAGTTTCTTTTCTTTCTTTTTTTTTTTTTAATTTTATTATGTTATGTTAGTCACCATACAATACATCATTAGTTTTTGATATGGTGATCCACGATCCATTTTCGCATAACACCCAGTGCTCCATGCAGTACGGGCCCTTCCCAGTACCCATCACTGGGCTAACCAATCCCCCCTCCCCCATCCCCTCCAAAATGCTCTTTGTTTCTCAGAGTCCACAGTCCCGAATGAGGTCAGTTTCAAAAGGAGTATATGTGGGTAAACAACAGTAAGTCCTGAATTTGAAGAATTCAGCTGAGGGTCTTTGACCAGGAGAATGGGTTATTACCACGGGATTCTTGGGTGGACTTTGAAGGAGAACATAAGGTGGAGGGACACCACTGAGTCTTACAGGTGTCCCAAACTCCACCAAAGCGAATCTGTCCCAGGTCAAATCCCACTGCGCTGACTGCTTATTTCAAGAGATTTGTGGAGATTAAAATGCAAAGTAGAAAAAGAAGGGGACAGTCTCGGAGTTTGCTGAATGAGGTGATGGCCGATATATATGTGATGTGAAGGGGCAAAAAGAGGCGTCAGTAAGGGTTGCAGGGATTCAGAGCAAAGGGGATTGGCTACTGTAAACACCTGCTGCCATCCATGGTCCAATATAAAGCATCCCCATCTGATTTTTAAAGATCTTCATCTCCAAGATCACGTATAAACTCCCTACCTTGCATGCCAAGCCCGCCATGGACTCAGCTTTGCCCTCAAGCACTCTATTCCCTGACTCCTGCCTCACATTTAAACCTTTTTCCTGTTTGTTCCTTTTTCTGCAAGGCCCACTCTACCGTCAGTTACTTGGCTACTGCTTACTAGCCTTCACCTACTCCACATAGGTTTTATCTCCTCTGAGAAGTGGTCCTCTGACTGGCCTGGCCCCAAATCAAGAGTCCGATGCCTAACCAACTGAGCCACCCAGGTGCCCCACATAATGGATTCTAAATACATTTTTTGAAAAGCATGAACTTCATGAAGATGCTAAAGGTTCAGATATCCAGTGTGGCAGATGGGCTCTAAGGTGACACCCTAGTAATCTCTGCCTTCTAGTATTCACTCCTTTGTGTAATCCCCTCCCCCACAGCATACAGATGAGACCCAAGACTTGTTTCTGTCCAACAGAATATGACAAAGGTGATGTGCTATTCCCGTGATTGCATTATGATCCACATATAAGGCTCTAAGTGATTTGCTCTCCTGCTGGCCTTGACGAGGCAGCATGTTGTGAATGGCGTATGGACAGAGCCACGTGGCGGGGAACTGTGGGTGGTCTCTAAGACCCGAGAGCGGCTTCTAGCCAACATCCAACAAAAAAGCTGGGGCACTCAGTCCTAAAACCGAGAAGAAATGAATTCTGCCAGGAACCTGAATGAAGTTGGAGGAGGATCCTAGAGAAGCCTCCCAATGAGGACACAGCCTGCCCAGCTGCTTAACTGCAACCAGACTCTGAGCAGAGAACCCAGCCAAGCCTGCACTCCTGGCAGACAGAAACTGTGAAAATGATAAATGTGTGTATTTCAAGTCACTAGGTTGCTAGTGCAGGGTAACAGAAAACTAATGGATGTCCAGCTTTTCAGGAAAGGAGAACCAGGACGGAAAGCAACACCAGTTGGGCATTGGCTGGTATGAGCTGCTGAGACCAACCTCAGCATTAGGGAGTGATGTAGGCATTTAATGCAGGAGAGGGGAGGTCTGAATCCCAGAACTAACTGAAACTCACTGATCTTATTCCTTCCCCTTAAATACATTCTCATCTCATTCATGCCACCATTTAAACTTGATTTAGACCATTACATGGCCAGGAGTCACAGCTTGGTACGTAAGAGAGAGGGTGAAATGGATTGGCCAGGACACAGACTTGGAGTCTGAGTGGGGTTGGGATCTGTAGCTACTGTCCTATAGATGCAAGATTCTGGGTAAACGACTTAACCTGTCCCTCAGCTCAGGCCCCTAGGTAACCAGAGGCTGATTATGGGGCTGTTGGGGTTATGGGAGTGGCATAGAGAAGTGGCTAGCTCCAGGTCTATGGTCCCCGGGCACTGGCTCCCCCATCCCCCGTCCCCACCGCTGACTGCTTCTCCAGCTTTCATTGCTAAAGTTAAGCTGGCTTTGGGATTCTCCCAGATGGAGTCCTTCCCGAGTCCGTCCAAGATGAGAGTTCTTGGCTGATGCCTCACAGGTTTGTGTTGTGGCCAAAATCCTAGGAACTTCTACCTGCTTGTTTCAACACTGCTAGGCTGCTGAAAGATCAGGATGAATTTCCTAAATGACTTATTCCTCCCCCTTTCATGAAGGCACTTTGTAGATCACAAATGGGACTTCACCAAACACACTGGAAAGTGAAAGGGGTCCCAAACTATCCAGCCAACCATCTGTCTGCTGGCCCAACCCCAGGCCCCAGACCATCTCGTCCTTGCCACTCTTGGTCCTGTCCCCTGGGCCTCAGCTCCCAGAGCTCAGAGAAGCTAGTGTCGTGCGCTTTGGCAAGCAGTAAACACATTGCCACCTTTGCTTGCCTGGGGACCCCGACGAAGCCTCGCTCAAAGGAGTGGCTAAGTATGGTTTGTTTTGTTTTAAATAAGATTCTCGGGGTGCCTGCGTGGCTCAGTCGGTTAAGCATCTGCATTCTGCTCAGGTCATGATCTCAGGGTCCTGGGATCGAGTCCTGCATCAGGCTCCCTGCTCAGCAAGGGAGTCTGCTTCTCCCTCTGCCTCTGCCCCTCCCCCCACTTGTGCTCCCTCTTTTTCTCGCTCTCAAATAAAGCCTTTAAAAAAAATTAAAAAATAAAAATAATAAGATCTCATCTTCCCATTGGGCTTCTGAGAGCTTAGAGCCCTTATACCTCATGAGCCTTAGGAGGGGAGGAAAGAGGGACCCAAAGACAATTACTAATTTTATATCATGGATAGAGAACTTACAGCCAATTCATCTAGTATCCCACAACTTGAATATCTAGATTTACCTACCAATGCTCCGTGTCGTGTCAGGCCCCCTGAGCATGACCATGCACGTGTGTATCCACGACTTCAGGATATGCTAATAGTTGATGTGTTAAGACACAATATTTAGGACCCTCACCGATCTTCAGGGTTTTGAGACCAAGATCACTTATTTGCATCCTCTCGCGTTACAGAGAAGGAATGAAGGTCCCCCGAGGTAAGTGACTTGAAAGGCACAAAAAGCTGGGTTTCTGAAGTCCCCACGTTGTGCTCCTGGCACCTTACACTGCTGTGTCTTTGCCTCTTTTGCTTAGATGGTGCTGATTAATTTCCTTTGATCTATGCCACTTCCTGAGCAGGTGTTAATTTTCCGAGAGGCCTTGGGACCCCCCTCATGGGGCATAGGGTCAAGAGACCACCCATTGGCTTGCCTGGGGCTCCACCCAAGGTGGCTGCCCCGAGCCCTGACCTCAGGTCCTACACGTACATCCCTCTTTGACTTCCTCTACCCCGGTTGTCCCAGGCCCTACCCCAGCCCTCCACACTGGGGCGCTACAGCCTTGGAGAACAGCTAGAACCACCCTTGATGTGAAGGCAGGGGAGTGTGCAAAGGGCCAGACGTGCCCCCTTCCCCGGGCTCTAGGAACAGGATGCTGGAGATAAATGGTGTGCAGTGGGGATGAGGCAGGAGAAGAAAGTGCTGGAAGGACTGTGTGTCTGGCACTGGCCTAGGCACCTTTGCTCACATAACCATACCTTCTTTAGCTTTAGGGCAGGTCTTGGAGGTATTTTTTAAAGCTAAGGATGCTGAAAAGCTTGGTGAGGGAGGCGGATGTCCTTAGGGCTTAAACTTAGGGACGTGCAAGAATCCAGTCCAGTCACTGGCTCCAATTATTGAGACATCGTCCTGCATGCCTGGGGCACAAAGCAGACCTGACTCATCTCTAGGTAACTGCATGGGTTTCGAGGCCAAAAGCGTTTACGAACTTTTCACACAGTTCATTCTTCCTGCCACCTTTAAATGTCATCCCTGACTGCAGTCAGCCTTGAGTCTTCTTACGCCAATACATGCTAGCGCTTCTGCCTAAATGTCAGGCTTGATTCCTTCCATCCTAATTAAGCATCTCTCTTCCTTAACCAGCTTACCCAGTCAATCACCCAGGAGCACCTATATCCTGGGTCCAGCACCCTCCATGGTACAGGGAGAGGGGCACTGCAACAGTTCCTGCCATTAGCTCCCAATCCCGGAAACTGACAATCAAATTAACCAGTGAGTAAAAGCCAAAAGCAGGTTATAATTAACTACCTATGTTTAGACCAGGTTTGTCTGTAACCATAGATTTACAAAAGTGCTTTCTGGTCTGTGTTCTTTTTTTCTAAATATAAACCCAGTCTTAGAATCCTAGTACCTTGAGCCTGAGTTGACAACGACTAAATTGACTGTCCCCAGCTCAGAAGAGGACCTTCAGTGATTCACTACCCCCCCCCCCCCCCCCACTAAGCCTTCCTCTGGGTGGGCGGGAATGATAGGGCGTTCAGGGCTGAGAACCACTTTGGCAGCAGCAGAAGGTAGGTCTTTCTCGGCAGAATGATTCTCATGGACACTGTAGGCTCTTTGGAACCTGGCTGGCAAAATCCCTAGTGCCAGACCATCACTGTGAATGGCCACACCTAGTTGCTTCCCCCTGACCCATAGCCTGATCATCACTTCGCTTTAAAAAAAAAAAAAGGGGGGGGCGCCTGGGTGGCTCAGTCGGTTAAGCGTCTGCCTTCGACTCAGGTCATGATCCCAGGGTCCTGGGATCGAGCCCCGCATCGGGCTCCCTGCTCAGCAGGAAGCCTGCTTCTCCCTCTCCTACTCCCCCTGCTTGTGTTCCCTCTCTTGCTGTCTCTCTCTGTCAAATAAATAAATAAAATCTTTAAAAAAAAAAAAAAAGGCATAAAATGTTCAGGCCTTTTCCACGAAGGCTACAAGTCAAAGGGTCAACTGCTATCTAAGGTTATCTGAGTCCTTTTTATGGACAAGGTGGGAAATCAAGAAGCTGGGAGGGGACGGGGTGCATGGGTGGCTCCGTCGGTTGAGCATCCGACTCTTGGTTTTGTCTCAGGTTGTGATCTTGGGGTCCTGAGAACGAGCCCCGTGTCTGACTCCATGCTCAGCGCAGAGGTGGCTTGAGATTCTCTCTCTCCCTCTGCCCTTCCTGCTCATGCCCTCTCTCTCTAAAATAAATAAATCTTAAAAGAAAGAAAGAAAGAAGCTGGGAGGGGAAGAAGCTGCCTGTTCTTTGTGCTTATGCTTATGTATTAAACTGAATTCACAGGGTTACAAAGAAACAAGCCCTAAACGGAGTCCCTTTCGCTAAAGCCCATGAAGACTTTCCTAGTTGCAGTTCCAGGTCTCCCAGGAGGGAAGTTTCAAACCAATCGGTCTGGAATACCCTGATCAGCACTAGTGAGGTAATCTGCCTGATAAAAGAACCCCCCGCCTTCCCCTAAGGGAAGGTGACCTGGCCTTGAACAATCCTTTTCTTTCGCTCATAAACCCAGTCGTGTTTCTGCCTAGAAAATCCTTCCACTTTGAATGGTTCCTTGGTGCTCCTCTCAACTTGCCAGATGGGATGCTGCCTGGTTCACAAATTGTTGAATAAAGCCAATTAGATCTTTACATTTACTCAGCTGAATTTTGTTTTTTCAACAATAGTGATGTGCGGTTTCAGGTGACGGCAGGTATTAACTTCATTAAATGCGCTTACGGGCTTTGGGGGCTCCGTGGAAACGTCTACCGCATGGAGATATTCCCCATTGGACTGTGAAGGGGGAGATGTCGTGCACTCTTAACTTCCCCATTTTATAGGGCAGGGAACTGAGGCGTGGAGAGGAAAGATGACTTTTTTAGGGGCGCCTGGCTGGCTCAGTTGGTTAAGCGTCTGCCTTCGGCTCAGGTCATGATCGCAGGGTCCTGGGATTGAGCCCCGCATCGGGCTCCCTGCTCAGTGGGGAGCCTGCTTCTCCCTCTCCCTCTGCCTGCTCTTCCCCCCCCCCGAACCCGGCTTGTGCTCTTGTGCTCTCTCCCTCTCTCTCTGGCAAATGAATAAATAAAATCTTAAAAAAAAAAAAATGACTTCTTTAAGGTCATGGTGAATTGGTGCAGGGCTTGACTTAGAACGTGGGACTTCACAAATCCTTGTCATGTACCCCTTCCTCTCCCACAACCTAGATCTTCTTCCCCCACCTCTGGGTCTTCCTTTGTGCCATCTGGGGGAAGGACTGAGCTGGTGGCACAGCCAGGGTGAGTCCTGGCTCTGTCACCGTGTGCCCCTGAACAAGTCCTTTAACGCTCCAGGGACTGTGGAAAGATGAAAAGAGACAGATGGATCGCAGCGGCCCCTTCCGATTCTAACAGCCTGTGAGTTTGTGTGCTGGGGATGCTCTTCTTCTACCCACTGGGGGAGGAAGTTGGGCTGTTTCCTTAACCTTAGGAGGAATAAGGGATAAAAAAGAGCTGCCAGGGGGGCGCCTGGGTGGCTCAGTTGGTTAAGCGACTGCCTTCAGCTCAGGTCATGATCCCAGGGTCCTGGGATCGAGCCCCGCATCGGGCTCCCTGCTCTGCGGGGAGCCTGCTTCTCCCTCTCCCACTCCCCCTGCTTGTGTTCCCTCTCTCGCTGTGTCTCTCTCTCTCAAATAAATAAATAAAATCTTAAAAAAAAAAAAAAAAAAGAGCTGCCAGGTGTGGGCTGATCACGACCAGTGATTTGCAAGGGAAGGAGGATGGGGGTTGTGAGAGTCCCCGGTGCCGGGGGACCAAAGCCAGAGCCTCACCCAGAATACCCAGTACAACGTAAAGCAGCCCTTTCAAAGTGCGTTCCTCTCTTGCTTCGTCCCACCTTGAAGGGACCATTTACTCTCTCCAAGCTCCCTCTGACCCCTTGACAGCTGCTTGCCCAGATGCAACACTGGCCGGGTTCCTCTAATTTCTGCTCTGTGTTCAGTAGTTAAGACCCAAAGAGAGGGATTCTTCAGGAAAATGAGGTACTACTTTTAGTTTATCAGCAAGACTTCTTCCCTCCTATACTTTGTCTTTCTTAGCACTTGAGTGTGCCACTTGGAAGCCCCCTCACTATTGTCCGTAAAACCATCCCGCACACACCATGCTGGCCAACGTGCCAGTCACCAGCCGCGAAATACAGCTAGAAAGTCACTTCCTCGTCACACTAGCCGAATTTCAGGTGCCCGTAGCCACCATGTTGGCAGCGCAGATGTGAACATTCTCATCACCACAGAACGTTTGACAAGACGGAGCTGCTCCAGAACGTAAGCTCCCCGCGGGCAGGGACTTGGATCTCAAGTAACTTACGACATTCCTGGCACATCAATTTGTTGAAGGTGTACATTGAATTCATGGATAGACAGATTAGATAGAGCAGAGAATAGGATATGGTGTCAGAACAGTTAGGCTAGTCATTCCAAATTGCACAGCAGGCTTCTAAAAAACTGACTGTTCTTAGTGTCCATTCTCTAAGAAGTTTCTGAGCACCCACTGGTGCTCCCCAAGGAAGGCTATGAAAAACACCACCACTAAGAGAAGAGGTAGTTAAATGTAATAGAAGGAGCAGAGGATTGGGAGAGACAAGGCCCAGGCTCCAGTCCAGACTGCATTCAAAAGGGCAAGTGGGGATGAGTCAGCCCCTTTGAGTCTCAGTCTCTTCAGCTGTAAAATGGGACTAATAGCTCCAAGGACTTGTTTGTATGAACCAAATAGGATAACATAACAGAAAGTACTATGGAAACTGTAAAGAGTTGGATGTTTGTGTTATTGACCTTGTCCTCAAGTTGTCTCTGGGTCCCATTGCCACAGGCTTTAAGAATATTTGCCTTCTCAGGTGCCTGGGTGGCTCAGATGGTTAAGTGTCTGCCTTCGGCTCAGGTCATGATCCCGGGATCCTGGGATCGAGTCCCGCATTGGGCTCCCTGCTCCTTGGGGAGCCTGCTTCTCCCTCTGTCTCTGCCTCTCTCTCTCTCTCTCTGTCTCTCATGAATAAATGAATAAAATCTTTAAAAAAAAAAAGAATATTTGCCTTCTCCAAATGCCCTCCTCCTCCCCACCCTGGGATCATTACTTTAATCCACCATGCACAGCTGCAAGGAGATATTTCCGCTAAAATACCACTATTACCATGCCCCCCCCCAAATAAAATGGCTCCTTACTGTCTATAAGATCAAGATCAATCTCCATCTTCCAATATTTGATACCATCACACGCCCCATTTGCTTGGGGAGCTCCTATTTCATGATTCTCAGGTAGGACCTTCCCCAAGTGAGAAAGCTTATTCCTGTTACAAATGCACCTCTGCCTCACCCATGTCTTTCCTTCTTCTACCTTTCCAAACGGCACTGGCTCCCTTGAATTCACCCCGTCTATAACTCCAGCATTCCTCAGCGAGTCTCTGGTCTTGCACATTATATAACATGTTCCCCCACATGGGCTTGTTCTCTACCTGCTTCACGTGTCTTAGCTCTTCCACGATGCTGAACCCAAGAAGCAGTACTTAGGTACCTAGGGATGGGGACAGGGTGGTTAGCCCTGGACACCTGGGTTTAGATGTGGGCAGAGGGATAGGGAATGAGGTGAACCAAGAAGAAAATCAGGCTTGAAAAGACAGTCCAACTAGCTTTGCACAGGTGGACTATGCTTTTCCTTCAATGGATTCCATGTTTTAAACATTTCAAATACCTTGTGTTTATTAATAATTCTTTCCCCCATTTGTTATACCTTAGCGGTTGATATAGTTTCAGCCAAGTCAAAGGAACATAAAATTTTAGTTGAGGCTTTACTTTAGAGACAGGACTTTTTTTGGTTGTAGCAATTGATCTCACCCTGGATCAAAACTCTATGACCCCACTATTCATCTAGAGACTTCTCATACTGGTCTAGGAGGAGGGATAGCCAATGATGGTTGTGATGCGGAGCTCGGTGACTTAAGATGATAGGCTAGGGTCAAACAGAGTATACGGTTATTAGCCAAGGTCATCCCAGATGATGATCCCAGGCTCCCAATCCACTGCAGAAGGCCTGGGTGTGCAGCCCCAGACTTCATCCCCTTCGTGATAAATACCATGTCCCCAGGGGAGAGGAGGGTTAGAGCCAGGCAGTCAGTGCCTGTGTGAGGCTGAAGCCAGCACCACAATTCTGGCTGAGTATAAACAGAGGGCCCAATAAAAACACCTAATTATAGGGCAGGCTGGATGGACCCAAGAGGGGGACTCTGTTGGGGGCCCTGAAGCCTGAGGACAGACAGGCTGAGCATCTCCCAGATCAGCCACCACTGGCCTCAGACTGGAATGAGCTTCATGTGAACAGATGGGCTGACAGAGAAGGCGCTTCTTAGCTCCCAGGGCCATGGAGAGCATTCTCCCCAGGAGCATCTAGCAGCTTCCTAGAAGATGCTCCTTAGTGCAGGACAATTAGGATTTTACATGTTTGGGAGACTGTTGCCTCATCCATAGAATGGAAGAGCTAATTCATAGAATTACTAAGAAATAAATGCTGTCAGGAGTAACTTCCGAGCTCTTTGCTCTTGGCTAAATGCTGCAAAAGATGATATGCTTTCTTCCAAAGTGGGAGATGGAAGTGTTGTGAACAGCAGTGGTCCTAAACCTGGACACAAAATACAGTTCTCGTCCTCCTACCTGCAGGTGCTCGTCCCTCTTGCCAGGCACCGAAATACTGCTAGTCACTCAACTCTACTAAGGTCATGGCGCACTGTCCGTGCTTAATATGCCTTTCTCATGCTACTGATAGAAAACGAGTTTCTGTGCTACCTTTCCTCCCCAGGGTCTCAAAGCAGGTTCACCCAGGTGTGTTAGTCTGACCTTCCTCAGAGGCTGACAAGAGGGACAGACATCTGTAACTTCCTGGTGGAGAATGGGGACTCCGTGTTCAAGGGGCACACCCCACATCCCCTAGAGCTTGGACTGGGACCTTAAAACACAAGCATCAGGATCATCTTCTCGAAGCCGACTAAGTGAACACTCTGCAAATGGGTGACTGAGTAATAAGCACCAGGTAGACTCCAGATGGAGCCTGGATTTTAAGCTTCTCTGGAATCATTTCACTGAGCTCTTTGTGTGTGTGTTTGGGGGTGGGGGGAGATGCTGCTTCTGGCTCTCTACACCATCACAGGATGGGTGGATTTGGTCCCTCACTTCATGGAGGGGATGTAATCAGTCAAGTGGCCCTAGCTCACATACCACTGGCTGAGTGCACGTCTTCACAGCTTTCAGGGTCCAGGCCTAAACCACAGCAACGGTGTTATGTGGGTGTACGTTCTGCCTGCAAGTGGAGCAAAGCACCTGGCCCCTCCCATCCAGCCTGAGCAATAGGCCAGAAAGGGGGCCCTGCGACCGAACCCCATCTCAGCAAAGGGCACCCACACTGGCAAGCCTGTTTCATTAGCGGCCCAGCTGTTCTCAATGAGGGACAGGAGTCTCACTAATGAATATGCTGAGTGCAAGGTCACCAGAGGATCTGGCCTTGAGCCTTGGCCTTGCTATTTACTAACTGCAGTTTGGGGGAAACCTCTTTGGGCACGGAGCTCTCATCCGTAAAAGTGGATTGGTAATGATGACTTCACAAAGCTACCGTAAGACTTAAGAGACCATGTGCATAGTGGTCAGACCCGTGGCCTCAGGAGACAGATCTGGATTTGAATCCTGGCCCATCACTCACGTGCTAAAATTTCCTGAATCTAGCTGACCTCCAGTTTTCTCGCCTGACACCAGAGAATGGTAACAATACTTAAGAGTGTTGTTTGGAGGCTTTCACTGGTGGTGCCTGGCGCGCAGCAGGACCTCAGTAAACTCTCCCTGTTAATGTTGCAGACACAAGATGTCGAGCACGATGCGCATGCAAACAGTTGTGATTCTTTTCTAGGCTTTGGGCAAGGGTGGCCAATATGTGCCGTGCTTTGCATATAGTAAATGCATAATGAGTATCTGCTTTGTGTAATTATGGCATCCTTAGCAGCAGCTTCGCTCTGGAATTCAGCTCAGAGATTAGTATATCATTTGCAGTAACTACATTCCAGGCTGCCAGCCCTACAAATTAGACCAACTCAAGATATGCAGTCCATGATTGGGCTGTATCTCAGGGGAGGGTTTCTGGTGACAGCGAAAGCCACAAGGGATCCGACCTCGGGACTGTCGTGTCAGCAGAGGCTCTTCCTCCCACAGCGAGGAGAAACATACTGCCGTGTGTGGCTGGGGCACGCGCTGTGCGGGGACCGCTCTGGGACCAGAACACACAGCCGTCCCAGGCTGCCGGGCGGCAAAGACTTTCTCCATTTAAGTGCAGCCAAAGCTGAGGGCTCTCCCTCCCTCCCTTCTTTCTTCCCCATGTCTCCATCCCTCACTGACAGCCCAGAACTCGGTAGGTGGCAAATCAGCATGAAGGTCTGGTGTGCGCAAGTGACCCAGGGACTAGGACACACAGCATGGGGCTGCGGAGAAAGGGACGGCAGCTCCTCTCCTCCAGCCACCCTCCGACCTGCAGGATGGGAGTTTGAGGTTGCCCACGGCCTTTGGAAGTGAAGATTTCATCAGTTTCCAGCCCCTGCGTGAGAGAGCTCTCCGTTTTCTTATTTGCCACATGAATTTCTCCAAGCACAGAGACATGTTCTTTCCCTTGTCTCCAGGATCGGGGACTCTGCCTCTTTCCACTTAACAGGGATGCTGATAGGAAGTGCTAATCAGGGTCACTCCTTGCATGAAGCGCTTTACCTTCCTGTGCCATCAATCCTCCCAGCAATCAGCTCAGGACGATCATCCCTTAGACAAACAAGGAAACGGAGGCTCAGAGATGCTGAGTAGCTCGGCCAAGGCAACAGGAGGATTTTAAATTGCAGAGTCAGGATTTGAACCCAGGTAGTTGGCCTGAGTCCCCATCTGCTCAGCGCTGCTCCTAAGCCTGGCAGACACCCTTTGTTCTCCCAGACTGGGGAGCTCCAATTCTCATCATGTCTCTATAAAGAACCTTTCCAACCCCTTAGCCACCCCAGTGCCCAGTGTCCTTTCTGGACCTTCTCCAGCACTGTTTTTTTTTTTATCTCTGAACGTGCAGGAGCCCAAACCACCCAGTGGCTGACCCTACTGTTTACACAGAACTTAGCGATATGTCATTTTATTCTCCCAGCAATCCTGGTGGGGGCTCGGGCTGGCCAGGTCACAGAGCCAGGTGCAGCCCAGGACCCACATCTCCTGTGCCCTTTTCTCCTCCCAGCTACAGCTGCTTCTAGGTACTGGTCTCAGCACTGTCTCTCCCTGCCCCTGCCCGCCCCCCCCCACCCCCAGGGTGCCCTGCATGTCTAGAGAGAGAATAGCATTCCTTAAAGCTTACTGGCTGATGCCCCAGGCCAATTCCACCCCTGAAGTCACTCAGGGTCCATTCATTCATTCTATTCGCAGCATATGAGCTCTCACTTGGATGATTTTAGAGGTTCTCTTGGCTGCTGGTTTTGTACCCCGCTTCCATCTCCCAATTCCCAGCCCACCCCCACTGGGGCCAGAACAATCTTCCTAAAATACTAACCTGGATTATGCCATGGTCTTGCTGACCCCAAGCCCCCTGTGCTGGCTCCCATCAGCCTAGCTGCCGTGCCCCCACACCTTTTACCCTTCTACCACGAAGCTCTGTGGAACCCCGTAGTTGCCTGAAATACCTTGAAGTTCTATTGAACCCATTTGTCCCCTTGGCTTTTTCTAGTGAGATTGTCCATACCTCCTCTTTTTGGTCTAATGAACTTAAAGGATGACTTTAAGACTAAGCCAAGACTTCCCCTCCTCAGAGGAATCCTTCCAGAACTTCCTTCTGAATCACGCATCTCCTTCATTGTCCCTCCCAGACTTTACTTCTCTATATCCCACCATTGGACTGTAGGCTCCTTGGAGATTAGGCTCAGTTATCTCTTTAACTTTGTGCCTTTGAAATATAGAACGTAGTAAATGCCTTGAAACTGAGGAATGAATGAATGAGTCCTCCCCTGCTGTCCCCACTCCAGCAAAGTAGCCATCTTCTGAGGTCTCATAGCACTTTATAATATTCTTCTATTAGCACTTGCCAGTCCTCAACTATTTCCTTCTGTGTCTGTTTTCCTCACTATACTGGAAATATTCTTCATTAGACTTTCGAGGGTGGGAGGAACAGTCCTGAGCACAAAGCCCAGCACATAGTAGGTGCTTAATTAATTGAATGGAGTGACTTCCAGGTCTTTGCTCTTTCTTGCCAATGCTAATCACAGAGAGGCACCATCTTACACCTCAAATAACCTCTGCTTCAATGCAGTGGCTTAAATTTGCTCACACTGAAGCCCCCTTCCCCTTGTCTATCAACCCCTATGTTGGGAGCTCCTGCAAGGGTCTACCTCATTGGCATGGCACCAAAAGAGCCTCTGCGTCATCCGCAGATATGCAACTTTCACTCTGAATTTCCTTTTCCAGATCATTCATAAATACATTAGAGAAGCCCAGTCATGGGGATGAAAAGTACAGCCAAGGCAACACAGTCAAGAATGTTGTGATAACTTCGTATGCTGACAGGTGGTAAGCACTATGCTTATTGCGGTGAGCATAACGTACAGAATTATCGAATCGTTATGTTGTACGCCTGAAACCAATATAACACTGGATGTCAACTCTACTTCAATTTTACAAAAGGATAACCTCTCAACACCCTTCCAAAACGTGAAAGAAGCTCAGAGTCAGCATCAGCCACTATTCAAACTCCAGCTCTTGGGCCTTGGTCTGCACTCCTCATCCTGGGTCCACATTGCTTTAGTGCCCTTCATTACGGAAAGGGGGGAGACGGAATGTTGTTGATCGATCCGTTCATCTGTCCCACACGTGTTGAGCATCTGAGAAGGAGTGGGCCTTGTGCCGGACTCCAGGAAATTCAGTGATAGATAAAACATAATTCCTGGCCTCAAGGAGCTCAGCTGAGACAGAAGACAATCACAATGCCCAGTGACGCATGTACACGGTCATTTACAGAGTGCAGGTGGGCCATTGAGAGGGAGAGATTAACTTTGCCCAGAGACTGGGCATGATCTGAGCTGGGCCTTGATGGATGAGTGGAATTTGCCATCTAGACAGGAAGGGAGAAGGAACGGCAGGTGAAATATGGGAAAGGGGGGAGGGGCTCGAACCTCCAATGTGGCCAGCAGTGGGCTAGGGGAGGGGGCACGGCAGGAGAGAGAAACCTTACCATGGACATGTTCTCACTGGGGGAAAATTTTTGTTTCTAAAAGACTGTGGGTCAATGACATTAATGTAGTGATAACATGGACTATGAAAAGGCATATTAATTATGGCCTTCCCTCTGCCAATAGCCAGAAAAAGCCAGAGCCTCAACTAAAAAGCTAAGGAAAGAAAAAGGTATTCTTTCATCCTACACTAACAACACTGATATATTTATATATGTGTTCGTGGGATTGCAATGGTCTCCCCCCAGTGACTGTAAGCTACCTGAGGGCAGAGACTCTGTAATGATCTGTGTGGAATCTCAAGAGCCTTGAGTTGCTTGGTACAGAGTGAGCACCCCATAAATACTTAAAGAACTCTCTGGACTCCTGCCACTTGTCAGGAACTATAGTAGGTACTTGGGGTAGAGAAACGGACTAGACACATTGCCTGTCCTTCAAATGAGGAGGCTTAGCAAGTCTTGCTCCACTATGCTCTAGTTCCTTAGGTAGCCAGTTTCGGAATGATAAGAAATTATTTGTTTTACAGCTTGGGGAAAAAAAAGACCTTCCTATAAGCCGAGAGATGAATTTTTCCAGTTGACAGGAAAGGCCTCAGCAGCCTTCCCCAGCCTGCTCGCAGCACTAATCTCACAGTGTCCTTCCCTCTTGCTACTCAGGCAGATGGGTCTGCTGGGAGGGTAAGAGCTCACCTACAGCTCACAGACAGCGTTCCAGACAGGGGAAGGGTCTGGGAGCAAACGACATTTCACGCTCACACACGATCATGAGCTTACAACACATTCTCAGTCACAATCACACTCAACACGTGCTCACACCCATGCTCACACAAAACATACGCTCACACGTGCCGACATACACACACACACACGTGCATGCGTGCACACACAGCCTGAGCTGTTAAAGTGACAGCACTCACATTTTCCATTTATTGGTGATTTCAAAACAGGAAGCCTCGGTGGGGAGGGAAGGTGTTGGTGCAGCGAGAGTGGCTGTCAAGGGGCCCAGGTGCCTGGGCGGGATTCAGGAGGGACATCTCGCTGGTGCCGGGCTCCTTCATGGGCAGGGGAGCCCCCGGCCCGGCCCAGCTTCTGAGCAGCGTCAGTCCAGGGCCTGGATCTGACCATTCAGCTGGCCAGGCGGCCACAAAGATGTCCCAGATCGCATCTCTCCTGTGGCCAGGGGTTTTCTGTGAGGAAGGAGGGAGCCCCCTAGGCCTTCCTGTCTGCCAACGGGGAGCCCCTTTCTCCTTTGGAAACCACCTCTTCCAGGAGCCCTCCGGGACTGGAACTAACTCCTGCATGCCGCTCTCCCTCGCCCCTTAGGCCCTCTGCTGCTTACTCAGCCATGCTCCTTTGCAATGGCATATTATGTCTGGTGACCTGTCCCTACTCCACCCCAACATGGAATTAACCAGGGACCTGCTTTCTACTATCCAGTCCTTGCAGCACCTTGTGTTTTCCAAAGTCTTTTCATAATCGGCGTGTCCTTCAATCTTCAGGACTGCCCCCCTGAGTTTGCAAACCTTGTGCCCATTTTACAGATGGAGACTGGGAGCAAAGAGATGAAGTCCCATGTGCCAGAGTTCCAGAAGCAGACCTTCTGATCTCAACTCTTCATAAAAAAAGTCACAACTACTGTCTTGTACCTGGCTCTGAACCCAAGGGGTGTCTAAGCTGGCCAGGTATATCAGAACAGCCAGGGGAAAACCCGAAGGTAGGAAGGACTGAAAGGCAAGAGGGCATAAAGTGCACTCACGGGCTGGCAGGCAGCCAGGCACAGCCTGGGCCGTCTCTCCTACATCTATGCACCCACAGAGCAAGCCACACACACACACAGCAAACTACACACACACACACACACGCGCATGCACGCATGCACACACAGAAATAAATCCTAGCTGGCTTGGCACCAGGAGGGCATAGGTCCATTTATATAGTTTAATTGCCTGAGGAATTGGGGCTGATTCCCGCAACTTAACAGGACTGAGGGGAAGCCCTAGCGAGAAGACATTTCTGGGGGCAAACGACATTTCTGGAACGTTGCTTTCTCTTGCTCTCGGAGAGAAGGGGTTAAAAGCATTTTTTCCCTCAGCAGTGACCTTGCAGAGGAAAGTGGTCTCCCTGAAGCTGCCTGCCGTGCTCCTGCCAGAGGGGGCTCCAGAGGATAGAGCAGGGGTGTCACGGGCCACCGGGCTGGCCCAGGGGGATGAAATCTGGTGACAGCATGCATGTGGCTGGAAGGAGACAGGAGAGGCCAAAAAAAAAAAAAAAAAAAAAAAAAAAACCAACCCACAACTGGGCTGGATTTTTCTGCCAGGCTAGCATTTCTGTCAGACCACGACCTCCTTTTCTTGCTTCCCTTCCTTCCAGGTTTCACAGACTCAACAGCCGGGACTTACAAAACGGAACATCGGAGGTCACAGGAAAAAGGATGGGTTAGACTCAGGGATAGCCCTGGAATTTCCTTTCCTGGAGATCTTCAGGACCGAAATGAGAGGCTCCTGCACTTGGGAGGATTTGTGCTCTGCTCCTTGGCTTCTTTCCCTTCCCCTGTCTGGAACGCTGTCCAAATCTCTCTTCCTCCAAGTCCCATCCTTTTCTTAAAAGCCTCTCCTGACCTTCCAGGCTTCCGTGCTCCCGGAGGCCAGAGACCATGACCCTGGAGCCTTGCTGGTGGACACTGAGAAAGCGGATGCCCAGAGGACCCGGGACCCCACCCAACTCTGAGTATCTGTTGTCACCACACTGTCCTTAGCGGGGGTGGTGGGGAGAGGCTTCTTAGGGGTGTTCTCCAGCATCTGACAGGAGTGGTTAAACTGGCCTGTGTGGGCGGTGAATGCGGCCCGGGTTCCAGAAGAGATCTGGGCAGAAGGCGGGTGGGGGAGAGCTGTCCTAGGGAAGCCGGACAGCTTGGGTTGGGTCACACACCAAGGAATTGCTCAAGGCTGGTTTCGTTGGTCAGCAGAAGGGTCCAGGAAGCAGAATCTGTGGGAGGGAAACTGGGCTGCTCACTCCAGAAGCCTGGCTACCCAAGTTCAGCAAGTTCACGTTCGTGGGGCCTTGCGGGAGGGGAGGGGAACATCTGGGCTCCTCGCTATGGGTCTGTGCTTTTCCAAGCAAAGCGTCACTGAACTCCGCTATCCAAGGAGGTCAGCACGCCTACCAGGAGACCGACAGAAATTTCAAATTTGCAGTATGTCATTACTGCAGTAGGTCCTGGGAACTGGGCCGTGGAGCGACCACTCTATGAACGGAGTTAGATCTAAAAGTGAGGGGCTTGGGACGAGGCAAACAGGATCTATCTCTAGCTGTGTACATCAGCTGAATTGTGCTGTGAACCAAAATTTGCTTATTAGTAAACAACCAACACAAAGTGTGCTATTTTTTGTGGCCAATCTATATTTTGTTTGTTCGGGTTCATTTCCTTTTTGACACATTTCATGAATATATTTGTACCACGATCAAATTCATGATTCTTAAAATTCACTATTAGGAAAAAAATAAAGACACCAAACAAATCCAGAACATGAAAATATTCTATGAACTGAGAGTAAATTGAACATATTTTTTTTTTTTCTGTGCAAGTTCTTGTAGAAATCTGAGTCACATCACAATGTCAGTCCTTAAACTAACTGGAGGCTAAAGCCAATCTTCCTTCCTTGATTTAATAGAAAATAAATTTCATCATTTTTAGAGGTGAAAAGAGTAAATGACTTAGAAGTACTTTTACCTTATTGGGTAAATTTACTTTGATGACTGAAAATAAAGTGTGTCAGTATGCATTTTTCAAGTAAGCAGGAATCAAAATTCCTAAGAACAACTGGCTTTTAAGTTAGCTATCTTATCCCAAGCCTCTTGTCTCATTGACACAATTAACTCCCACTAAAGCAGGACTTCTGCTAAAAAAAAAAAAGGGGGTGTGTAAATAATGGGTTCTGGGGGGCGCCTGGGTGGCTCAGTCGGTTAAGCGTCCGCCTTCGGCTCAGGTCATGATCTCAGGGTTCTGGGAAGAGTGGAGAGCCTGCTTCTCCCTCTGCCTCTGCTCCTGCCCCTGCTTGTGCTCTCAGTCTCTCTCTCAAGTAAATAAATACAATCTTTAAAAAATAAAAAAAATAAAAAATAAAAAATAAATGGTCCTGTTTCATTTTAAAAGTAATGCAGTTACATTTTTAGAAAAGATAAATGTGCAAAGATATATCTACTAACCCCATGTAGGTGTTCAGTACCTCAAAGCTGGCCTCATCCCCCCCTCTGGCTTCTGCTTGCCGCCCCACCCTGTGGGGTGGCCAGCACCCAGCTCGCATGCCACGGTGCCTCAGAGTCCAGAGACCCTAGAGCAGGGTGGCTTCTGTTCAGATCCTAGCTGTGTTGCTGTGTGATTGTGGGCAATTTACTCAACCTCTCTGAGCATCACTTAGTTCTTGTGTAAGATGGGAACAATACCGGGACCTGCCTCTTATGGTTATTCTGTGAATCAAGTGAAATCAAAAAAGGGACTTAGAGCCCAGCCTGGCGCATACCAAACTCTCTGTGAACATTTGCAGGCATTCTAATCCTGGGACAACAAATGATTCAGGCTTCTCTGGGCCAAACGTCCTCTTTCAGATCACATGATGTTTCATCAGGAAACATGTCAGGAAAGCCCATCCCTTTTTCTTCACCTGGGAACACCAAGCTCACAGTTCCAGAGTCAGTTAAAATACCAGCTTTACTAAAACATTTTCTTGTAGCTGACTCTCCCCCACCCACTTTAAAGCTGCCTGGTAGCTCCTGAACCCAGCCACGGTCTACTGAAATTGTGTCTTCTGGTCTTGCTTTTCCACACAGTCTGGGAGCATTCAGAGCACAGAACTGAAGATTACTCCTCTTTCCACTGTAGATGCCAGGCACCCAAGAAGACACTCACTGTTTATTGAACGAATAAAACAAGATGGAATCAGATGGCATCTGTGTAGATGCCAGGATGCATAGAGCATATGGCTTTAGAGAAATATAATCCATATTACATCTCTTCCAGAAACCAGTTATTTCTGGTTGGAAATGAACTTAACCAAATCAGATGTCATGGAACACAGGATAAAAAGACAAACTGAAAGAAAAATTAGGGGAATGGTTTCAGCGTTTTGCTATCTTTCTAGGAAGGAAGTACTACCCATCTGTAGGTAAGTGTCTTAGGAGTTTAATGGGAAAGGGATACTTTTGAGCCACTGCTTGGCCCCAAACACAAACACTCTTCCATCAGGACAATTTTGGACAAAGCAAATAATGTCAATTTGCCAAATCAGGGAGGAAACAGGGATGATAAATTAGCCCTACACTTGAAATGAAACTTTTTGGAAGACAAGATTATTGTTTTATTTTAGTATAGCACAGAATTGTGGAAAGCAAAATTAGGGCTCTTGAAAATCAGGTGAGAGCAAGACCTTCAGGTACGCTACTGAGAGTGGAGGGGGAGAGGCGGGATGGGGATGGGAAGGACACTGACTGAAGAATTCATTGTATGCTAACCGCCATTCCAGATCCTTGACACAAAATATGATGCTCGAGAACCTCAGAGGTAAACAGTATCATCCCCATGTTACTGATGGGGAAATGGAGTCTCGGCATGGTTAAGTGACCAAGGCGAGGTCAAATGCTCACAAGTGGGGTTTTGCTCTGTATAAAATTCATCCATCAACAATCATAGTGTGGATGGTTTTTCTCTTTCTCTGCTATAATCCATCCTCCTCTCTTCTGTTAATTTTCCTAAAATAAGGTGAGCTACATGTTGTCCTCCTTTAAAACAATCAGTGGTTTCCTTATGTTCAAAAAATAAAAATTCCAATACTCAAACTCATTAATGTAACATTCTCTATAGGCTCAACTTCCCCTGTGGCTCATCCTGCCTCTTTACAACTATCACACTTGACCACGTTCCCTTGTCATACTGCATCAGTCCATGCCTCAGCTTCCTCGACACATGTCCGTCCTGCATTGTTTGCTTTATTCGCACTGAAATCTTTTGTATCTCCCCCTTCTTCCTCCCTGGGAACTCCTCCTTTACATTTCTGCCATCTTCCCCAAACCTCAATCTCACTTTTCCTTGTAGCTAAAAGCTACTGTAATCTGGCACCTCACCACTAAAATTCTCTAAAGGGGCACCTGGGGCGGCTCAGTCAGTTGAGCGTCTGACTTGATTTTGGCTCAGGTCATGATCTCAGGGTTGTGAGATTGAGCCCCGTGTTAGGCTCCATGCTGGGCATGGAACCCGCTTAAGATCTGTCTCCCCTCTTGCTCTGTGCCCCCCAACTCCTCATAAGAGTGCACGCTCTTTCTCAAAAATAAATAAATAAATAATAAATAAATAAAATGAACATGCTCTAAGGCTCTTCATGCCAAAAATAATGTGAAAAATAATGGCTACTATTTACTGAACATTTAGATGCTGATCTGAATTCTGAACAATCACTCCAATTTATGGGTGAGGCTCAGTGCAAAATTCAGGGACTTGTCTCAGATTACTGAGTAAGTAGCAGGGAGAATTTGGATCACTGCAGTTTAGTCAATGGGCTTTACGAATTTCAGTCTCTCATGACTTCTCAAGAGCATGTCACATTATTGACACTCTCTTTACTCTCTACTTTTTACTTCCCTGACTCTGTCCTTTTGGATTTTCTTCTCTTTTCTCTAGCTATTCCTTCTCAGCTTCCTTTGTAAACTCAGACTCCTTTGCCGGCACTTGAGTTGGCTGGTAGTCCTCAAGAAGCTGTTCAATTTTCCTTTTCACATTCTGTGTGCTCTTCATAGGAGATCTTAGCCATTCGCAGGGCTAGAATTTCTGCTTCTACGTGTTAATGACTCGCTACATGTCATCCTTTTCTCTCTTAAACTTTGGGCTTCCAAAACACGTTCCTTTCTGGAAGTCAGTACTTAAATATCTTGCCTGTATTAAACCTCATGTATTCAAAAACCAAACTCACCTTCCCCCCTCCAAACCTGCTTCTTTCCAGATTCTTTTCGTTAATGACACACGATCCATCCAATTTCCCAAGTTAGAAGCTCAAGATCAACCCTTGACTTCTCCCCTTGCTTCTCTCTTCTATCCAATTAATCACTAAGTCCTGTTCAAGTCTGCCTCCTAAATTTATTACACACCTGTTCTCTTCAGTCTGCTGTCCCCTCTCTGTGCTAACCCATTGTCGACTAACTATCACAAGGGCATATTCTAGCAGATCTGTTCTTTCCAGTTTTGCCTTTGCAATTTTTCTCCAAATATGCAATAATCACACTACTCTTCTGCTTAAAACCTCGATAGCTCCCTATATCCTTTAGGATAAAACATCAGAACCTTCATAAGGCCAGTAAGACTGTATGATCTATTTCCTGGCCCCTCCCAGCCTTCCTTCAGGCCACTCCCCCCTGCTCTTATACACCAGTCACGTGAGATGTTTTTCAGTTCCTTGAACATGCTTCATTTTCCCAAACTGAGCAAGTGACTGTGTACCTCTCTCTTCAGGAACATTCCCCAATGCCGATGTCTCTGTTACCTTCCTTGTCTCAGCTTAAATCTTGCTTTCCCTGATATCTTAGACTAATTTCACACTCATTCTCATGACACCCTGCATTTCTCTTTCCCACTATTCATCTTGCTTATACTTATTGTTTTTCTTCCTCCCATATATATATATTTGACTACTGATATATTGATTATATATAAACATATATATTTGACTATATAAATAGATACATTTGACTATTATTCTCAGTGCTAAGAGACATACATGGCATGTGGTAGATTCTCAGTAAAAATGAACAGCCTAGCAGGTCTGTCATTTTTGAATACTGTAAAACTGTGATAAATTTTATATTGAAACTGTATTTTAATATGCCCGCTTTGAATCCTTACATGAAAATGTTCTTGGAGTTGTTATAAACACATCCCAAAGAAGCAATATTTAATAAAACCAGATTTAAAAAAAAAATGAGGCAGTTGTCCCACTCCCGCCTCCCCCAGGGGATGCACACAAACTATCACAACACGTGGTCTCTGTTTTTAGGTTGTGTGTCTTCCTCCCCCGCTCCCCCACGCTGGACTCAAACTCCTTGAGGACAATTCTAGTATGTTCCATGGTAACTTACATGCCACTGATACTTAGCAAATATCTAATTATGTGTTCACAGATTTTTTTTTTTTTGTATTTCTGTGTTTTCCTTACCTAAGATCTGGATGAGGTCTTTTATGAACACCATGAACTTACAGAATTAAAATGTCCAGTGTGAAATCCTCCTGAATTCCCCCTGGCATATCCCTGTGCTCCCATAGCCCTTGGCTTTCATTCTGCCTTGGTTAATATTTACTGTTTTACTGGCCTTTCTCCTTTGTGAGTTTATGGGCTTCTTGAGGAAGAAGACCAGGTCTTTATCCCACATGGTACCAATGATGTTTACTGAATCAAAGAGGAAAGAGCTAAAAGCCTGAGCCCTGGACATTACAATCCCTGTCCCTCACAAAAACGTCAGAAATGTGGAATGAGGTTGTATCCCCAAAAACCTCTAGAGACGAGTTATCCATTTCAGGAGATGGAAGCGCACAGAGAAACAGCAGAAGCTGGGCTTTAGCAGTAGACGTTAGTAACGTGCTTTTTAAAAATTGGCCATACCACTGAAATAAATAGAAATTAGGAACCATTCATGACTTCCCCATCTTTCTGATGCCCATTCCTCCAACAGGTACCAGAGCATCCTGAGTGTGGCTGACTATACTTCCTCTGCCCCATCAGCACCTCCTCTGTCTTGGGCCAGAATATCTTCATCTCTCACCTGTCAAGTCCACTCTCGTTTCCCCTAGCCTTTCCCCCCCTTATATACCATCCTCATCACTGGCAGAGTCATTATTCTAGAATATAGATTTGACTGTATTACCTCTGCTTATGCCTTTGGACTCCCTGTTAGCTGCAGGATATCTTTTCTGCATGGCATCCAAGGTACTTGATGATGGTGCCCAAATCCACTCAACTCTGCCATTTCCCTCCCATGCCCCCTACATCTCAACAACCCTGAATTCTCTCTTTCCCTCAACACATTGTTTCCTTCCTTGTCTTTGCACGTGCTGGGACACTGCTTCCCTATTTCCACACATGATGTCTTCTACATAATTTTCTATATCCAGACCAAGTATCTCTCTGCGCAATATAGCGGAGTTAGCTGTTCCTACCAGGGACTCACAGATCTGTTTGGGTGTCCGTTAAGCTGTGTTTTCCTTTACAGAACCCAAAGAAGATAGAACAGCGTCTTTTACTTCTTTGAATCTCTGGTGCCTATCATCTACTGGGTATACAATAAATGTTGAATATATAAAGGAATAAAGTCTAGGTCTTTGTGAGTCAGGTTGGTGGAAGAGACCTCCCTATCTGTCTAGGCTTTTGTTTCTTAACTAGAAGATTGTGTATTTAGCCTCTCTATCATGACAAACTGTTCTTGTTAGAGTTCTATTACTCTAACTGTCTGTTACCCATATGCTGATGGGCTATCCAACTATAAATTCTGTTGCCCAATTACTATATGTATAAGAATTGCAAAGGAAAGCATCTTAGTGTGCTAAGACCTTAAGTACATTCCAAGGGCAAATAAACACATGGGGAATATAGGCCATTGGTATTATCCATGTGATTGCTTTAGTGTCATTTTGCTGATCATTTAAGTGCTTCCTCTTCTCTAATCAACTTCTTAAGTGCAAATAATTGAGGGTTGTCAAAACATTTTAAATAGTTGCGACCTTTGTGCCCACAGTGAGTAAGAAAGTGCAGAAAAAGTACTGGCCTCCAAAAGAGGGAAAAGTTCACTCCTGAATAGCTTACGAAAGGACAAAAGGAGTTTATATAAAGCTTGATAGGAAACAGGAAGTCCAAAAAACCCAAAACTGTGATAAGGACAGAGAAATGCTGACCCAGAAAAGACTATCTGAAAATGCGGGAACTTTTTGACACAGATGCAAGATCATCCACTGCTCTGAGGTTTTGTGTTTTTGTTTTTGTTTTTTTTTTTTTGAAGATAGGGCTAAAAAAGTGAGAACTGAACTCCTAATTCTGTAAGACAAGCATGTCTGATGAGAGGGGGGGGAAAGGATTATTCACTCTACTGGAATTGCTTGAATGGAAACTTCTTGATGAGAGCTGCATCTTAAAATACTCATCCAGTGATGAGGAGTTATTTCAAGATGTGAAGTCAGGGAGGACGCTGCAGGGAGGTTCGTATGTGAAGCACACCATGTCTGTAGGATGGCAAATCGAGCCAGATGAGCAGCGTGCTGACAATGGTTCCCCATGGCCTTTCTGGACAGTTGGTTCTCATCCCAGTGGCATACTGGAAGCCATCAACAACCAGTAAATCTATGAATGCTGCCCAAGCAAAAGGGTGGGGTCAGGCCTTGAGCTGCTTCCTTTCTCCTTGGTAATCCCCATCTGCCAGGCAGAGTCTTTCACTCTGGCTCAGCCACCCTAAACTCTTCTCAGTTCTCTCTCTCTCTCTTTTTTTCTCTCTCTCTCCCCATCTGCCCCCAGGCCTTCAGCCTTCTTTCTGTGCTCATGAAACCAAAATCTTTTGAAGTATAAATCTCAAGAGAGGAGAAATTAAATTTCAACTGCCCAATTCAGCTCCCTGTTCTTGTATATCATTCAAGACCCAAGTCAATGTCACCTCCTCTGATACTTCATCCAGTTCTCCCAGGCAGCAAGACACTCCTCCTCCTGATTTAATACATTCCTGTACATACCTCTATTTTCCTATACTCCTCTATCACTACTACGATCATGTGGTTGCATCCCTTGGGTGCCTTCAGGTCAAAGACTAGAAATCTCCCTTCCCCCCAAGCCTGGCACAAAGCTATCCAATGCATGTTTGTGGAATAAATGAATGAATGTGCTTCTGAATGATGACTGTGGAAAGTAGATTTTGTCTATTGACACCCTTTTAAAGACAAGAGCCAAACAAGTTGAATGGCAGCAATTGCCCACATGAAACTTGGATTTGGGCTGAGCTTCGGTGCATGGCACTCGAGCCACCTAAACAAGCAGACTGGAGGGCTGGGATTTGTTTCCAGGGACTTATCAGTGACATACTTGAGGATGTTAACACTCCCCTTTCCAAAGTCAATTCCCAGTCACTGCCAGATCTCTTCTCCTAAAGCACTATATTAAACTAGGCACCAGGAGCTCCAGAAATAAAGGAGCTGGAAGACTGCATTTGCATTTGTGATGATTTGGATTAAAATTTAATTGGGTTTGAGATGGAGTGAGTGGAAAGGTAAGGTTCGTTTTCTAGTGCAAAGGGGAGCTCATTTTCTGTTTGTGTGAAGTCACCTCTTTATTCATGCCACCAATACATTCGCTCCCCATATCCACAGTCCTTTTTCAATTCCTATCTAGCACAAGGCTTTGGGTCCCTAAAGAGAGGAAAGCCAATTACATAACCAATATGGGTGGGAGACATTGACCCTGACATCCCAAAGGCCTTTTAAAACCTTCTGTTTGATATTATCTAGGTACAGTGATGGCTATACCATAGTAAGTCAGGAATTTCAATACAACTCATTGGAAGAGATGGAAATGTTTCACTGGGGGGAGAGAGGGAGGGAAGGTGTTATTCTGGTACTATTTGAAGAGAAGGAGCCATTTGGGGAAATTTGAATCTTAAAACTAACTCAACTTTTTAGGTTTTATGGCTAATACCTGTTGAATGGAGTCCAGAATACTGTCAGTCCCTTTGAATGGGCATAGGAAATTTCAGGGGAAGCCTTTTATGATAAAGTTGCTGACAGACTCGGGCAACCCTCACTCTAAGGCTATTTTAAATTGGCTTGTTAGCTTATTTAATTGAGGCTTGTTGGGAGTGGGAAGAGGGGTGGTGGGAAGACAATCCATGATTTCACCTCCATTATAAACACAGGAAATGAGTGGAGTTATAAGAGGACTTCACCGGTTGTATTTTACAAGCAGCAGGAAATACCATGGGAGGACATAAGCCTACCTTAAGGCGAGATGAAGTCCAGCCAGGAACAAAATTCCTGAGTCTGTTAGGATACAGATACCTAAAATGTGTAGGGCCTGAGAAAGAGTAAGAAAGGAGGCCCAAATACCCATGGTCTGAAATGTTTGTTTTTTTTTTTAAAGATTTTATTTATTTGACAGAGCACAAGCAGAGGGAGAGAGAGGGAGAAGCAGGCTCCCTGCTGAGCAAGGAGCCTGATGTGGGACTCAGTCCCAGGACCCTGGCATCATGACCCAGGCCAAAGGCAGCCGCTTAACCGACTGAGCCACCCAGGCATCCCCATCGTCTGAAATGTTTGAAGGTAATAAATCAAGTGAACAAACTGGTAAATTAAACAGACCTTATCTCCTACTTGACAAACATCCCTTCATAACGGCCTGGTGAGATTTCTTGGGCTCCCCAGCATTCTGTGTAAGAGACAGCAACTGACAGTCCCTGATTCCTCTACCTGTGGTGTGCCCCCATCTACTTTATACTCTGCCCCTTGCTTTTTTGGGTACCAGGAGGGGCCCCACATGCATGTAGATGGATACTCCAGGAGTATATCAAAGCTCTGTCTACACCTCCATGAACAGCTGCTCCTTGGTCATCCTCAGGGCTAGAGGTGTCTCTCCTCAAGAGGCTGGACATGGGGAAGAAACCCCAGAAACAGGTTCTTAGTCATCTGGGTCTCTAATACCCCGTATGTAGGGTGTGTGTTCAGGGGAGAGGGGGGACCTGCGGGACATGGGCTCCAGGTAAGCAAATCTCCATGAACCTAAGGAGTCTTCACTCTGCACTGAAGGGCAAGGCCATGGGAAGACCAGAATGGAGCCTTCGCTCAAGAGCAGGTCTAGGTACAAAAGCTTCAGGAGTGAGTTATGTCAGAGAGAAGTTGAAATGAACCAGGAATAGTGACATCCCTACATTACGGAGGCTATAGGTGACTGCGGATCCTTCCGTAGAACCATCAGGGAGTAGAGGGAGTCATTGTTGGGGGAGGGAGGAGAGGAAAGGGACAGATATGCACAGGGGGTGAATAAGGAATCACACATTGCATCACAGTGGACTAAAGAGAGAAGCTCTGGAAATAAGTCAAACAGAGAAAGACATGTATCATATCTCACTGATATGAGGAATTCTTAATCGCAGGAAACAAACTGAGGGTTGCTGGAGTGGGGGTGGGGTGGGAGGGATGGGGTGACTGGGTGATAGACACTGGGGAGGGTATGTGCTCTGGTAAGCACTGTGAATTGTGCAAGACTGTTGAATCTCAGATCTGTACCTCTGAAACAAATAATGCAATATATGTTAAGAAAAAAAAAAAAGAAGATAGTAGGAGGGGAAGAATGAAGGGGGGGAAATCGGAGAGGTAGACGAACCATGAGAGACGATGGACTCTGAAAAACAAACTGAGGGTTCTGGGGGGGAGGGGTGTGGGAGGATGGGTTGGCCTGGTGGTGGGTATTGAGGAGGGCACATTCTGCATGGAGCACTGGGTGTTATGCACAAACAATGAATCATGGAACACCACATCTAAAACTAATGATGTAATGTACAGGGATTAACATAAGAATAAAAAAAAGAGAGAGAGAGAAGCTCTGTTGTATGGCTGGGTAATGGCTGGATAATGCAGCGTGTGACACCTCAGCAAGGGAATTTGCCTCCGGATGGGCCTCTCTGGGTGAGTCTGAGGGGCTGGCCAGCAGCAGAAATGAATCCACCAGGGGGCTCCTGCCTTCACCTGACTGAGGGTGCAGCTTCCAGAGACAGACTGGTGATGCCCCTCAGGCCCCTGAACAAATGTGTTCAAAAGGAAATGGTCCAGTCCTTCCGTGTATCCTTTACGATAACTAGGGCCTCAGACCAGTTACTCTGGGGCCTCTGCAGCCTCATCCTTGTCTGGCCAGCCTCTGTGCTGCCAGCCTCCATTCTGTCAGGAGGGGTTTCACTGGTAAGCAGGGACGGCAAGGTGTAGAGACCCAGGTCCTACTCTTTTTTTAAGTTTTTATTATCGAATTTTCCAGATACATACGAAAGCAGAGAATATGGTATAACTTCAATAATTACAATGATCAATATTTTGCCAAATTGTTCCTCTATGCCTCAACTTATCCCCCCCGGCACTGGCATCTTTTAAAGCAAACTCCAGACAAGGTACCATTTCACCTCAAAATACTTACCATAAAGACTTCTTCCCCCCCCAGAATATTTTAAAACAAGCCAGACATCAGTATGCATTTCTAATGACTGTTTTTTCTTTAACCCAATCACTGTGCTATTATCATATCTAACGTTTACTATCATTCCCTAATATCACTGATTACCAAATCCACATTCATTTTTCCCTGATTGCCTCAATAATGTCCTTTTTGCATTTCGTTTGTTTGAATCAGGGGCAGACAAGGTCCTGGCCTTATCTTAGCAGGATGGAAAGCCCTTCTATGTGGGTTAAGAACCAGAACCTCTCACACACCTCCTCCTGAAAACCATTCAGCACCTCAGCTGATGAGAGCCACAAGGTCAAAACCGAGGAGCCTTCATCTTGGGAGTTTCTGGCCTCTCCAGAAGGATGTCCCCGTGGGAGCTGCAGGCGGCTGAGCCCCCGCTGCCTGGGAGTAGCTTGCTCTGCGGTCCAAGAGTGAGAACCAGTGCCCAGAGCTTCCAAGTACTTACAGGATTTGGGTCACTGAGTAGCAGCAGATGTTCAGTGAAACTGGGCTCCTGCATACTCTGGTACTGCCTTTACTTTTCAGGATTTGATCTTTCTAGTGAAAGGCCAAAAGCGAACCGCATGGGGTGCTACAAAGAGCAGAAAGCAGGGACTGTGGACAATTTCTCTCTCTACCCCATCTGACTCCGTGGCCTTGACCGCAAGCCCCTCACCAGTCAGTTCCTTCATCCCTGAGATGAGAGGGACGGACTCTGTAATCCCTAAGACCCTCCAGCTCTGTCATTCGACAATCCTCAGCTCAAAAGCCACCAAGCGACCACTACGTTTCAGGCACTGTGATAGATGTGGGAGTACGCAGGTGTCCCTCCTCTTAGACTATCAGCTCTTTGTGGGCAGCGGCCGTGGCCGTACCAGATTCTAGCACCAGACGCACGGAGTCGGCAGTCAGTCGATGATGTCGTTGAATGAAAATCCATCTGACTACCAATTATTTAATATTCATGCCGAGCCAGACGCTGTGCGGGACTAGGGTTCACAAATATCTTCTTGGAGAGCTGATGTTTCGAGAGAGAGCTGGTCGGTGGAGAAGGAAAGTTCTCTAACAAGTGGTCGTGGGTCTGAACAGCTCAGACCTACAATAAACACATTGCACTGGTGGCCGCAATATATGGGTTCCCTGCTTTTCACGCTGAAACCCACTGAATCCAACAGGAACACAACAGAGGGTGGTCCTAGCAAAAATAAAGACAAGGGGGAACGTCTCCCAAGCAGCACCCAGAGCCCTTTTAATGGTCTTCCCAAAGGGAGGCCACGGGAATGATGCAGATTGCTCAAAGTTCCATAGATTCTCGAATCCTCCTGAAAACTGAGTACAGATCCACCCAGGACAACTGCAGAGTTCCTCCTCACCATGGGCTAAAACTATAGGGCAGGAGAGGGTCCCGACTGCGCAGACTTCCTATAGGTGAGGGCTGTGATCCCTCAGCATGGAAACTATGCCACTGTCCTGCCTAGGAGGGGAGAGCGAAGCCACTGTGCCAAGGCCCTCTGGGTCCTTGGGTAGGACAAGGATTTCTTGAATTCACAAAGCTGGCACTCGGGGAGGGGGGGTCTGAATCATGACCCTGAAGTGAGGTCTCCAATACCAAGTCCACATCTGGGAGACAATGCCTTATGCTCTACCTGAAGAACCCACATAGACATACTGCCGAGAAAAGACTTCCAGAAAGCCTTCCAGTAAAACAAAACCCAAATCCCTTTCAAAACATTAACTGGGTTCTGTGGATTCCAGACAACGGCATCCCCATCCTTTCTCTGCTGGTACGTATCTCGGGGGGCCTCCCGAGGTCCCTGACGAGGGCACTGAAGTGTCATTTTAGATCTTCGAGATCACCAAGTCTAGCCCCTCCACTAAGTCACAGACAACTTTTTCCTCTGGGTCTCTCCGGCAACCCTGGAGAATGCGGGAACTTCTCCATAGTAAGCGAAGACACCTTGTCCTCCTGACCAGGAGGAGTTTCTGGCCGGTTACTGCCGGTGCGGGCCCACGGCTGCCCTGTGCTTTGGACTCTCAAAGCTTCTGTGTAGCTCAGCACATGTGGTGGGAACAATAAAGAACTCTGCCACAGATACCACGGGAAGCCCTTGAAGCTGTATGTGTGTGTGCAGGCAGGAGCCTCCAGCAGGATGTAGTTGAAAATCAGACCCACATGGCCCTGGCAGAGACTAGGGCTGCCAATTAAGGCTCAGAAGTTTGGAGAGGAAAAGCTGGAGCCAATGACTTGTTAACAATTAGCAGTCTAAATTAAAAAAAAAAAAAAAAAAAAAGATCCTGAGACCAGAGGACAAGAGGAAATATTTCACTGAGAAATCATCAAAAGAACACCAAGTGTGAGAATCCCTTCCACCAGAAAGCTCAAAGCCGCTTATGAATGTGAAAACACTTCTAACTTTCCCACATGGGAGTCAGGGCAGACAGAATATTGCCCCTATTTCTCACAGCAAAGCTTCCACTCTCCTTTATTCTATTCTAGAAGGAATAACTGGACTAGTCAGAAATTCCTTAACAAGGACAATTTTTATTTTTCAAAGAGCTTGTTGATATTCTGCCTGAAGACGAGAGGATACATATTCTCAAAG
The DNA here is from genome assembly GCF_011800145.1 of Mirounga leonina. Taxonomy (NCBI): domain Eukaryota; kingdom Metazoa; phylum Chordata; class Mammalia; order Carnivora; family Phocidae; genus Mirounga; species Mirounga leonina. Next base: position 18,139,238 of record NW_023270387.1, on the reverse strand, counting down.
TGCCCATACTTCTTTAAGAAAGGGGGTACAGCAAGACTCTAAATTTGTATTTGCTTACATAAATTCTAGAAGGGTACCCAAAAAATTAGTAAGAGTGGTTTCTTTGGGCAGAAATGGGGACAAAAGTGTGGATGGGCATAGGCATAGGAGCAAGACTTGCAATGCTACCTAGTAAATAATAAAATTAAGTGCAAATTTATTCGACATAAAGGTAAAACAAGCAATGGATCCCCAGTTTTCCTTTTGAGTAGGCTATATTTTGGGGGACTAGAGTATAGTGCATAGCTCCCACATTATCTAAAGAGGAGGTGGGGGGGCGCCTGGGTGGCTCAGTCGTTAAGCGTCTGCCTTCGGCTCAGGTCATGATCCCAGGGTCCTGGGATCGAGCCCCGCATTGGGCTCCCTGCTCGGCGGGGAGCCTGCTTCTCCCTCCCCCACTCCCCCTGCTTGTGTTCCCTCTCTCACTGTGTCTCTCTGTCAAATAAATAAATAAAATTAAAAAAAAAAAAAAAGAGGAGGTAGGGAGAGGAAGCAGGACCTTCTCAAGGTCACCCTGAAAGTCATGGGAGAAGGAAACTCTCCCTAGCCTTGCCTGCTGGCCACAGATGGTGTTGGGCCCTCTCTGAAATGGTGGGTGACCTTCAACTTACACTTAATGAGGGTGAGGAATTCAAGTCATCCAGCTGGTTTGCTTCCTTTTGTGTTCTTCTACGCTCCTCACGGCGACCAGAATGATTTTATTAAAATACAAACTTCACTGTGTCACTCGAATTCACCGATGACTGGCTTCATCCTTCAGATGAAGTCCGAAATCCCTTGGCATTTAAGGTTCTTACAGCGCTCACCGACCCCTCCCTCCTCACCTGCCACCTCCCATCTCCTCTTGCCGCTTCCCCTTCTCCACTGCACATCATTCCCTCACAGAGCAAGACTTTTCAAGCCTCGGTGCCTCTGCTCATGCCACTGCCCCTGCCTGTAATGCCTGTCCCCTTTCCTCCACCTGGCGAATTCCTGCTGACACTTGATTTTAAGACTTTTTTTTTTAGGTAATCTCTACACCCATCATAGGGCTCGAACTTACAACCCGGAGACCTACGGACTAAGCTAGCCAGGTGCCCCCCTGCTGATACTTTAAAATCAAGTGCTAGCTCTGCTGAGAAGCAGCCTCTAGCTCAGGCTTAGCGCTAGCTCCCTCAGGGCACACGGCTCTTTAAATGACCCCTAGTACAGGGCTTCCCACCCGGCTGGGCATCATTACATGGCAATAATCCACGTCTGGGTCTGCCTCTCAGGGAATTGTCAATTCCTGTGAGGCGGAGTCCATGGTGGTTGTCCTTTATGCCACACTGGTGACACGGAATGTGCTGTCTGTTGAACAGCAGACCCCTAGCACAAGGCGACCCCTTCCCTGTGGCTCCTTCCACTCCAAGCAGTCCATAATCCTCACCATTATCACCCTAGGTGGTGGGTATTCGTGTTAGCGCGACCTTACAGATGAGGAAACGGAGGCACAGCAACATAAATTATAAGGCCAGGAAGTGGCACAGCCAGATTTTGAGTCCAGGTAATCTGCCTCGAGAGCCCCACTCTCCCCCCACCCCCCCTCCTGAGAGCCCTGCTTCTAACCACGATGTCATAAAGCCTGTAAATAAATAAATGAATAACGTAGCCAGAAGTCAATCCCCTATTCTTAAGGCAAAGGTCCTCCAGGTTCCAATCTCTGAAATCCCAAGAACAGCAGCCACACGGGGGATCTGGGCAAGGAGGGGACCTGCAAAGTCAACCCAAGACTTTTGGCCGAAGGAGCTCAACATGGTACAGGGCCAGCTGGAACCAAACAGCCCGGCTCTCCAGTTACTTTTCCACGCTGACATCTCCTCATCCACAAGCACCAGAAAACCCCCTCAAAGTTTCCCATATCCACCCCCAGGGCCACCCTGCATCCTTCCCATTGTATGGAATTGTGAGGTTCTGAGGTTTCTTCATGATGATCTAGCTCCAAACACAATGCACATGGAAAGAGGAAAGATTTACCACCAACTCTCCGCACCAGTGGTCAGTGGTTTCTGCTTATGCACTTCGGAATTCTTTCTTGGAACTGGGCTGCAGGAGCTGTTTGGGCGCGACGGCCTGGCTGGGGCCCCTCCGCCCTTCTACGGCTGACGGTGCACCGCCTTCAGGTTGAGGTGGCCTGTCTGCCATTGTTGCTCATCCACCATTGTTGCCTCATGGCCCAGATAACGGATGTGGGTGGAAGCCTCGAAATGCTTCCTCCGGGGCCTGGACTTCCACTGTTTTCTCCAAACCTGCTCAGAGCTGCCCTCAGGGAAGAAGAGTTGGATCTAGTGAGTGAGACTGCTGGTGAGCAGAGTCGAGGAGAAACCAGCATCCCCAGAGTAACGGGGAGATGGGGGAGGGAGTCTCCTGAGGCTGAGTGCAGTAGAAGGAGACTCGGGGGTGGAGACAAAGGCCTTAGGCTGCAGGCTGGGCCCCGCCATTCCCTAACCGAGAGGCTCGCAACAAGTTATTTACCGTATTTGAGCCACATCTGCAAAAGAGGTTAACAGCTTCCTCATGTGTTGCGAGGAACAAATGAAATATTATATACAAAAGGCCTTTGTAATCTAAATAGTGGTTTCCAAGCCTCATTCATTGTCAGGATCGCCAAGGGTTTTTTTTTTTTTTTTTTTCTTATAGATTTCTGGATCCTTCTCAAACCTACTGAATTAGAGTCTCCAGAGAAAGCGTCCAGGAATCTGTATTTTCAAAGACCCCCTGGGTTCTTCTGAAGCACAGCCACAATTCTAAAGCACTGTACAGGGTTGAAGATGCTCTAAGTCTGTGGAGAGATCCCAGGTCTGAGTACTATGCTCAGAGGAACCCCCTAGAGCTGCCCAACTTACAGGGGGAGGCTTTCTCAGGGGCATGACTTCACCATGGAGGTCTAGAGAAGTCCAACTCTCTGCTGAGTTGGAGCTTAGAGAACCCATGCATTTGGGGAGGGCAGCTCTCCATGGGTGGTGTATAGATGGTTCCTCCTGCTCTGAGCATTCCCGTAGTGAAAGAATAGTCTCCCGATACCCAGAGACACACAGACATCGCCCCTCTGTCTCAGAACCCGGCAGGAGCTCTGGACTCCCACAGGAGAAGGCAATCATCAAGTGTTTGAGGCCTCATGGCCCAGATAACTGCTATGGGTGGTCATATTCCAGGGGGACACCTATCCGTATTGAGGGGAGGCCTGATGCTGAAGGAAAAGTCCTGCACAGCCAGGAAGGGAAGAGCAGAAGCCCTGGGACGTGGAGCCCCCTGGGCCGCCAACCAAGAGTGGCCGTGAGCAAACCCACCACCTTCCCTGCACTTCTGCCTTCATCTGCAAAACGTGGATACAGCTTGTCGGCTACAGGAAGCTTGGTGAGTGGGCATCAAATGAGATAGCAGGTGGGAAGGATTGCAGAGGATTATGAAAAGCCCTGCAAATACAACGCAAGTTTCTGTTCTTCAGAAGTATCAGGACTACCTACTACAGACATGAAACTTTTCCCAAAGAATTAAAGGTCCATGCAACTGATTCATTCAATGAAAAGCATCCTCTGTGAATACCATGCTCTGCCTCCTCAAGGGAAAGAAGCCGCAGTATTCCTACGAGACACCCCCCAGGAAGGGCATGGCTGGTTTCCGGATCTCCCCCTCCACGGGACAGAAGTGCAGATGAAGTGCACCAAGAGATTTGCGGATGAGCTGCCACGTCTAAGAGGTTTTGTTAGGTGACTTCGAAAAGAAGGGTTAAAAGTGAAAGAGATCCTGGAAGGCTTTTTTCAAAACCACTAAGTAACAAATGTAGCTCCCACCTCCCACCCACGCACCACTGGAAATAACTTTAAATAATGCATCTGAGAATGTCTGCAGAACAGGCAGTCTGGATTAAGGACTTTTAAAGGGATGGCGTTCCCACAAGGATCCTTGCAGGGAAGTCATCTTGAGAGTCATCGAATTCTCAGGCAAGTTTGTCCTGACAAATAACCTTTAGGTAAGCTTGGAGCCAGAGCTGCAAACTTGGTATGCTAGATACCATCCCACAGAAAAAGAATTTAGGGCCAAAAAGGCCCAGGGGCCCTCCTAACCCCCATGTTCCCACTCTTAGCCCAACAGTCTTGTGGAAGGCTTGCTTATCCCATAAAGAGTGTGGCTTGGTCATTAGGATGTTGTAACTGAGCCACAATCATTTATTCTTTTTTTTTTTTTAAAGATTTTATTTATTTGACAGAGAGAGACACAGCGAGAGAGGGAACACAAGCAGGGGGAGTGGCAGAGGGAGAAGCAGGCTTCCCGCGGAGCAGGGAGCCTGATGTGGGGCTCAATCCCAGGACCCTGGGATCATGACCTGAGCCGAAGGCAGACGCTTAATGACTGAGCCACCCAGGCGCCCCCACAATCATTTATTCTTTTAACAAATATTAACTGAACATATACCTTGTACCAGGCATTGTTCTGGCCCTGGGGATACAACAGGAAACAAAACATACAGAAATCTTTACCCTCAAGCAGTCTCTACTGTTGGAGAGAAGGCAGACAATAAATAAATATATCCATGCATGCATCTTACAGCAAGTATTTCGGATGACAGTAAGTAGGGAAAGATGGGAGGGAATTCTATATGGGGTGGAGGGGGCGGTCATAGAAAATCCCAAATGAATCAGGGAGGGAGTGAACCATGGGGATAGCTATGTGAAGAGCCTTCCTGGCAGAGACCAGCGAGCAGAAGAGGCCCGACACAGTGGCCTGTTTAGTGCACTCAAGCAATGGTAAGTAGAACACGGGGCTGCCGCTGAACGGGAGAGATTTACAGGTGGTAAGGGAACACACCCAGTGGGGACTCACAGGCTTCAGATTTTACTTTGACTGTGAAAACATTGGGGCATTTTTAGCGGTGGAGTAGTACAATCTAGCCTATGTTTCAGAAGGATCTCTGGTTATTTTGAGGAGGCTAGATGGTCAGGAAAGCAGAAATAAAGACAGGGAGAGCAGTCTGGAGGCAGTTGTAATAATGCAAACAGGAGAGGAGAGCGGACTGACCCTGTGTGGGGGCAGTGAGGCCGACAGGCTTGCCGAGGCTGGGTGCATGAAGAACGTGAGCCATCGAGGGGACCCCCAAAGCATTGGGCTGGAACATCTGGAGGAAGGGGGCTACCACACCTGGAGAGGAGAAAACCATGACTGAGGTGCCTCTTTGACATCCTAAGGATGGAAAACACAAGAGGGGCCCGGGCTGGGGACATCACGGAGGGGCTGATATCTGAAGCCCAGCGTCTGCATGAGACAGAAGAGAAGAGGTGCGTGTCTCAGCTCGGGGGGGCCCTCCCACCATGACAGTGAGCAGCCAGGAAACTGCACGGGGTTCAGAGCAGCTAATGGGGCAGGGCCACTAAGACAGAACAGACTCCCAGCAGCCCGGGCTCTTCAGCAAGTGTCAGGAAGGAAGGAGGGGTCACGGGCATCAAGCACCACGGGCGGACACCAAGAGGATGGGGGCTTGCCCCCTGGATGGGATAATGCCCAGGCCAGCGGTGAGCTTGACAAGAGCAGTTGGGGCAGGAGGGAGGGCAGAAAGCCTGAGGGCAAGAAGTGGAGGAGAGAAGAGGAGGGCAGGAAGTGGAAAGAGCCAGTGCAGATAATTCTTCGAGAAGTTTTACTCTTCTAGAATCTGTTCTTAATGCTTAAGGGTTTGCAAGAAGAGAAACAGCTACAATGATCTCTCCAGCTGTTCCTGCCTCTGCCCAGAGACTCTCTGGCTTCTGTGATGGGACAGATGCTCGGTTTACTGCATGCCATGGGTCGTTCCCTCTCAGAGACAAGTACTTTGAGGGGGAGGAAGAAGGAATATAATCCTTTTAAAGACTTGCAGGTCATGTAAAGCTACCTGGATGGTTTCTTTTCCATCACTAACATCACTAAAGCAACTCTGAAATTCCTATATACTCCACAAAGTTTCCTGGGTCAACTCAGCACAGACCTAGAATTTTGGACATGAGTACGTGTCTCAATCAAGCCTCTGATGAGGAAAATAAAGCTCAGAGAGAGGAACTGACTTTCTGTCTCTCCCAATTATCAGCTGCATGGTCTTAGGCAGTTTCTTTTTTTTTAAGATTTTACCTTTTTTTTTTTTTTTTTAGTAATTTCTACACCCAAAGTGGGGCTCGAACCCACAACCCCGAAATCAAGAGCCAGCCAGGCACCCCTTGGGCAGTTATTTTAACCTCAGTGCCTTAATCCATCTGTAAAATGGACAATTATAATAACACCCATCACGTTGGGTAATAATGAGGATTAAGATAATCATTACATGCAAGATTCTTGGAACAGTGGCTGGCATAAGGTAAATGCTCAAAACAGTGTTATTTTTAATTTCTATTGCACAAGCCATTCAGATTTGTGTCGGAGTAGCAAGATGATATGGCAGAACCATCCTCTTTTTATTTTATATTTATTTTATTTTTATTTATTTATTTATTTATTAAAAAAAATTTTTTTATTCTTATGTTAATCCCCATACATTACATCATTAGTTTTAGATGTAGTGTTCCATGATTCATTGTTTGTGCATAACACCCAGTGCTCCATGCAGAATGTGCCCTCTTTAATACCCATCCCCAGGCTAACCCATCCTCTCACCCCCCTCCCCTCTAGAACCCTCAGTTTGTTTTTCAGAGTCCATCGTCTCTCATGAGAACCATCCTCTTTCTATTCCAGTCTGACACAAATCCTGACATCAAAACTTATCTTTCCCTCCACAAAAGACCCACACTCCACAAATGAGCTTTTAATCTCTCCCCCTCTCTTATCCCTTTATTGGCTCTGGCCAAAAAGATTTTCTTTATTCCATGTTATTACTAGTAATTAAAAAAGGACTATTATCAAGGGTCTGATGAGCCTTATGTTATTTGCTTTATACAGATCCTATTTAATCCCCACACAATCCTCGGAGGCCACTTAACTATCCCATTTTACAGGTCACGAAGCTGGTGCCCAAAGGTTAAATAATGTGCCTAAGGTCATAGAGTCGAAGGCGGCAGAGGTGGGATTCAAACAAGTCCGTCGGACTCCCGAGCCTCGCTCCTTCCACCAGCCCGCCCAGCACGGACTGGTGACACCATGTACTAAGGTCCCAGTGATCTGCCAGCAATGAGGCTCCAGGGCTTTGTTAGGTCGTTTTGGAAGGAGGAAAGCAGCTCCATCTGAACCGTATTTTAAACATCTGGCTAGGCAGATGTGCATCTACTTTCTTGGAGAGGTTGAAGAGCTAGGTGAGAAATCCACTTGCAGTTGAATTCATTCTCACCCAACAGCTCGTGGGGGCTGGGCTCTTGGTGGGCAGGAGGGGAAGGAACAGGAAATCATTTGCTGGTGGTTGACCAGGCCCCCTGTGACTTCTCAGAGTTATAGAACTGCCACCAACAGTCATAGCAGTTCCTGAGAACCACGAGCATCTTGGGGTCAGCCAGAAGACACCTGTGGTGACATCACGGGGTGGGGCAGTGGAAAATATACAATCTCCAAGGGGCTGTTTCCCCCTTTGTGAACACAAGAGCACTAGAGAAGCTAATTATAACCACCATGCCCCCAGCCCCCTGCAAAGGCAACTGACATTTATAAGTGCCTTTGCTGTTTAAGTGCTTCTCCCTCTACTGAGCTGTAGCCACGGCCACGCCTAACGCATGTGGTGGAGGCCACAGGGTCTAGATGGCATGGCTGGGGGTGAGGACCCCTCATCCCCATCCCACCTCCACTCCTACAAAGATAGTTCTTACACTGACTGCTACAGGTCCTCTAGGTTCTCGTGGGATCCTCTTGTTGGACTACAGGGTGTAATCACTTTTTTAGGGGTGCGGGTGGGGGGACATAACAGTCCCACTGTCAGCCAGTCCAGGGTATGGAGGCTCCAGGGGCAGACAATGAGGATTTGGAAGGTAGGCCTTACAGCGAAGAGGAAGAGAGAAGCTCCCTGTCTCTGGACCTCCCCATCTTAGGCTAAGACTCCAGGGAGTCTGGCTGTAAAGATTATTCTGGAACCTGGGAGACCTTGGGGGGGACAGGGGTCTTTGTCATGTGGAGGCAGCTAGGCTCTGGCCAAGAGGTAGCCAGAAGGGAAGCCCATGAGATTGGGCTGGTCCTAAAAACAGCGCCGATCCCAAGCTGCCGGTGGGGTCTTGCCCAACTTGATGACATTAGAGCCTCAGCCATGCTAGGGGAAGTTCAAGCAGGCGGGAAGGAGGAGATGAAGCTGTAACGGGCAGGCCTCCCCACCACACAGCTTCTCTGCCTCTGCAGAGGGCCACCACGACAGCCTCAGAAAATCCCACCTCTGCGTCCTCTCTGCATGGTCTTCCTGCCTCCAAATCCAGTGCAGAAAGGTGAGTGTCGGTGGGGCCAACGGAGGGAAGACAAGCCTTTGAATCTCCTCCATCCTTGGCGCATTTTCAAGAGAGAGGAAAATAGTAGTTTTGACTCCAGTTTAAGGGGTTGAACTCCATGACCCCTAGTCTTTGAGGGAGGGGTGCTCTCTCTGTCGCGAACGGTCCCCCTGGGCTGGGGGGTTGTGGTGGAGGCTGTAGACAGGGCTTCATGGTGTGCAGAACCTGGCACTGACTAGGATGCCATATGTTGTGTTCTGAGACTCAAGCATAAACTTCTGCTGGATGTTTGGATTTGGGTTGTTTAATTATTCCCTGTTTTGGGAGAGAGCGAAAAAGGAGTTGTGTGTCCATGTGTGTGTTCTGAGGGGGGCAGGGCGAGGAGACAGAGAAGAGGAGTGGCCATTATAATCATGGGCTTCCCAAGCGGGCTTTCTCCAGCAAGGTCTGCTGGCCCTTCTAGCGACAGATGGGGTGAATGGCCCTAAAAGACAACAGCTCAGCTGACACGACACCGGGCATGGGGGTCTCCTGAATCACACGCTTTCCGGACAGGGCCTCAGTGGAAGCACAACAGAGCAGCCCATGCCCTATCTCCTTCCTGACAGACACGGGCAGCAGTGCCATGACTGTTCCCAAAGAGGCAGCCCCTCCCCCCACGGATGGAAACAGGACACCCCCAACCACCAGTCGGAGAGGAGAAATAACATTTCTTGAGTGCCACTGATGTCCCAAGCACCACGTAAACCTTTGGCACTTATCTCTTTTAATCTTCAGAATTCTCTCATGTAGCTACAATTATTATACCCACTTTACAGATGAGCAAAGGAGAAGGTAAGTCACTTGGGCAAGGTTAGGCACATCGTGTGGGGGATCTGTACTCAAACTCAGGTTTGCCGGATACCTCTGCCCTGAACGACTCTCCTACCCTGCCTTCCGTCCAGCAGCCGGCATCGCTCCCTGTGAGCAAGGCTGGTGGCGGAAACCTGCCTGTGAAGTATTTAAGGTTCATTCCCACCGCCATTAAGATCTCGGCTTTCCTGAGGAGGAAACGGAGGATCACAAGTAACTTGTCCAAAGTCACATAACAGCCGGGAATCAGCGAAACTGGGTTCAATCCTGGCCTTTCTCCATTTTACCACATTGTCTCTGGACCAAATGCCTGAAGGAAGGGGTCTGCCTCTCAGTCACTTCACATATTAAACTAAAGGCAGAAAAGGAAGCTCAGATTTTCTGAAAGGTTGCATAAATAGGTTAGCTGGGATCTTGGAAAAGATGTGAACCTGAGGCCCATGAGTAGCAATTTCAGGGAAGCAGAATCGTGAAGAACTTCCTAATCACCAAATATGGCAAAAAAAAAAAAAAAAAGGATTGCCTTGTAAGGTGGACAGCTCCCCTGTGCACCCAAGCTCCCCTGTGCACGCAGGCACAATCTCGGTGAACACCTGGGGATTCTGGAAAGGAAATCTATAGGGAGCAACTGTTGTTTTGTCTGTCCAGTATTCGAGCACCTGTCTTACTTAAGGGACATCCCAATATAAGTGAGAACGGGGCCCCAGTCAGGAAGCGGATTGGGCTGATGTTCTCTCTTTCAGCTTCCTGCCAGATAACACCCAGGCGTATGACCTAGACTTAGCCACTCAACTGCTCCCATCAAGGAGCTGGAACCTTAAAAGAGCAACCCAAAACGCAGGGGTGGTAGCAAGTGTCCTTGGTTACCGTTTTCAGAGTCTGGCTAGCCAAGTTGCAGGTCAGTTATGTGAACTACCTAAATCTTCTAAGTTAGCCAGAGGTGGTGTCTGACATGGGATAGAAGCATTTAATGCAAAACTGGATTAATTAGATCAGGTCACCAAGCTGGCCACATATCTGGATTCCTGAGGTGCAGCTCAGTAAAAATACAGATTCTAAGTTCCCGGGTTCAACAGAACCTACTGAGTCAGCATCTTCAGAGGTGTACTCTGAAAATCCATGTATTTTAAAGCTCCCCAGATGATTCTGACATGTAGCCAGATTTGGAAGAGGCTGGAATAAATAATCCCTACAGTTTCTAAAATAAAATACTAGGATTCTTGAAAAACTCATACCAAGAACTTGGGCAGGACTCTCAGGAAAACGCAAGATGTCTATCCAGTTGATCCTTGAACAATACAAGCGTTAGGGGGACTGACCCCTACGTGGTGGAAATTCCACATGCAACTTTGGACTCCCCCCCCAAACTTAACTACTAATAACTTACTGTGGACCGGAAGCCTTACCAATAACAAACGCATGTTGTGTTTATGTGTTATGATTATGTTTTGTATGTCACGTGTATTCTATACTGCATGCTTATAATAAAGCAAGCTAGAGAAAAGAAAACGTTAATAAGTCATAAGAGAAGATACATTTAGAGTACTGTACTGAAAAAAATCGGTGTATAAGTGGACCCACATGCACTGTTCAAGGGTCAACTGTAGTTACATTTACTAACAAGAAGGATAACACCTTGGACGGATAACATACGCTCCCCAGAGGCTAAAGCTGAGATACCTTCCATTTCCACAGGGTGTTCCTTTCCAAGGGCTTTCAAATCTACAGATCTTTACCACAGCTTGCGATAATCCTCTGCCTTCCTCGGGTGGAGGAGATCCATGTTTTTGTGCACATTCATTCAATGCTACAACCTTGGACTAGCACAAGCCCTCTGACTTCCCAAACCAAGGCCTCCCTTCATCATGGACTGATGCTCTTAGAATCTACCCTCTGTGTGCCCAAAGGGAAGCCTCAGCCCCATTCTGAGGCTTAACAGTCTTGCCAGAGATGAGAACCACCAATACCAACCTATTTTGTGTGGTCTCACGGCATTAGAGGACAAAGGAAGGCTGAGGGGTTGGCCCATCACAACTTCTCAAATCTGGTACTGAAGGCTCAGAAAGTTGGCATTTTAGAGGAGGAAGGTGAACATCCAGTCGACTGCCTGGGGCTCACCATTGCTCAAGCAAAATCCCCATTTCTCCTGGAAACAATGGCTTTGAAGTGGCTGTGCTTTAGGCTACCGAAGCTTTCTGTGTTCCTCGGCTTTCTTTTGCATGGGTTTTTTGTTTGTTTTTTTAACACCATAGATCGTGAAGGGACCTGCCAAGCCCACCCACCCCTCCCCTGGCAGCCCACCCTTTAGATCTCATCAAGGTACTTCCTGGCACAGGAAATTCCACGGGCTTCTGTGGTAGCCCTCCCGGTGCTCAACAAAGCTAGAGAATGCAACAGACTAGGGCCAAGTGGATCCCCATCTCGTGGGATACCCGCCCCCACCGAAGAAACTTCCAGGTCCACGTGGGCATGGATCTGCCAAGGCAGCTCCTCAGGAAAGGTAACCAACCTCCTACCTCCTCGCCCTAGAGCTTTTAGATCAGCCACCAGCCTTGACAGGACCTTGAGGACAGCTCGGCCATCTGGTTTCTGTATGATCTGCATTCACACAGTACACATAAATTTATCTTCCAGCGCCTTCAAAATGTACACAGCTGAATTCTACTGCTGACTTTGGCACTTGCTCCTGGTATCTGAGAAGAACAGATTCAATTAAAAAGGAAGTAACAGATGCTGCAAATCACTCCCTCATTTTTGAGTTGTTTTTTTTTTTTTTTCCAAATGGCCTGAATTACTTGATGATGAACAGCAATGCAGCAAAAAAAGCTGGCATGACAACTTCCAACTTGGCTTCAAGCCAAGGGGAAGCTGTGGGTTCTTCCTCCTAGGTGGTCTTTATGCCCTGGCACATTCTTTTGTCTGGTCTGGGTATTGTTGTGCAGAGAACTTGGCTGGAGATAGAGAATGGACAGAATGAACCCAGGGTGCTTTTTAGCCTTGGAATTCTTTGTTTTTACTCACTTGTCCTCACAGTGTCCTGGTGAGGGGCATGTGTGGACATCAGAGACAGAATTAGTATCCCCATTTTGGAGGTGGAAGAAGAAAGGCCCCAGGAGAGTAGGGTATATCCCCAAACTTAACCAGAGGAAATTAGTTCTGTCAGGAAACCTCCATTCTTTTCCCGCAATGCATCTGTGCTCAGTATGCAGAATGAGGTAGCAATGAGGCCAAGCCGGGCTGGAGGACCCTGGAGCATGCTCAAGAGAATCACAGACATATGGATTCCTGGTATGTGTCCCTGAATGGCACTTGAGCGTTGCCAGCGCCCAGCCTTCCTTGCCTACCACTCAGACCTGCTTAACGATTCCACATCCTGGCCTGAGCTCAGCTGCATCCTGTCTGTGTCCTCTGAGACCTCCTGGGACTCCGGGGGCCATCCTGTCGTTGATGACTTGGGATGGGACCCACCTAGCGGGAGAGTAAGGCAAGGAAAAAGGAAGAAGTTGGATTTTTGCATGAGATCCTATTGCCTCTCTTTTTCCTAAGTACTGAAACACTAAAAAGATGAATCCCAGGGCTGAGGCAGAGGATGAGGTCCCCCACCACCAAAAGGAAAAAAAAAAAAAAAAGATGTCTTCTGCAGAGATTTTTGGAGCCTGGAAGAGCAAAGCTGAGAAGGAGAGGTCTCTTTGCCAGAGAGTTTTAAAGAGGAGTGAGGGGATCCTGCCTGGATACAGAGGCACAAAATTGGGAGTACTCACTTTTCTTTCCCTGAGTCTTGCTTCCAACAGCCCTCAAGCGACAGGGTTCCCACACTCCCTAACCCCATGATTTCACTGGGGGCCTTATTTTCTGAAACAAGAGTCAAGGGCCTATCAATGAAAGACATGATTTGAAAATTACGATTGTTCCGGAAAACCCAAGATGTATGCTCAGTTATTCCAATGACCTCTCCGCCACTTCCCCTCTCCACCTCCCACAGCCTATAACCTGGGCTTCCTCTACCCTGTGGAACAAGAACACAAAAACTCTAGCAAGGTGGTGGGCAGCATGGGCTCCTGGAGGTCATAGCTCCCCCCATAATGCCCTTCTGGGGCGACCTCCACTCCCACTACCCTTCCTCGCTGGCACCTTTCCTTTCCCACTTCCCCGAGTCAGGGTCAGCTACCATTTAACTGCAGCTCCGGATCACAAAGGGCAGGGACACTGCAACCAGCTGGAAAGGATTTCATTTCTGGCTCTACCACTTTTCAGATGTGAGACGTTGAGGATGGCCTTAAATGTCTCAGAGGCTTCTCTTTGCAAGATGGTCCTGCCGAGCAGATTGATGGTAACGCAGAGTGACATAATATATGCAGAGTGGACAGCAGCGTGCCTGGCAGGTAACAAGCCTGCACAATCATCGTGGCCCCACCTCAGCTACCAGCACATTCCCAAACTTGCTCTTCCTCCTGTCCTGAGTGCCTTCTCTCAACCTCCTTTACATGTGTCTTCTAACTTTACTTCCATTGGTCTCACCTGCCTCCTATGGAGGTGAGCTGGAAGGCCAGGCCAGGCCATTTATTATCCATTATCTTAAACCCATGACTGAGAATGCACGTTCAATACCGGGAGAACGAATAAATGAGTGAATGAATGAACACAGACAAAAAATGGCTTAGAGCTCTAGTTTCAGAGCTGTGGTGATAATCTCTCCCCAGTCTCTAGTGGAAAGAACTGGGTGGGGACTCAAGTCCCCCATTTGCAAAAGCCTTGGACTAGACAAGTCTACCGAAGATATCAGGTGCTTGGTTTGAAACATTTCTGATCATAGGCCCACACCTGGAAAGAGTTAATCATCAGCTGCTGGGGATATTTTCATGGTCTTTAATAAGGGATCAAAGTAGCAGGACATGCACTGAATCGCTCAGCCCTCCAACACCCACTTATGTTCCCCTTCTCCTTCTGATTTACTGAAGTTAAAGCTCACTTATCAGGCAATACACTTGGTGGCTTCCACTGGGGCTCACCTGTAAGTGATGAAATCCCAGTTCTTCCCCCAAACCTTCACTCCTGCAATTCCATCATTACCCAATTCTTCCCATGTGATAGGTGTTGGGATTGCCTGCTTTCTGAAATCCCTTCTACAAAAGAGCCTACTCTTTTTACAAAGGAGGTGGGGATGGGGACAGGAGGGTGAAGTTTCAAGGATGAATGAGTTTCTCATGGTTCAGTTGGCTGGTTCTTGGGTGGTCATGAGATGCTCCCTGCATTAAGGAGGGTGATGGGAAATGACCCTGTGTTGAACACTGACACCCAGACACTGTGCTAGATGCCTTACATACATCTGCTCCTTTCATGCCCAACAACTATGGCAGAGGGACGATTACACACATTCTGCTCATTCAAGCCCAGAGCGGGGACCTGTCCTGTGTCACATGGCTCCTGGAACATAAAGCCAGGACTCAAACATCAAACTTAGAGATGTTCTGATTCTAAAACCTGTGTAGGCCTTTTGAGGGATGCAAGTGAATAAAATTGGCAATACAATTGACACAATTTGTTGGAAGAATGAACATCTAGGTTACCAAAAATTAAAGTAAAATGACTTCTAAAATAATTTAGTGAAATTCCCTGGAGAAGAGTCGTGCGTCTCACATCTGAGGCCCTCTCCCCACTAGAGGATGTTGAGAATGGCGAGAACCTTTGAGATAAATCGCTCCCAATCCTTTTCCTTTACAGAGAGGTCAGAGTCTCCAGAGGGTCCAGAGACAGCAAGAGCCCTGGGTTTCAGATTCCTGGCCCCAGTGCTTCCCTACTAGTGTTCTCTTATGCCAGGAAAAGAGATGGCCAAAGAGGGAATCCACTACAGTAGCTCCACATCATGAGAATTAGCACATAGGAGATTAGCTCTTTACTTCTACTGAGGGAGACAAAGAAGACAGTAAGCTTTAACTGCAACCTGGGATTCAGGGGTGCTTATTCATTCAACAGATACATATTTATCAGGCATCATATGTAGAAATTACAAAAAAAAAAAAAGATAAACGATCAGGGACCACACAGCTTATTGAGAAAGAGGTTCATTCCAATAATTAGCTTTTATCATGGTAAGGGTTATAACAAAGGTGAGGACAAAGCGCTTGGGCAGCCCAGAGGAGGAAGATGCAAATTAGCTCTCTTGCAAGGGGTTTCTGGATGGTTTCTTTCTTTCTTTCTTTTTTTTTTTAAAGATTTTATTTATTTATTTGAGAGAGAGAGAATGAGAGACAGAGACCACGAGAGGGAAGAGGGCAGAGGGAGAAGCAGACCCCCCGCTGAGCAGGGAGCCCGATGCGGGACTCGATCCCAGGACTCCAGGATCATGACCTGAGCCGAAGGCAGTCGCCCAACCAACTGAGCCACCCAGGCGCCCTGGATGGTTTCAATGAGAGAAGGAATGAGGGCATCAAGCAGAGAAGGCATGGGCTACAAAAGTTTACTACTCCCCATCAGGGGCAAGAAAGCATTGGAAAAATCTGCAGAGGCAGGTCTTCTCTCAGGGTAGGGAGCAAAAATATCTTCTCTGCCTGGTGGCTTACAAGAATAATGGGTAGAGCAGTTGGTCTCAGATATTTTTGGACTAATGAGCTTTGAGAGCAGAGGCCAGTGGGACAAAGGTGGATTAGAGGGAGTTAACTTTTAATTTTCTCAGTTAACAACTTATTCTAAAATCCCCAACACCAACGATCACCATTAGTTCATAAAAGAAAGGATGTTTTAATACCAAAAAAATAGGCAGGGTACAATCACAGAAAGAAGGGCACTTTTTTTCCTGAGGAAGATCGTCTGGAAACTTGCCACCAGCATTCTTTTTACTTTACTCATTTCACGTTGGACTAATGACAAGGTGTACAGGATTTGGGACCCAAGTCATGACTGAAGGATATCACCCATCGGCCCTGCTAGATTTAGATAGATTTAAATGGAGGCAAACCATATTCTTCTACCTGGAATGGTGCAAACTGCTGGTTGGTATACTTAAGACAATCTACGAGTATGTGCAGCTGAAATTCTCCATATTGTGCCTTTTCAGTCGAAAAACTGAACAAAAAAATATGAACCAAGCCATATTTTTGTCTACATACGTGATTTTTGGTACTCCCTTTAGCCAAGGATTTCTAGAACCATCCATCTACATAGTTCTTCTGAAAGAACTCCATGTCTTTTAAATTCCAGCATCAGGAGAGCAACAAGCCTAAAACTCGTTACTTCTGAAGGCTATCCCCAAACTAGCCTCTCCCCCTCAACACACTCAGGAGGATCAGTAATTCCTGAGGGAAGCTTGTATCCAGGGTACCAGAGTAAAATGCAAAATGTACACTCTAGCTTAACAACACAAGTTGTTGGCAACAAAGCCATTTCTCCGGACCTTTATGGGAGGAACTTTCCCACAGCCAGCCAGATGTGCAAACAAGACCTCTGAATGCCTTCGAGTGCGGAGACTACAGAAGCTACCAAGAGGGTGTAGCTGAGGAGAAGGTTCTCAAATTCAGTTTTTCAACTTTGTTCAGAAGGGGATGGATGGATTCTTTCAAACAACCCACACTTTCTAAAGTCCCAAGCCCTAGATCTGAATCTGGGAGTGGCATTAAGAATTAAAGCTTTTGACAAATAAGGAGGAATGATTTTTTTTTTTTTAAGATTTTATTTATTTATTTGACAGAGAGAGACACAGCGAGAGAGGGAACACAAGCAGGGGGAGTGGGAGAGGGAGAAGCAGGCTCCCCGCTGAGCAGGGAGCCCGATGCGGGGCTCGATCCCAGGACTCTGGGATCATGACCTGAGCTGAAGGCAGACGCTTAACGACTGAGCCACCCAGGCGCCCCAAGGAGGAATGCTTTTATCTTCTTCCTTCATGATGAACATTTGGCCTCCTCAGGAATGACCATGAGGACATTCGGTGGCCCGAGGTCCAGACCCAGGCAGGCTAAGTGTGTGCACCAGGACTCAGTGTGACTTGTGGAGACTGATGCCATACCCAGGATCACAGGATTCCCACTAGTTAACTGCTTCCCTCACAAAAGGAGGGTATCAGCCCCTGAGGACCGAAGGCAGAGCCAGGGGAGTAGAAAGTCCTATGACAAAGCTGAGTGGTAAAGATGGGAAGGCCAGAAAGAACCGCCATGCAGTTGTGTTCTTTCTCACCTCACCCACTCACGAGGCTGCTCAGCCTCCCTGTTAACTAACCACATGAGGTAGTTGGAGGTGGGGATGCCCCAGTGGGTTGGTGAGGAAGCCCAGGGGTTCGAGCACATTCAGGATGTTAGCTCTTTGGACAAGAGTCCATCTTCGTTAGGACTGGAAAGCAGGCCTTTTGCTTCTACAGTTTCCATGAGAAATTACCGTGGCATATAAAGGGTAGGGAGGTCACTGGCCCTTGGGCAGTGGGCTGTGGGTTTTTGGATTGATTGTCAGTGGAGAAAAGGATTTTAGGTCGAACCAGCTGCAACCTCAAAGCCACTTCCCTTTGGGATTCATGAATTTGGCTGGCAGCTAGCAGGGGAGCCCGTGTCCATGGGAGCAGGTCCTCTCCCCACAGGGCCTGGGGGCTGGGTTACGGCCAAACAGATCATGTTGGCCAGGTAAGTACCTGTTTCCTCCCACTATTTAAGTAACTAGGTTTAGAGTCCTAACACAAATCCTTCTCTAACCATAGATCTTTCCTCTGGGGGACTTTTCCTTTCTCCTAACCCCCACAATAAAGAAAACAGAAGAAGGCTGATTATTTCTACTCGCTGCCACCTCTAGAAAGTGTAGCCCTTAAAGAAACCCTGGAATAAAGTTCTCTATTTAAAAACAAACAAACATACAATTTAAACAACTGTTTTCAGAGACATCAGTCCATAATCCCTCTGGGGAAAGTGGCCTCATAATCAGGCACCAACCTTAGAATTGGGCAATGCTCTTAGGATCAGCTGCAACCAAAGCCTCCTCAACCCCTGTGCTCAGGTCCGCATGGAAACCATTCTCCGACCCACTGGCCTGTCTGACGTTTCACAAGGTCACAAGGCGATCTTCCACCAACGTAAAGAGCAGCAGTTGTTTTCCAAAGCTGAAAACCGTGAACTTCTACCAGCCGCCATCTCAAAGGAAGACACCGGGAGGTTGTGATTCAGAGGCTCCATATGTGGCCAGTTTAGAATGTTCAACTCTCAGGTTTCAGGCTCTGCAGGGCAAGGACCCAGCCCCTGTGTAAAATGTCAACCGGCTCTGATCTCTCGAGTTCACACATAGCCTACGAAGCACTTGCCACGGTTGGCAAAACTTTGCTTTGGTCTCCATGGGACCTTAAGCCGCAGGCTCTTTGAGCAAGGCAGACTGCTTTCTGAGTCCAAGTAAGTCTTGAGACCAGGACTGTTGGCCTGTAGGGGATGGTGGCCCCCGAGCCAGGAGATCTTCCCGTCCACCAAGATAGGGAGGAACAACCACTCTGGAGCCAAGAGGGCACATGCCAAGGATGTCAGGTTTCTAGAGTGTACCCATCAGGGCCTGTTCCATTGCTAATGTCTCTTCTATCCTAGAAAAACGAGCTTTTCCATCAACCCCTAAACCAGTACCAGGTCCAAGTCTTGTTCTCTTAAAACCTTAGTCACTTCCTGTGTCCTAAATTTCAAAACTTAGTCTATGACTCTCAGTTGGGCAGATTTTTCCATATTTTTCAAGAGGCTAAGCATCATTTGGTAATTGTTTCTGAAAAGTAGAAAGAAGAAATTTCGAAGAAGTATGTGGCATGTCTGCGACCAACCCAACTCAACTGTATGTAAGTACCTGTTCTGGGCCAAGCTCAGGAAAAGACGATGAAGAAGACATTCCAAACATGAACCAGACACAGCGGTCATCTTCAGGATGACCTCCAGGATCATGACCTGAGCCGAAGGCAGATGCTTAATGACTGAGCCACCCAGGTGCCCCATGTATGAGGTTTTTAAAGGAGTAAATGAACAAATGAATGATGAATGAATGCAAAATCAGGGTTAACCGTAAGTTTTATAGCAATTCCCTGCCTTCTTTTAACTGCATTAATATAGTCTGAAGAAGAGGAATGAGAATATACTCAAAAATCCTGAGTTAAAATCTGAAGGCTCTCCTAATGTTTTCTCTCTTCTCCCCAAACCCCAAACACATCTTTGACTTCTAGAATCTTCTGCAATTTGGGTTTCTCTGAAGTCTTTAATCTGACCTTGAATGCTGAAGGCAAGGAGTCTTCATGCCTTTGGGAGATAAAGTCCTTGATTTTATTTTATGTGAGGATATTCTCTGTCTTTTTAAAAGTACTTTCAACAGATCTTTATTTTAGACTCTTCCCTCTCTCTCCACGCTGAGGTCATTAGTGTTTTGGATGAAAGGTTTCCTTGCACATACATGTGTTGCGCTTGGATTCATTATTATAGCAAGTAATTCCATTTTCTAAGGAATAAGTGCCACTTCTCGCGGGGTGTTTGCTGATCCCTCTGCTCAGCATACACTATGGTATTTGCAAGCCACATGTTAGAACAAAAGGAGACACAGCTTCTGTCCTCATGGAGACTGTAGCCTCCCCTGGGCATCATTAAAAATGGGAAGCCACTGAATGGTGACACAAGGCCACATAAGGGAAGCCAACTTGTGTCCTGGGAGTTCCAGGGAGATGGTTCGCTGTGGGCAAAACCTGCCAGGACAGGTTTTGAGATGGAGGCAGGGACACCTCCAGGGGAAAGTCAAAAGGAAAGAATTGGTCCTGTTCTCAGCCCTCCCTCCCTTCGACCCTGAAGATCCTTAGTTCCTCATGAGAGCAGTGGGCTGGCAAGTGGGTGCCACAGGGGTGCGTGCAGATACACCCCAGTGCCTTTGGGTAAACCTCCCCCCTCTGCGTAGCTCAGGGCCTTGAGAGGAGCATCAGAGGGAAAAACAGGCTCCTTGTGAAAAGCCCACAGGTGACGGAAACTGTGAGTGTTACCCAGAAAATAGCTCGCAGAGGCTCCCATCCCATCGGGCGACCAGCAGAACTTAGCACTGCAAGTGCCTCGCTCCCGTTAATAAGACCTCATGTTAATATTTCTGCGCTAGGTCATTTCTCCCACTGCCTTTTAGACTGGAACATTTTACTTTTTGCACTTCGTGTTCATTACTCTGAGGGACTTCAGGCTACAGCGCACAATAAAAAGACCAATTAGAACGTTTCCTACTGTTTTTTTGTTTCTTTGTAATCCAAAAAAAAAAAAAATCAATATTGTCCTTAGACCCTCCCAACAAACAAGCAGATTTGTGAATAACCTCGGACAAAGCAGCCAAGAAATTCAAAGCAGATGGAGAATCACACAACCATGCAAATTAGTACAGGCCCTGGGCTGGACAGGATCACGATGTTGGGGGCTGGGAATTAATTTTTAATACAAAACAGAAATAATCACCCACGGCACTCACTTTCTTTTTATGATGAACCAAGATGGTTCTGTTTAAATGAGGACCCCGGGGGGCTTTTTCTGAGCTCTGAACACATACGGACCGAGAGCTGAATCTCCCCAGGCTGGCTCCTGTGCCATAAAGTTCATCATGTGGGGCCGCGTACTGTTGACCCCAGGTGAGCTTTCCCTCGCGGGTCAGCACGACGCTTCCAAGCTACATCCCAAACTGCTAACATCAACATCAGAACTAAATTATGAGAGCGAATGAGATAAACACGCAAAAATGTAAATTGCAAAGTGAAAAAAAAAATCAAACAAAAAGAAATCTGAAGTTTATCCACTCAACTCTAATAAGAGTTTAACAAAAAATCCTCAACTTGCAGAAGGATGGAAAGAAAAAAGCACTCACCATCTGTAACTCCGGTCAGGGCCCAAACCAAGGAGCAGACAGCGCCTGCAATGTTAAAACCATCTGACCAGCACGGGGGGGACTTCACACGTAGCTTAGAGCCTTGAGGAATCAGGTTTGGTTAACTTCTGAGTCTCCCATCTAATCAGCAGGGACTAACTTCTACCTTACGGGAGAGGCAGGGCCGCCCCATGAAGGGGAGGGTCACGGCTGCTCCAGCTCCTTCTGGTCTCAAAGACCCACATGCTGGGCTTCCTCTACTACCCACGCCTGATTGCTCACACCACACACCTGCTCCCCAAGGGGGGCCAGGTGAATAAAGGTCCTGACTGGCTTCACCACTGGCCTGTGGGTACTACAGTCGATTACTTGAGTTTCAAAATGAAATAATACCATTTACGGAGAGCTTAAGAGATCACACAACATTGAAAAATCTGTGTCCTCTGCAACAAAATTGTGTCCTCTCACAATAATCCTGGAAGGTAGACACTATTATTTACAGATCTTTCACAGGAGAGACTGAAGGACATGCTAATAAACACAATGAGGAATGGGCTGGGCCAAGATTCAAACCCAACTCTGTGGCTCCACGTGCCGCGCTCTTCGGGGTTGTGAGTTCTTTGAGATCGGGGGTCATACTTTTTCACCCTCTGGAAGATGTTGGAGGCAGGCTCTGGGCTTCATCTGATGCATGGCAAAGTGGAAACAGTATGTGCCCTGGAGAGAGATCTGGGTCCTGATTCTGGCTCTGCCGCTTGCTAGCTGGGAAGCCTTGAGCAAATTACCTCCCACTGTGAGCTCCTCAGTCTTCTCCTCTGTGAAATGGGATGGAACTCCACCTCACGGTGCTGTTGTGAGGATTGAATGAAGTAACTTCTGTAGAGGAGGCACCTAATAGATACCAGTTTCCTTCCATGCAACCCCTTCACCTCCCCTGCCCAGGACCAAGAGATTGAGAACCAATCCCAGTACCTGGTTTGCATACATTACGAGTTTATACGCACAACTTCGGGTTAAGATGAACATTAGCAACAGCACTGAAGCGAGATTTCCAAAGGGGTGGATGTGCCAGGTGTAATGAGAGTAGAGACAGAGGACTGTGGGAGCGCTGGGGGTAGGGGTGGGGGGTCAGCTTTAGGTTCTGGCCTCTATAGCAACAGAGATCCTCCACACGTGGGGCCCATGGTGCCCCAGGGCCTCGTTTCTGATATCCTCAGAGCTGGTGCCTTCCTAACACCGACTCTGGGCTCTCACGGACTATGGGTGCTACCTCACTCTCCGCTCCCTCCACCTGTCTCCCCTCGAGCTTTATGCTCTCCTATTTTCTGTCGTCTCGTACCACGTTGCAAGGGGGGCGGGGGGAGAAAATGTACAAATCAAATGGTCAAATGGGGTTACTTGTGAACAACTTTTGGCAGAGCCCAGATGAGGGGCATGGAAAATTCTGGAAAGTGGAGAGCAGCAAGAGGTAAAAAATTAATGGCTGGTGTGAACTGCAACAAAAGCTCTCAGGACTCCAGGGGCCCAGGTGGGGGGAGGGGAGGTCATGGGCAACGCTGACAACTTTTCATCTGATGGGACAGAGGGGAATCCCAACCCTCTGAGCGGAGGTCTGCCAGGTGGGCGGGGAAGAGAACCGGGATCCTGTTGAGCAGACCCAGCTCCGCGATTGCTGTGAGACCAGTGAAGTGGCTCCACCACTCGGGTTCCTCGTTGATGGAGTGTGGGGGTTGGACTGGGCTGGCTTTGGAATCAGACAAACCTAGGCTCAGTCAGGCTCCACCACGTACCTGTTATGCAACTTTGGGCAAGTTTCTTGGTGTCTCTAGTCTCCACTGCTCTCATTTGTCGGATGGGGATGAGAGACCAGGTCTCCAGAAGCTGGCGGAGGATTAAGGGAGGGGGTATCTAAACACATACCCTCTTGCACAGTGACAGGTCCAAGAAGCTCACAGTCCAGCAGCTGCTTGCTCAGTAAATACCAGTCTCTTTCCTCACTTCTATCTCTAAGTTGCTGTAAACTTATGTATTGATGGTGCAACCCATTAAGTCAATTTCCAATTATCTTCCCTGGCTACCCTGCTCTCCCTAATCCTCAATTAACAGGGCACTGAGGGTGCCCTATGCTGAAGCAGCAAATGGACAACTCAATTTGGACAAGATGGAGACAAATGTGGGCAGGATGGTGGAGGACAAAGGACTTACAACTGGGAGGCAGCAGACCTGGGTTTGATTTCTACCCGACTGGGTCACGAGCTATAAACATACAACTGTGATCAAAATTTTCTTAGTATTTCTGTGCTTCAGGGTTCTTACCTGTTACATGGGAGTAACCATACACTGGACTGGGAAGTGCAATGGGAATATTAGTGGCCAATTGCAGGCTATGATTCCTGGTGACCGATTTGAAAAATTGTCCACTGATTTGCGTTGGGAATTGTAGTTCAAATATTCTGAGAGCTGCACCTAGTGCCCCTTGGCAGTCAAACAAACCCTAATCTCCAAAACTGAATGACTATTATGTAGATTGTTGATGTATTCCCCAAAAGAGCTGAGTTGGGTTTTTCTTAGCAATCACCAAATCCCTCCGTGACCCATTGGAATCACCAACCACTGGCAGCCTGCTCAATACATGAAAAACAATACGATAAACCCTCTTATTTTAACAGCTAGCACAGGGCAGGACAGGAGGAACCCCCACCCACGCTTGTTCTGAACACACAACGTGTTGCAACTGATGTGAAAACAAGATAAGGAGAACCGTCTGTCAATAGTCTCGGGCCTTCCCTAGAGTGGGGCCGCTTTCTGTGTATTCTGCACAGATGGGAGCCAGAGGCCACACGGTCACCTGCAACGCTGTCCTGATACATGGCCCAAGTTCAGATACACGGCCAGCTCACTCATTCTCGCCTTCCACTCTCTTTTGAAGTATATATGTGGTAGCATAGTGCCCTGTAGAAACCATCCTTAAGGTTAAAATCCTACCTGCTGAGAACTGAGGAATTAAACACTGGTTGGCCATCGGGTTGTGAACCATAAGCTCAACGTGTCTGTGTAGTAACTTCTCAAGAGCTCTATCCTACGGGAAGCCCCAAGTGAGGTCTTTGAAAACTTCATTTTATTTATTTTTATACATACAGTGAAACATTTTTCATATGTCCTGAACAGCTGGTCATGCAATTAACTTTATTTCATTATAGAAACTGAACCGGGCTATCTTTCCTTTTTCTACCCCCACCCCAAGCTTGAAAACTTCATTTTAAACCCGCTTTGACCTGGCTTGGCTGCCGGCCCCGATGCACTGGGGCAAAAGTGCCACAAAGCAGTTCTTTTCTGTTTTTCCCGAGCATTGTGAGACCTCCAGGGAGAGAGGCACGGCGGAAGATGAGGGTCCAAACAACATAGCCAAGGGTGAAGATGACCATAATGCATAAAACATGACATACATAAATGCTTCTGAGTTGTGAAAAAAAAATTTTTTTTAGAGGAACAAGAAAGAAACCACAAGGTCTCTTAGAGCTGCTGAAATGGCTTATCACTATCCACCACCTCTGGGTGTCATCTCTCTGAGAACAATGGAGTGACTGCCATGGGATCCAAGGAGACAGTCCCCGAACATCATCACCACACAGAACCGGGAGGACTGGACAGGTTTGCAGAGGAGGACCAGGATGCACCTGCTCTCTGCCCTGCTGGCCCTAGTTCAGGGACTCCTGTCCATCTGCAGGCTCCTGTCCGATAGGCCCAGAGCTTCCAGCTCCTTCCAGGCACCCACGCAACTGAGTGATGGCTGGAATGGAAAGAATAAATGCAAGTTTTCTATTTTAACGGGGATCATTGTGAATGGCATGCCCTGGGGTACCCAAAACCAAGCCCATGCAAAGTGCCAAGCTCTATGCTAGGAGCTGGGACCTCAAAACCAATGACACACTTAACTTTGGCATCCAAGGAGCTCCCATTCAAACAAGTCTCTTTTAGTGATTCTTCATCCCCTGTGCTTACTTACAGTAGCTTCCCATTGGCCACAGCAATGCGTGCTAGGCCTTGGCCACTTCCCTATCAACTTGTTAGTTTTGCTAGATCTGCATCAGCACTCTACTGTATTTACATAATTTTTCTCAAAAATAACTCATTAACTCAAATACATTTTAAAGAAAATTTCGTATGACCTCCATGAAGAGAAAACAAGTCCTACTTGCCATGTACAGAAAATATCCACTGATTAAAAAAATGAAAACAAAAACCAGGAAACACAATATTTTTACTACATCCCAGTTGCACACTCTTGCCTGCCAGTGCTCTGAGCATAAGGCCAAGAGCTCCCTGTTAGAAAGATGAACCAGTATTTGACTCACTGGCTCGGCACCAGACTCTCCCCCCAACCTTGTAATCAGAATCAAAAAAGGAATCATTGCTCACCATGTGATTCACTGTTTCTTAATGTTATGCCTGCATATCACCCCAATCAGACCCCATGGTCCACGCATACCATCTGTGCTTCCTAATCCGCCTCAGGATTGGGGCCCTACCGTTGCATCCCCAGAGCCTCGGGCCCCGTGCAGGAACACTGTGGGCCCTGCACACATATTTGTCAAATGAATCAGTGCATTCATCTTAGCCGTCTTTATTCCAGCCATACCTATTGGCCTGTTTGCCCTCCAGTGACCCACGCCCCCTCACAAACCTCCATGTCCTTTTCCATTTTGTGCCCTTTATGGAATGTTTTTCCTTCTCCTCCACTTTCCACCAACTGATTAACTCTCTCCTCTCCTAGTCTCTGGCCATGTCATCATCCCTTTGTGGTTTTTCCTTACAACGTTGGGTGGAGAATAGAAATCTTTTTTTCAGTAGGCGCATTATATGAGTCCCTTGATGATCGGGATTATCACGTGGTAATCCCTAAATGCTTTTCTTTCTCTCCCTATCAGTCTCTACTCGCTGAGGGGGGGCAATATGTCTCCTACCTCTGGTGCTGAATAAAAGCCTATTATCAGGCTCTTTCCCTTTCCCTGCGTGCTCTTGCTGTACCAGACAAACCCTGCCTCTCCCTTCTCAGAGTCGTGCAGACAGTGTCTTTGCCTGGAATGTCTTCGCCAACATGCAAACTCCCTTCCATGCTCCTGCTCTGAGGAGGCCTGTTCCCCAAGCCAGCTGTGACCTTCCTTTCCCCTGTGCCCACAATACCCCCTTGTATCCCTTTCACTGTAGGATTAACCCCTGGTCAGTGCAATTCTGTGTTTCTGTATGGTTTGGTTAAGCTATGAGTTTCTTGTTTCTGTATACCCAAGGCCTAGAGAGTGCCTGGCATAAAGTAAGTAATCACTAAATACCTTCTGAAGGAATCAATGTCTAGTACAAAAATATTTTTCTATTCGCCTCTCCTCTCATCAATTTCAAAACTCCCTAAAGTCACAGTCAGTAAAAGCATAACAATATTAAACTTACTGCTGACATTACAGAGTGCTTACTATTTGCCAGGTATTTTATAAGCATTCTCTCATTTAATTATCCCCACAGCCCTGTGAGGTTGGTACTTCTGTTGATGCCAATTTGCAGGTGAGGAAATCTGGGCTTAGGGAGATTTAGTCACTTGTCCCCGGTTACATAAGTGACAGAGCCAAGGAATGGACCCAGGCCGGAAAATCTCCAATGTTCTTAACTACCAGCCTGGCCCCGACTGTGACCTTATTCTGCCTGACCTACTGCCCTCCTTCATGGTCAGAAGCCAAATCCTGGGCAGACGGACATGCACCTGCTGAAGGGTCACTCTGACTGTGCCCTTTGGGAGTACAATTAAGCTACCAGGCATGGCCGCTCCCACGGCACAAGGCCTTGCCACAAAACAGCCACCGTGGCCTCTTGCCTGAGCCGTGGGACTTGGCAAAAATCACCAGCTCCACACTCACCAGCAGAAGGCCAATCAAGGCAGCCTTTTCATTGATTCTAGAGGTGTCTCTTTTTCATTTGTAAAATAATCCACAATTTGACATTTAGGGATTTTCCTGCAAATGGCAGTGGCTAGCACAGTAAGAGATGAACTGCTGTCTTTGAAGTCTCACAAAAACACTCTTTTTTCTTTTTTTTTTAGAGAGAGAAAGAGAGAGCAGGCTGGGGGTGGGGCAGAGGGAGAGGGAGAGAAAGAATCTTAAGCAGGTTCCATGCCCAGCGCAGAGCCTGACACAGGGCTCGATCTCATGACCCTGAGCAGAAATCAAGAGTCGGACGCTTGACTGACTGAGCCTCCCAGGTGCCCCCAAAAATACGCTTTAAAGATTTTAAACTTTAAATTGACTGAGGAGCTAAGTGGGAGTCCAGCAGCACCCGAAGGGGAGGAAGAGTCTTGGCACCGTTTTTATAATTGCATTCTCTCCACACAAGAAGGCTGCAGCTGGTCTTTCTTCACCCGCAGTCCTGTGTCAAAAACCGTCTGAGGTAACAAAGGCTGGCTTCCCCCAGTTTGAGAAATGCTGCTTGGCTGCAGAAGTTTCTGTGCAGAACACAGTGACTCTTACAAAAACCAGCTTCAAACACAGTATGAAATTTAGGAGGGGGAAGAAAAATAAGAGCCACCTTATAAAAGTTCCTTTCTGCTTCTTGATGATGTTACCAGATTGTAGAACAGTCCAGCATAGGCATAGGGCAGAATACACAGCCATGTGGTTTCATTTTTCCAGGGATGAACCTCTCAGGAGAAACACTCGTTTTGGAAAGAGAGGCACGCATATCTGGACAACAAGTTAACCGTGACCTCTAATCCTGGGTTCCTTTTCCTTTTCTGGGAATAAGCAGGGTCCAGGGAGAGGCCCAGGGAGGGCTCTGGAAGACCTGAGGTTTGGTTCTGGCTTTGCCACTTACTTGTTTTAAGACTTGAACAAATCATTTAAGCGCTCTGGGCTTCAGCCTTTCCCAGAAGTGAAGGGATCAGGCCCAACTATCAAGAAGTTTCCTTTCAGCTCTGGAATTCTCTGCTATGATGGAGTCTATCATACGGAGGAAGAGGACACGTGTGATCCACTCTTAGGGATCCCACCCTAAGGTGAATCCTCTTCTCGCAGTAGCGATAATTAGGGAGGGATGGCTTTCTGTGGCTCTCACTGGCTCTCGTGCGCATATATTTAAACCATAGCGGCCGCTGGGCCATGCAAAATGTCGGTGGATTAAGAGGAGTCCAGGTCTCAGCCAGGGATGCTGGGTCCCGGGACAGTCTGACTGCTGTGACCCGACTTGGGGGTCGATGGCTGCCTTACCTGATCGGCTTGAGCAATGGCTGAGCTGATATCTCACAGTGGCTTCCTGTTCCACCTGCTCTTCTTCCCGATGACCTTCAGAGAGGCTAACACAATTAAACCACAGAGCCCTCAGAAACCTTGAGAGTGTAATTCTACTTTTGGGCACTTAAGAAAATAATCAGATGAAAAGTAAGCTAGTCACAAGAGCTACCATTTATGGAGAGCTGTGTGCAAGGCACTCTGCTAAGTACCTTATGTGTATTATTCTATATAATCCTCGTGACAGTACTTTGAAATGGGTATTATTACCTCCATTTTACAAAAGATGAAACTAATGCCCTTAATCTCACTCTGCTACTCAGGACACAAAAATTTATGCGTGAGAATGTTCATTGCAACAAAATGGCCCAGATCTCCAAAAACAGGGAATTGCTTAAATGGTATTTTCATCTAATGGCATACTAGAAATGCATGAGAAATCATGGTAGAATAATTAGTGACATAGAAGAACATTCACAACAAATTGCTAGGTAAGAATCCCATCAATTTATATGTAATTATAGATAACATATATAATATGGTATTTGTTCTTCTTTGTATGTTTCTTCTTTGTATGTCCAAAATGTACACAGTATGCACATATCACTTTTTAAATTGTGAGGCTTTTTGAAGGCCCATCAGATGTAACCAAGAGCTCATCCCCATCCCACTTAGTGTCCAGATCCTAGAGAAGGCGCTCTCTAGTAGATTCAGTTTTTAGACAATGGACATCTCCCCAATCAGAACCAAGAGGTCCCCTCAGCCGTTCCTCTTATTCCTGAGACATAGAGCACATGAGTGAGGGATTGAGAGAGAACTGAAGGCAGATCAACACTTCTCTCTCAATAGCTGTGGCTCCTGCCATCCCAACTGGCTCCGATCACTATGCCCTAAAGAAGTCAAGTGGAGACTCCAAAATGAGGCCACCTAATAAAA
This sequence comes from Mirounga leonina, assembly GCF_011800145.1. Classification (NCBI taxonomy): domain Eukaryota; kingdom Metazoa; phylum Chordata; class Mammalia; order Carnivora; family Phocidae; genus Mirounga; species Mirounga leonina. The sequence continues at coordinate 18,109,957 of NW_023270387.1, read as the reverse complement.
CAAAACAAAATTCACAAACACTATCTCTGCTCCATTACTATTATTCTGATCATCATTAGTAGTAGTAGTAGTTACTTAGATGAGGCATTAGTGTCTGGACAGGGAGATGAGAGAGTACAGAGTTAGCTTCATGATTGGGAAAACTCTCTCAGCTTGGAGTCCTGGGAGCACCAGGAGTGTGGTCGCGGAGAAGTGGCAAGACTCTGAGGTGTGGGGGGAAAGAACGTGGGCCTTGGCTTCAGGCTGACAGGAGTTGGAACCTTGATCTCATTTACCAACTGAGTGACACTGGGCAAATTGTTAACTTTCTCATCTGTGATATGGGTTTAAAGGGGCTGTCGAAAGGAATAAAGATAGCATGTAAAAAACACAGCACAGGGCGCCTGGGTGGCTCAGTTGGTTAAGCGACTGCCTTCGGCTCAGGTCATGATCCTGGAGTCCCGGGATCGAGTCCCGCATCGGGCTCCCTGCTCGGCAGGGAGTCTGCTTCTCCCTCTGACCCTCCTCCCTCTCATGTGCTCTCTCTCATTCTCTCTCTCAAATAAATAAATAAAATCTTTAAAAAACAAAAAAACAAAAAACCACGGCACAGCAGGGGACAGGCAATTGGCTTGGTCTCTCTCTCCCAGCCCCTCCTCATCCATCCTTTCCCCAGGACAACACACCCGTTCTCCACCCTTCTCAAGTTCTAAAATCTTCCCTCTGGTGGTAGCGTAGCACAAAACCTCCCACTTGAAACTTGGTGCTGCGGCACCTGGGTGGCTCAGTCGGTTAAGTGTCTGCCTTCTGCTCAGGTCATGATCTCAGGGTCCTGGGATGGAGCCCTGCATCAGGCTCCCTGCTCAATGGGCAGTCTGCTTCTCCCTCTCCTCCCTGCTCGTGCTGGCCCATCTCACTTGTGCTCTCTGTCGCTATCTTTGTCTCTCTCTCTCAAATAAACAAATAAAATCTTAAAAAAAAAAAAAAAAAGAAATCCAGTGTTATGAGGAGCCGTCTCAAATAGAAGATTTGAGTCAAAGGGCCAAGTCATGCAATTAGCCAACCCCGCCAAATGGGACTTAGGCAGGATCCCACGGATGGCCCATTGCCATCTTAAGCATACCTGGAGATGTCATGGCCTTATCATATTTATTAGATCCTCCTAAAGCATCTCAGGTGATGGCATCAAAGTCATCTACTGCCTTGTGTGGTTTCGGATAAACTTTCAGCTTCTCATATTTATCGTTCTTCACCTCCCTGGAGGTGAAGAAAAACAGGAAACAGCTTCATTTTAGGAAAAAACAGAGCTCACTCAGAGATTACCTGGCTTGTCTGAGATCACTTGGCATGTGAGAGCAGAGGTGGGGGAAGAAGGGGGCCTAGGGGAAGGGTGGAAGTCAATACCTGGGTTAGTTATCCCCATGAGGACAGGGAGAGGAGACGGAATATTCCACCCTCTATTCTCCCCTCAAGTCCACCACCCCGAGCTCTGTTCCTGTGCCCAGATGGCCTTTCCTCCAAGGCCACATTCTTTCCCTATGCCTCATGGCCAAGAGCCTACTCAGCCTGCACAGATCTAGCCCCCAAATATGCTTTGTAGTCATTTTCCTAACCTTTAAGACCATGTCAGCACCGTTTCACGCCTTCTTGTAAATCTGCCACCGCACAGCCCACAGCATCCCAAAGTACCAGCTGCAAGAAACAGGGCCACCAGCTCCGGGCCCCACCGCAGGACTCTGCCCTTCCTCACAGACCTGGATGTGAGTCTTGCTGTGTCTACACCAGGCCACATGCTAACCAGTTTTTTGCATACTCTTCCTTTGTGGGCATTTGTCTCTGACTTGACCTCACTCAGCCTGATGGGGACAAAGTCTACTTCTCCTGGATCCACTTAGGCTTCTTCTGGCAGACATTCTGCTGGGCACTTAAGCAGCCCCCAAATATTATGTTCCCCTAAAAACTCTAAACCACGTAAGGCTGAAGATGGGTTCAGATTTCCCCGGAGGGCCTTCTGAGTGGCCTGGGATGAAAGCTGTTTTATGTAGGTCTTTATTTTCCACGAGCAGAGAACGGAGATATGCCTGATGGTCTGGCGGTGTTTTACGGGTGAGTCGGTGCGGACTTAGGCGCGGGGCAGGCCTGGTTTCCGGGCTGCCTCACTTCTCCCTGCCTCAGTGACCTTATGCAACTCGGTCTCTCAGAGCCTTGGATTCCTCATCCGTTCATGGTGGTGACGGTAGCTTTTCTGCCCTCACCTTAACACAGCTGCTGTGTATGACGACAAAAACAGAAATGCCTCGTGACTGTAATGTGCGGGAACAACGAGAGGTGCCATCATGACCACGGAGATGTTTCTGCTTATCACATTTTACGTTTCGTGAGTACGTTTCTGCCTGCACACTGGAGAACTCACATGTGGAAATGTCCAGAGGGAAAGACCACCCCAGGGAGAAAAGCAGGAAGTAGACAAAGATGGACACACTGACGGATTGTACGATATTCCAGCACACATGCTCTGGTGGACTCTTCTGGAAAACAGTAGGGTCAGAGTGATGAGGGAGACGGTCAAGATCTTTGCTCTCAGGAAGCTACTACGTTCTGGCAGGAGGGTAGGCAGAGAATAAGCAAGCAAGCAAACAAGATCAAGATAAGTGATCCTCCCACTGCGGGCGCAAGGGGGCTTTCACCTTCCTCCACTTCTCGTTCAGAGGCCACAGGAATGTTGGCAGCAAACTCTAATCCTTGACCTTGCCAGGACAAGATGCGCAGTTTCAGATTGGGGCACATGAGGATGTGTTGATTCTCATGTTTTTTTGGCACAGTGACAACACGATGAAATGTTGATGAGACACAAAAGTTGAGGCATGAGAGGGGCCCCTGGGTGGCTCAGTCGTGAAGCATCTGCCTTCAGCTCAGGTCATGATCCCAGGGTCCTGGGATCGAGCCCCACATCGGGTTCCCTGCTCAGTGGGGAGTCTGCTTCTCCCTGTGCCTCTGCCTCTTCCTCCCACCCCCAGCTCTTGTGCTTTGTGTTCCTTCTCTCTCTCTCTCAAATAAATAAGTAAAATCTTAAAAAAAAAAAAAAAAAGTTAAGGCATGAGAGATCCAGACAAATGATTTTCCAGTTATTTAAGATTTCTAGCCTCGGCTTGGAGTCCTTGTTGAAATCTTTAAAAAGGAACACAGGCCTGCATCCCTTCACTTCCTCTCCATTTTTCCACATCTAGGAAACTGCACTAAATACTTTCAGTTCTAAAATTGTTGTCTCTCATCCTTCATAATATGTCACCTCCTCAGGGAAGCTTCACATCACCCAGTGAGACGAACCTCCCCCTTCTCCGAAGCTCTGGCGTCTAGAACTCCACACAGCACGTCCATGATATACCATCATCCCTGACTTGTTGGTTTGTCACTCACTAGAGAAAAAGCATCCCTGGCCAGGACTATGCTCCATTTGATTCTGAAGCGCCAACACCTACTGTCATGGAGGACACATAGTAGGTACTCAATAAACGCATGTTCACAAGATCACATCTCATTGGCCAATCTTGTATCTATAGCCAATTTAGTAGATGTGCTGAACATGAACACAGACCACAGGACACACACTTTGCCAGTGGGTTTAATAAGACAAACACCCCATTTTACATTATTCTTCAGTGACTTTCCCATTTCTCCTATAAGGACTTGTGTTGTATCTGGTGTCTTACCAAGAGTTCCTGGTCAGGTGAGGTTTTGATCCAAATGAAATCTACATAAAAACTGATCATTCCTTTATCGTGATGAGCACAGAGTAATGTACAGAATTATTGAATCACCATACTGTACACCTGGTATTAATATAACTGTATGCTCATTATATCGGAATTTGAAAAAATCAATAGTCCCCACTTGATCTAGCTACCAGTTTGTAAGAACTACCAGAAAAAGATGTTCCATGACATCCTGGGGCTGCCATCAGCATAATCCAGACTATGGGAAACTACAGGCACATGACCTAGTTTTGTCAGCCAAAAAATTACAAATAAAAAATAAGAGAAGGGCGGGAAAAGAAAGGAGCCACACTAAGAGGCATACGTGTCTGTTCAAGTATGGACCTTATTTGAATCCTGGTTCACACAAAAAAATTATTAGAAAAAAAAAAAACTATAAAGGGACACCTGGGTGGCTGAGTCGGTTAAGCGACTACCTTCAGCCCAGGTCATGATCCCAGGGTCCTGGGATCGAGCCCCGCATCGGGCTCCCTGCTCGGCGGGGAGCCTGCTTCTCCCTCTCCTGCTTCCCCTGGTTTTGCATGCTCTCTCTTTCTCTGTGTCAAATAAATAAATGAAATCTTTAAAAAAACAAAACAACAACAAAACACCCCCAAAACTATAAGGCAATAGATGGTATGTGATCACTGAGTACATACTTCATACCACATAATTATTTTTCAGGTGTGATAATGACCCTGTGGTTATATTTTAAAAAGAGCTATAATCTTTAAGAGATACATCCAGATGAAATGATACGATATCTAGGAATTAATTTTTTAAACCTGGAGTAGAAGAGTGGGCAGGAAGTGCACAGTATAGATGCTATAAAAGCAAGTAGGAAGTGCTCAATACATTTGCTTTCATTATACCGTTCTTGCTACTTTTATAAAAGTTTGAAAACTTCCATTAAATTAAAAAAAAAAATTGGTAGTTTATAAAAGTTTTGATCCCTACAGGATGCCTCTGATGAATCCCATGGAGCAGGCTCCCTATGACAATGTTGTCCAGACCGGGTGGCAGCCCTTCCTGAGGGGCATGTGGGGAGCAAGCTGTAGGCAGCAGGGCTATTCCTCCAGTCCTGCCGGGAGAGAATGAGAGGAGAGCCGGTCCCCGGAGACCCGATCAACATCTTCCCCAGAGAGTCTCCTGGTTAGATAGAGATGTATATCTCAGACTCCGGGAACCAATGGAGGGAGAAAGAAGTATTTCAAAACTTCTCATATGGAAAAGTAAATGCTCAGGAAAGGCAAACTGGACAGAACATGGAATTTGGAGTCAGAAGGTTTAGATTCCCTCCTTGCCCCACACCTGGGATCAGTGAACTTCTCAGGGCCTCAGTGTTCTCATCTATAAAATGGGAATATGGTTCCCGTCCATATCAGAGAACTGGTGTGCAGATAAGATGGGATCTCGTATGGGGAGGTGAGAGGCAGCATGAAGCGGTGGGTCGGACACTTGGGTCTGAACCGTGGCTCCATTGTACCATCCACACAGTCAAGTACTAAATAAATGAACGCTGTTAAAATTAATTATTTAAGAAAAAGCAATTTGTTCAAGGCCTCAAAGTGAGTCAGCAGGGTACTACTTGGGAAGGAGGATTTGCACTCCGCTGTCTTCCCCACTAACCTTTGGGCTTCCCTTATGGCTCTCTCTGGGCAGCTGATTCACAACCGGTCGCTTTTTGCACAGGGCAGGAAAGACGGAGAGGGGGAGACGGGCCATTCCTGTTCTGACAGCTGGGCCACCCCGGGTGGCAGCGATGAATCAGCCTTGCTTCTGCCACACTCAGCACACAAGGCTTCTCAAGCAGAAGCAGAGCATCCAGGATGCTCTGACCCAGTGGTGGTTGCATGATGGCAACAGATGACTGTCTCTTTATGTCCCCATCCCCCGCGGCACTCAGCCAGCTCACCAGTTTCTCCAGCTTCTGGGTAGAAGCGTATTTTTTTCCAACCGCAGGGATCAAGCTAGCAAGAGGGACATGCGTGCGTGCATGCATGCGTGGGCATGTGTGCATGTGCGTGCGTAAGTGTATGTGTGTGCAGGTGTTGGAGGATGCATATAAACCCATGCCTATTACAATGGCTGATAAGACCCTCACTTTCCCACTTTCCTGGACCCCACTTTACTTAGAGGTGTCTTCAGTCATGATCCCAGAGGACCTCGCTGCACATGTGGTTTCAGAGTGGAGGCTTCAGTTTGAGTTATCCAAGACCTATATTCTAAATCTCATCAATGTCTGTCTAAAGCACAAGAGGTACAAGGAGGCAAGAACTCCATTTACTTTTTGTGAGTGATTTTCTGTTGGACCGAGGAGTCAGGCTGGGCAAAGAGAAGGGTGACAGCTGGGGATATGTATTTATGGATGTGGAATTTATTGGTGGATTAAAAAAATTTATAATGTCTTGGATTTTGCAATAAAAATCTTTTAGGCTTGCTCCAGTTTTGTGTAAGAAAACAGGTGGGACACTCGACTCGATTCATTCACTCTATTATGCTTCTAAATAATGACTATAATGAACAACCCATTAATTACCATGAATGAACAAGTTTGAAATAAAAACAAATAGGTATACATGAAATAATTTCTAGCCAAGCGTCATTTCTTATGGAGTAGCACCTACTTTCACTTTTATTTTGCTAAATTAAAAAAAAAAAAAGAGCCTCAATATCTTATTTTGGGTATTGAAAAGCCTTGGATCTTGCTCTGTAGAATACCTTTTCCCAGGACAGGCTGCTCACAGCATTTGGCTTTGACATTAAAAAGCCTGTAATGAATTGTTTGTAATTTATCAGAAAGAAAAAGGCAATTTGCTTTTTAAGCTGTGCTTATTCTGCTTATGTTATGGAAAGAAGATAAGGCTCTAGTTCTCCTTTCAAACTGGTTATACATGGAGTAGAGGACAAGAATTTGCTTGGAAGTAAGCAGGCCTGTGTTTGAGTCCTAACCAGTGAGTAGCTGTGTTACTTTGAGAAAGTCATTTTCCCACTTGGGCTCCATTTCCTCATCTGAAAATAAGGATTTCCATGTCATTCCCAGCTCACTGGATTTTCACAATAAAGCATAAATGTCAGGAGGTATTATGTGAAAGCTGAGGGTCTGAATCCTACAGATCAAGGGTCAGCAAACTATAGCCCATGGTCAAACCCAGTCTGCCGCCTACTTTACATAGAACCCACAAGCAAAAAATGGGCTTTATATTTTTAAATGATTGTAAAAACCAAAACCAAAACAATATTGTTGTGACAGGTGAAAATAACATGAAGTTCAAATCTCAGTGTCCATAAATAAAGTTTTATTGGAACACAGCCATGCTCATTGGTTTACATATCATCTGCCTGCTTTTGCAGTATGGCCATGAAGTTAAGTCATTGCCACAGAGACCCTGTGGCCTGGAGAACTGAAAATATTTATTCTCTGGCTCTTTATCAAGTTTGCTGACCCTTACCATAGACCAATAGGTCTCCAGCTTTAAAGTACATACCGATTACCTAGGGATCTTATTAAAATGTAGTTTCTAATTTAGCAGGTTTGGGGTGGAGCAGAGGCTCTGCATTTCTAACAAGCTCCGGGCTGCCTGAGCCGCTCGTCTGGGGACCCTATTTTGAGTGGCAAGGCTAGGCTCAGTCAGACGGATCTGGGGATGCGATGATTCGCTCAGCATCCTTTGGGGCCTTTCCAGAGCCTTCAAAATAAACTCAGACTTACTACTACGTGATTCTTGCCAGTCTGTCCAGTTTTGTTACCATCCCCCCCACCCCATGCCTCTCACACACATACCCGAAAACACACTCCCACGCGTACACATGTGTGCCTTCTGCTCCCCGATGTACCAGGCTTTCTCATTCACATGCCTATGCACACCCTGGTCTTTCTGCCTAGAACATTCTCTCGTCTCCCCATCCTTCCACCCTGGACATGGCCAACTGTCCAGCTTCTTGTCCTTTATGCTTCAGCTTAAGTGGCACGTCCTTTGAGAGGAGCCTTCCAGGATTCCCTGAGGCTGAGTTAAGTGGCCCTGTAGTGAGGTCCCTTCGTACCTCATCTCCCTCTTCACAGCCTGAATCACACGCCGCGGGACCTGGGTCCTTAAAGCAGAGGTCATCTCACGTATTCCTGCTTGTCCACAAACCAAGCCCAGTTCTTGGCACATGGCAGGGGTATAACGTGTGTAACATGGAATGGGACAACAGAAATGTCCGGGATCACCCAGCAAATCAAGGGGAGAGCAGGGACTACAGCCTCTCCTCTCTGAATCCTGGTGTGGTGTTTTCTTTTCCCCAAGCCATGCCTCAGAAATCGATGCCCTCTGTTGCAACTGATGGAGGAGCTCAACTTAGAGTGTTTCAGAGAGACAGGAATTCAGCCTGTGCTCTGAAATCCTTAGAGCCTTTGGGAATAGCCAGCCTCTTCCCAGGGCTGGCCATTCTGTGGAGTACAGAGAACTTCTGAGCCCAGGGAGCAGCTCCTGAAAACATACCCCCGGAACGCAGCGCCGGTCCCGGCAGCAGGACCGGCAGGCTCGGCACCCAGGTAGGGAGTCCACCGTCCTGGGGCCTGACTTGTGCACAGTGCTGATAAGCGCTCCACGAGAAGGCCTGGGAAACAGATCCTGAGGCTGCAGGCATCAGCCCTTCCCATTTCTTGCGGCTTCGATTTCCTTCCTGATTACCTGAAGCCAGAGGAATGTGGATCAGCCAGACAGACTGCAGGCTGAGGGCAGCCACAGTGGAGAGAAGAGGAGGGAGCAGCAATCCCTCCGTCAGCCCAGCTAGTTGAGAGGCCTAGGGAAAGATGACCGGGGAGGACGGGATGGTGTGGAGGGCGCGGGAACCCACCCTGAGTGTGCCCCCACCTGCTCAGGAGAGCATCTTCCCCACCCCTCCTCCACCTGACCTAAAATTCCCATCCCTAAATCCCCAGAGCTGTTCTCTCCAGAAGGTCGGTGAGAGTTGCTATAGACTGAACTGAATTGTGCCTCCCCCCGACCCCCCAAATTCATATGTTGAAGCCCTACCCCCTAAGGTGATGGTACCTGAAAATGGGGCCTTTGCAAGGCCATTAGGGTTAGAGAAGCTCACGAGGGTGGAGCAGAGATCTGATAGGATTCTGTCCTACCAGCAGACGCACTTCTCCCCCCACAAGCACCCACCCGGGAAAGGCCGTGTGAAGCCACAGTGAGAACGGACCCGTCTGCAAACCAGGAAGACGGTCCTCGCCGCAACCCTACCCCTGCCAGACCCTGATCTTGGACTTCCAGCCTCCACAACGGTGACAGAGTAACTGACGGAGGTTTAACGGGCCAGCTCGCGGCACTGCGACCCGGCAGCCCGAACCGACTACATCGCAGCCTTCCTTCACAGGGAATCTGATCAAGCTGGGTTTCCTCCAACGAACCTTCATTAGGCTCATGATGGCAGCAGGGACCAGTCCCGTTTTGCTTGTCATTGTCTCCAAAGCACGTAGTACAGGGCGCAGAAATAATGTCAATGAAGGAACGAACGTACTGAGTGCTCACTAGATACTAGGCACCATGCAACATGCTAGGGAAACAGGAAAAATGAAGACACCATCACTCCAAGGAGACACTCTAGTCTGGGAGACGGGGTAAACCAACGATGATGAGATAGGCAAAGTGCCCCAACAGAGGCATGGGATGGGGTGCATCCAACGGGCTGGGGCTGCGCACAACGATGCGCATGTGCACATGTACACACAGGCCGTGTGCTTGCGCTCGTTCTGCTTCAGGATGGGAGTGGGGAGAGCCTGGCCGAGACGTGAGAAATGGGTGATGCAATTTTCTCAAAAGGTAGCATATGTGAAAAGGACGTTTATGATTTCACTTGAGAGAAAAGTGCACCCAGGAAGAAGGCACTCACTCGTTGATTCATCGATTAACAAAACTGAGCAAGCCCCAGGGGTGTTAAAATTGTGGGAACTTGAGCCGTCAAAGATAGCTGACTGCCACAGAGAGTACTGGGGCAGAAGGGAAGGTGAGGACGAGGGTCTGGAAAGACAGGCAGCAATCAGATGGTGATCACCTCCTGACTGATGCTGAAGTGGATACCTGGAAACACAGAGCAGGGAGCCAAAGGAAGAGAAGAGAAGACATTTCAGCAGCGGTTGAATGTTTGTTGGTATCTTGAATGGTTAAAATGAAATCTTCAAAGGGTCTTGGTGGGGGCTGTAGAGAGGGAAAGGCTCCCCAAACAGACTAACCTGGGGATGTTGGTGCAGTCACTTACAAGTTAGAAAAAGCCTTTAATTGATCTGTCTGGCTTTTCTCATTTGTAAAATGGAAACACTACTTACTAATCACCTCAGGATGGGCAAAAGAGTAAAACACAAACACACACACACACACACACACAGAGCAGGTTCACAACAAAAGTAAGATCTTACTAGCTGTCTCTAATGAAGAAGCTCAAAAAAAAAAAAAAGTTCCAAACACCCTGCAGTTTCAAGAGGGTCCTTTGAAAACTTGGAAGAAAGCCGGCTGCCCTGGCAGCAGGTCATACCTCCTTGTTTGGTGATTCTCCACTGCTTCTGTATCTGTCTGCCCCTCTTCTCATCGGAGGGATTCGCAGGGGCCAGGAATGCATCCTGTTTGTCTGGGGCCCTTGGATCTACATGGTCCTGGGCTCATCAGAGGCACTCCTGGAAACTCTGGATAATTAATTGCACAGATGGGCAAAGCAGACGTAAACCGTCTTACCCAGAGTCACAGGAAAGATCAGCCGCAGAGCATGTTCTAGAACTTTGACCTCACAGTCCATTGACTTCTTGAGACCACATGGTCGCAGACCAAACAGAACAAAGCCTCTGATCTCATCCGGGGACAGGCGCATTCTTCTCCAAATCCCCACCCAATGGGAACTGCCACCCAACACTGAGCAACCCATGTCACCTTCCCCCCTCTCAGAAGTGGCATCCACACTTTCGCAAGGAGCAGACACAACACTCGAAACAACTCTTAAAACACCTTCCTGCAATGTGGGCTATAAACACAGGAAACAGCAGCTGGGTGAGCTGCCAGTAACGTTAATTTGCCAGTCAGGGTGCTGCAGCTCTGTGTGTGAGTTTAAAGCTGTCATCCAGGAACAAAAATAAACCAGGAAAGCAGAAACTGAGGCACCCTGACTCTAGGTCTAATGGAAAGGGCTTCGGAGTCAGAAACGCTAGGGTTAGAAACCCAGCTCTTAAAAAAAAAAAAGAAAAGAAAAGAAACCCAGCTCTGCCATTATTCATGAGGCATGCTCAATCACCTTTTGCTCATGTGCAAATGGGTCTATTACTACCAACTGCATGGATTTTCAGTGAAGAGTAACTGACATAGCGTATGCAAGGTGCTGAGGCTATCGACTGGCACAAAAAAAGATGATTGTAAATGGTATTTACCATCAAGCTCCTTGGTGTTTCCCCAAAGGAGCTGAACACTTATTTTTTTGTTTGTTTAGATTTTATTTATTTATTTGTCAGAGAGAGCAAGAGAGCGAGAGAGAGCACAAGCAGAGGGAGCAGAGGGTAGAGGGAGAAGCAGGCTCCCCGCTGAGCAAGGAGGCTGACGTGGGACTCGATCCCAGGACCCTGGGATCATGACCTGAGCCGAAGGCAGACGCTTAACTGGCTGAGCCACCCAGGCGTCCCAGAGCTGAATGCTTATATCCACACAAAAACCTGCAGACAGATGTTTACAGCAGCTGTATTCATAACTGCCAAAACTTGGAAGCAACCGAGATGTCCTTTATTCGGTGAATGTATAAATAAACTGTGGCCAAGGGAGTATTATTCAGTGCTAAAAAGAAATGAACTACCAAGCCATGAGGACATGGAGGGACATTAAATGTATATTATGAAGTAGAAGAAGCCTATCTGGAAAGGCTACATAGTGTACGGTTCCAACTATATGACATATTGGAAAAGGCAACACTATGGAGTGGTTGCAGGAGGAGGAATGCCAGGGGTTGGTTGGTGGGGGTGGGGTGGGGAGGATGAATCGGCAATAGGTAGAACACAGAGGCTTTTTAGGGCAATGAAATACACTGTATGATACTATAATGATGGATACGTGTCATTATACATTTGTCCAAACTCATAAAATATATAACGCCAACAGCGAACCCTAAGGTAAACTTTGGGTGATTGTCATGTGTCAATGTAGATTCATCAGTTGTAACAAAGGTACCACTCGGGGGAGCGATGTTGATGATGTGAGAGGCTGGGGCATATGTGGGGGCAGGGGTATATGGGAAATCTCTAAATTTTGCTCTGAACCTAAAACACCTCTAAAAAAACAGTCTTAAGGGGCGCCTGAGTGGCTCAGTCATTAAGCATCTGCCTTTGGCTCACATCAGGATCCCAGGGTCCTGGGATGAAGCCCTGCATGGGGATCCCTCCTCAGCGGGAACCCTGCTTCTCCCTCTCCCACTCCCCCTGCTTGTGTTCCCTCTCTCGCTGTGTCTCTCTCTGTCAAATAAATAAATAAAATCTTTAAAAAAAAAATAGTCTTCAAAAATGATATTTCTCTCCAACACCCTGGAGGACCTCATATGAATGCACTTGACAACATCCAGACCTTTGGAAGAACCCCGGACCCCTAAGCAGAGTTATTTGCTAGCTCCAGTGCTGTTCCATAGCACTATCTACATTTCTCTCTGTTTCTGGGCACGTGGCAGAGTGCAATGCATTTATCTGATCACTTCTCAGTCTTCCCTATTAGACTGGGAGCACCAAGGCATCAGGGGCCATTCCTTATGCATTGTTTTTTCTAGCAGCGAGCAAGCCCGGTAATTGCATATTGAAACTAACAAAACCACCCGGTGAACAGGAAATTGGTGCAAGGAGGAGAAAGAGGCGCTCTGCACCCTGACATACAGCTCTGATGGTACTCCCAATATTTTGGCAGGAGTCCAGCAGTGTGCAGAGAAAGGCTAAAGAAACATGGTAGTACTTCCTCCTTGATGGTGATCTTCTTCTTTTTCTTTTAAAGAAGAAAACTCCCTCTGTAGAAAAAGGCAATTCCAAAGCAAAGAAAACCAAACAAGGAAATAACCTCGGATTCTTTACCAAAAGTGTTGCAACATACATTCTCCCCATCATCAGAAATTGCAGTGACAACAGAAAGAACAGCAGCCCTTCTGGAATTTTCGATTGCAAGGAATTCAAGGCTCACTTAAGGCTATTTGTTTTATGGCTTTAAATTCCAGCCTCCTGGGCGCCTGGGTGGCTCAGTCGGTTGGGCGTCTGCCTTCGGCTCGGGTCATGATCCCGGGGTCTTGTCCCGCATTGAGCACCCTGCTTGGCGTGGAGTCTACTTTTCCCTCTGCCCCTCCCCCTCCACTCATGCGCTCATGCTCTCTCTCAAATAAATTAAAAAAAAAAAAAATTCCAGCCTCCTGAGTTATAAACTCAAAGCCATCCTCCTTACAAGTTCTTTCCTTTCCTATTCTCGGGGGGGCTGTTCTGTCCTGGCTCAGTTACACTGGACTTGTCCATCTCCTCTGCATGTGGCTCACTGCTTCTTCTCTGAGTCTCTGCCCACTCCCTCTGCCCCAAAGTGATCACATGCCCAGAATTGATTACACATCAGTAAGTATGTGCCCAACAAGAGAGTGCTTGAGGTTCACGCCTTCCAAGGCCCTTGTCCGACTCCCTGAGGTCAACACTACTCCCTTCAGCCCTTGCGTGTGAACAATGCCTTCCTAACCAACCCTGGTGGGGCTACTTCAAAAGGGATGCCTGGAAAGGGGATGTTTAGAGAATCCAGAGACTTGGCACAAAGGCACTTTAAAGACAGCAGGCTTGGAGATCAGGTCCACCCCCCACTTGCTCTTCCTACCTCTGGGCTGTTCAATACCTTGGGAGTCAGTGAGCTCCCTCTCTGGGCTATCTGTATGCGCATGGTCCTGGGACTGCCTAGTTGTACCCTTTATTTATTTATTTTTTTTATTTTTAAAAGATTTTATTTATTTATTTGAGACAGAGAGAATGAGAGACAGAGAGCATGAGAGGGAGGAGGGTCAGAGGGAGAAGCAGACTCCCTGCTGAGCAGGGAGCCCGATGCGGGACTCGATCCGGGACTCCAGGATCATGACCTGAGCCGAAGGCAGTCGCTTAACCAACTGAGCCACCCAGGCGCCCTAGTTGTACCCTTTAATAGCTTTGGGTGCATTTCTGTAGGCTTTTTTTTTTTCCATATTTTATTTTATTTTTATTCCTTTTTTTTTTTTAGTTTCAGAGGTAGAGTTTACTGATTCATCAGTTGCATATAACACCCAGTACTCACTACACCAAGTGCCCTCCTTAATGCTCATCACCCACCTACCCCAACCCCCCAACCCATCCATATTTTAAATAGGGGAAATGATCTGTTTTACTGTGAGAGCTGTGGAATCATGCATGTGAAAGCACCTATCCAGAAGCTTCCTCATAAAGGACACCCTCAGATTTCATATCCTTCCCCACAGACCTCAGATCCCAGGCTGGCCAAACCTAATCCCTGCAGGGATTTCAGATATGTTCTCCAACCTACGTCCTTCTGAGGAGGCTGAGAGGGAAGCTCAGTTACAATCAGTCATAGAACCTTCCACCCTCTCTATCTTATCACATGATATTGCAGTCTTCTGCTTGAGTCTATCTTGCCCAAGAGCCTGAGAGCAACTTGTGGTCAGGGACGGGGTCTTACTCATATCGGTCCCTCTAGCGCTCAGCACAAATCCCAAGGGCCTGGCACGAAGTCGTTGCTCAGTAAGTTTCTGTCGAATTAACAGGCTCTTCTTTCTGCCCTGCCTCAACATCTCCCATACCCCCTTTAAATCTTCTTCTGACTAAACATATGTAGCCCCCACACTACCTGGTTCCCGGGTCAACTCAGAAAAACAGTGGCTAGTTCCCCACAATGCATAAGATGGAAAGGAGAAATTAAAAAAGAAATTCAAGTGACATGTGCCCCTTTATCTTCCATATCTTTCAGAGTCAGCTGTCTAGCGAACAGCAACCTTCTCTGTTTACCCAAGTTCCCCTGAGAGTCATTCAATTTGAAAGCCTTCACCAGTCAGTCACACAGGACACACGCCATCTTGCTGACGCGGCTTTACTGGCGTCCAGCCCCTCTTCCTCGGCTGGCCCACCTCCCCACTCCACTGGCCCGCAGCGCGGCCAGCCACAGGCCAGAACAAGCCAAGCACACTTGCCATCTCCCTGCCAAGGCCTGATGGATGAAGTGACACCCCGAGGTCTGTGGGGCCTGAAGCAGCCAGCCAGCAAAGGGGTTACGGCTGTCCGTTCAACCTTCCAGTTGAGAGCCTGTGATCTTACATTTGCAGGAAGACAAGAACTTCAAACGTTCTCCTCAATCCTGACGCATGAAGTTGCTGAAAGTCTGGGTGCGGTCTGAGGTCCCTAAAAGCTCATCTTGATGATCAGACCTACCTAAAAGCTGACTCCCCCAGGGACCCCTTACATCATCACCACTGTGCTGACGTGTTAGGGATTCTTCCTGATGAGGGGAGTGGGTCTGAGTACTTGTGAGCCAGGCAGAAGGCAGGAGTGGTGTGGTTCTGTACGGAGGAGAAGAGCCATTCCACACGCCTCAGCCAACTCCGCTCATCTCTCTGCCCCTCCCCAGAATGCTTACCCCATCAACCAAATGCTACTTAAATTATCTCTAGGCCCCAAGTCTTAAAGATGTTGGGAAGAGAACTTAGGAACTCACCAAAGATTTACAACGGCTCATTAACTTTCACCCAGAGTCCCCTCCTGCGTCCCATACAACCTTGTGATTCCAAAGCTAGTGATCTGGACCACCATATATCTACCATTTATTGTGCACTGAAGAGTCGGGCTCTGCACTATCTCATTCAAATGAGTACCAGGCAAACTACTATGTACTCTGTCCAAGGAACCCCTTACAGAGGCCACGGGAATAGGAGCACGCTTCCTGTGTCTCTTGTGGAGGGTTCAATTTGCAACACAGATAGCGGCCAGGAGACATGGTTGCCAGGGACATGGTATTCTGTAAACTCCTGAGTACAATCTTCTGCCTGTCTTCTCAAAGTCTGGAGCTGAGATGGGTAGTACACACAACACATACACATGCTTTCAGAAAGGGTGACGATATCACTGTAACTCTATACGAAACCAGCAGACAGCCAACCACATTGCAACTATTTGGGCCCAGTAAGAGATTAAACCAATGAGATTAAACATATTAAACCAATCAGGTTGCCTTCTTGACCCCAGTTCTATGTAATCTAAAGACATCATGTCATTTCTGTGGACCTCAAGTTTGTTTCCTTCTGCTACTCATCAAACTTTACTAAACACCAGCTACACATCAACACTGTGGGTGCTGGTTAGGAACTCAGACTCAGGAATCTGACTGCCTGGGGTTTGCCCCTTGGGTCTGCCACTTACTAGCTGTGTGGTCTTGGGCAACTTAAAAATTTTTGTGCCTCAGTTTTCTCATCTGTAAAATGGGGATGATAACAGCTTCTATCTCATAAGGTTGTTATGAAGAATAAACAAAATAGTGCAAATATAATGTTTTAAAATACTGCCTGGCACTGAGTAGGCACTCAGCGAAGGTTAGCTATGAATATTCGGTGCTGGGGTTGGAATGATGAGGGCGACGAGACAACTAGTGAGGAGTTAGGTATAGGAAAGACAAATGAGGAGATCTGGTAGACCTCTGTCCTGTATAAAACATCACAAACTAGGAGGACATGCAGACCAAGAGTGTTACACATGCACATACGTGCCATGGTAGAAGAACGATGGCCCCCAAAGATACCTTTGTCCTAATCCCCAGAACCTATGAATACGTTCCTTTCCAGGGTGAAAGGGACTTTGCAGATGTAACTAAGTTCAGCATCTTGAGCCAGGGCACTGCAGTCATTAGGGTCTTTCTGAAGGAGACAGTGAGGCAGGAGAGGCAGAAACAGATGGAAGGCCAAGTGGGAGTGGTGCACTCTGTGGATGGAGGAAGGGGCGATGAGCCAAGGAATGCAGGCACACTCTGGAAGCTGGCGAAGTTAAGGAAACAGGCTCCCTCCTTGAGCCTCCAGCAAAAGCACAGCTCTATTGACATCTTGATTTTAGGCCATCGTGCCCATGTTGGACTTCTGATCTCCTGAGGTTAAGAGAATGAATTTGTGTTGTTTTAAGTCACTACAAGTTTGTTAGAGTAGCGATAGGAAACTCTACTATACATGCCTTTGGTCACATGGGCTGTATTTCACAAAACCTCTTGTTGTTCACAAAAGCCACTTGCTAATTCATTATGACTCATGTCCCTACTTCCCAAAAGGGGTGAAGTGAAAATTTAAGCTTCCAGAAGGAAGTGTTCACTTTGATGCATGTGGCCTGTCAAGGGGCTCCTCATGTTCCTCGTTCACAGCATTAGCCTCTCTGAAGCAACAGAGCTTGGTTAGGGAGGACTAGAACGGCCCACCAAATGTCACACAAAACCAACAGTCCACAGCTTTCTGGAAGAGCCTCAAAGTACCAGACCCCTGACAACGAGTCGTATCACTTTACACGTGCATGACTTTTGGTGATTTAAAAAAAAAATTTTTTTTTTTATTAACATATAATGTATTGGAGCACCTGGGTGGCTCAGTTGGTTAAGCGACTGCCTTCGGCTCAGGTCATGATCCTGGAGTCCCAGGATCGAGTCCCGCGTCCGGCTCCCTGCTCGGCAGGGAGTCTGCTTCTCCCTCTGACCCTCCTCCCTCTCATGCTCTCTGTCTCTCATTCTCTCTGTCTCAGATAAATAAATAAAATCTTTTAAAAAAAAATGTATTATTTGTTTCAGGGGTATTTTTGGTGATTTTTATTACTTGCATATACATCGCCTCATTTTGATTCATCCAACCTAGAACCAAATAATTTTTTTTATT
>NW_023270387.1:18013405-18092314 GCF_011800145.1 Mirounga leonina | reverse complement strand
CTTCAGGGGTATTTTTGGTGATTTTTATTACTTGCATATACATTGCCCCCTTTTGATCAAAACCACATCCTGAGAAAGTGACAGGTCCAGAATTGAAGGCAGCCTTTCGTCTCTAAAGCCAGTCTTCTCTCCACCATAGCGGAAGGCAACATTTGTTCTTACCCTCCTAGGTGGGTAACTGAGACAACTCTGGGTCCCCTCCAACACTGCCCCTACCACTGGTGTGATGCTCCCTCCCCCACCAGCCCACCCTTCTTCCCAGAGGTGACCACTCCAACCGGCCATAGACAAGTTAGCTGCCTCTTCCTCAGGCTGAGACGTAAACACATGGCAGACAGAAGGAGGGGAGTGAAAGGGAGAGAAAAGGCAGAGAAACCGGGTGAAAGGGCTAATCAAGATAATAACCCAGTCCATTCCTCCTGAAAAGAGAGTCAGAAAGCCTTGTTAGCAATCTCCTTCTTGGAGGCAGAGGGAAGTAGCCTGATGTATATAAAAAAGAAACCATGTTCTGGCCTGGGAGTCAGGAGGCCTAAGGTCTGCTTCTGTCACAGACCAGCTGGTGGTCTTGAAAAAGTCACTTCATTTGTTTGTCTCATTTTACTTCTATGTAGAAAGAGGAAGTTGGACTGGACAAGCTCCGCCAGCAATGCTAACTATACATTTCTGAGATCTGCCTCTACAGGTCTTTTCGATGCAGGAACACTCTGTTTCAACAGAGATACAGGAATCGTCCCAAATCGAGGGCAGGAACCTTGTATGAGCTTCTTCACCCTGAAGCAAGTCCTATCATTCCTCCTACGTGACTCTCGAGCCAGGGGCAAGTGATTTCTATCATGCAGTTAAATACGAGGTGCAGTCTAAGATGTGAATAATGATTAACATTTCTCGAACACCTCTATCTATGTACGCTTTCTGTTATCTAGAGCTTTCACAAAGGATTGTGTTCAAGATGTTGTTCACGGGGTGCCCGGTGGGCTCAGTCGGTTAAGCGTCTGCCTTCGGCTCAGGTCACGATCCAAGGGTCCTGGGATCGAGCCCCACGTCTGGCTCCTGGCTCAGCGGGGAGCCTGCTTCTCCCTCTCCCTCTGCCTACTGTTCCCCCAGCTTGTGCTCTCTCTCTCTCTCTGTCAAATAAATAAATAATTTTTTAAACAAAGATGTCACTGGGCGCCTGGGTGGCTCACTCGGTTAAGCTACTGCCTTCGGCTCAGGTCATGATCCCAGGGTTCTGGGATCGAGACCCACATCAGGCTCTCTGCTCAGCGGGGAGCCTGCTTCTCCCTCTCCCTCTGTCTACTGTTCCCCCAGCTTGTGCTCTCTATCTCTCTGACAAATAAATAAACAAATCTTTTAAAAAAATAAAAAATAAAAATAAAAATAAACAAAGATGTCATTACTTTTCACATCTTTGGCAACCCATAAAGAGCCACCATCACTCACCAAATCACCTAAACTTAAAACCATGTATTATTCTGTCTACATCGTCCATGTCCACCAACTCTCAGAAATCCAATGCTCACATAAAACTTACCACACAAAGTACAACTTCCCTTTCTTTGGGGTAAATGTACTTTCTCCAACCTTGATTTGGGTACCTCCACTTCAAGGTCTTCTGCTTGTTTCTTTCTCCCTCTTCTTTCCTCTAGCATTTCCTTCCAGAGCACCCAGTAAAGCCATCATCCATTCATATTCCACACATCCCCACTCGTCTCCACGTTGTAGGTGAGTGCAGGTGGGCCCACGTGTGCAGGACAACTTGCAGTGACTTAGAAGACTGGACAATGCCTTCCCTCAGGGACGTGGAAGGTGCTCTGGTCCCTGACCACCAGCCTCCTCACAAATCTTGATGTCTTATAGACAGAGCATAGATCCCCAGCATTCCTTGATGAGCTCTTTCTGATGGAGAGGACACGGTGGCAGGAGCTTACCAGAGAGAGGAAATTAGAGAAAATGAGCTCAGTGCATGGCAGGCTGAGATCTCAGCCAGAGACCAAAGAAAGCAGGAGCTGAGAATTTTTCTCAGTGGTTTATCCACAGCATTGACCGACATGCCATAACCATCGGGAAAGATGTGTTGAATAAAGAAATGAAGGAAGGGTCACTCCAGCATGGATGGTCCGGTGATCTCGCATAGTTTCCAGGGAGGGCAGGTAAGTGCAGATACAGATGGGTGGAGGCCGGGTACCGAGGTATGGATGGGGGAGCACATAAAATCTCTAGCAGTGAGGGAATTCTAAAGGGGACATGATTCTTACATCAGAGATTCCAGATCATCAGTCCATTCACAGTCAGATCTCAGTCAGCTGCCTCCATTTCAGAAAGAAGATTCCAGCTGTCCGAGGAAACAGTATCAGAGAGCGGGGCAGGATCCCAGGGTCCCGATCCTCAGGAGTTTGGGGGTGCTGAAGAGGATTACCAGAAACCCTACAGAGAGGCTTTGGAATCTCCGTCTGTGAACACCTCATTCACAACCAACAACTTTACTCACTTGGGCATTGCAAAGGGAATGGAACGTTTTGTTGACCTCCATCTTTTTCATGAAATTCTCTTCTCCTCTGTCTTCTTCCATGACACCTGTCATTTTGTTCTTTTCCTGCCTCTTGGACCATCTCTCTTAGCTTCCTTCACCTTCTTTCTACTCCACCCACCAGTTGGTCCCCCACAATACTATCCTTGGGGGTTGGTTTCTTTCCTTTTCTTTTCACTCTGCCTGTTCTTTACACCTACTGCCATGCCTTCTGCTACAACCTCCAGGAAACAGTCTGGTCCCAACTCATTTCTCCACCTCACCTCTCACTACCTCTCGGTCTCCTTCCCACCAATCCCAGGCCCCGGGGTGGCCAACTCTGAAGTCAAGCTGTTCTCTCTGACTGGAATGTCTCCCCTCCTCTCTGCCCAGAAAAGCTCTCCTCATTATTTAAGGTCTGCCTTAATTATTCCCTCCTCTGCTTTCCTCAACCTTCTCAAGTTACACTAATTGTTTTTTCTGTGGTCCCATGAGGTTTTTTTTCAAACTTTGACTACAGCAATAATCATATTATGATATCGCATTTAAGGTTTATATGTCCTGTTCTCTCGAGGAAGGCTGAGCTCTTGGAGAACAAAGACAACCTTCACATCCCTAACAAGTTCCTGGTATACAGTTGGCACTCAGTAAATGCCCAGTGGAAGAGTGAACGAAATAATGCTAAACCTCAAGTCAGGCCCAACTATGGGCCAGCTCTGTCTTTTGGTAGCCGATATGTTTCCTTTTCTTTATGAGCTATATGGTAACATAGAGGGAGAAGGTGAGAGAGTGTTGAGCAGAGTGAGTCAAGAGACCCAAGTTTAGATTAAAATCTGCTTCTATCTTCCATTGTGGTATAATATGAAATCGTTCAAATGGTCTACCGATCTTCCCAAACTCCCACCTCTCAAACTGAAGGGTCCTGCCGCCATCTTGTTCAGACCTTGAATTTCCTTCAGGGCTCCCTGTCTGGTTACAGCACCCTCCTCACCTCCTCACCTACGTCCTGCATCTATCTCTGGCTGCACACCGATCACATTTTATTATCATTTTCTGTCTTCCACACTGAATTGCCAGTTCCTGAGGGCAGAGATCGTATATAATGATGCTCTGTACTCCTTATAACTCCTGTTAGAATAGGCTATCATAGTTGCTCATAAATATGTGGTGAAGTGTATACACATTAAAAAAAAAAAAATTGGCATTGCCAAGGAAACGTTTGATGGAGATAACACATATGCAATATTGGGTTGTTGTTTTTTTAAATTTTGTTGAAGTCTGGTTGACACATAATGTTATATTGGTTTCAGGTGCACAACAGAGTGATTTGGCAAGACTACATGGAATGCCGTGCCCACCGCGTGGCTACCATCAGTCATAGACAACCCTACCATGTATGGTGGCATTTACTATATTCCTTATCCTGTGCCTTATTCATTCCATAACGGGGGCCTGTACCTCCCGCTCCCCTACACCCACTTTGCCTGTCCCCCAACCTTTGGCAACCATCACTTTTGTTCTCCATATTGATGCGCCCGTTTCTGCTTTTTGTTTGTTTGTTTATCCATTTGTTTTGTTCTTTAGATTCTACATATATGTAAAACCATATGGTGTTTGTCTGGCTTTTTTTCTTTTTTTTTTTTCCTCTTCTTGTCTTGTTCTTCAGATTTCATTTGTCAGGGTATGTTCGAAGAGGCCCCAAAGAGAAAAAATATCACGGTGGGTTGAAGTGGCTGCAGACCTGGGACAAAGTACTTGGTATCTTTGCAGGTAATCTAGGGATGACCCTCTCTCTTCCCTGCGTGCTTCACAGGGTGCAGCCTAATAAAGCTTGAGGAGAAGAGACCAGAAAAGAAAGGAAGGGGAAGAGAGAGGAAGGGAGGGAGGCGGGGAGGGATGGAGGGGGTTGAAGGGAAGCTCAGGGAAGAGAAGCCAAATGCATTGTGATTGAACTAGTTCCCCAGGGTGGGCGAAATCTGCTTAGGCAGAAAGCAGAAAGCAGACAAATGCTGGGTCCACAGTCAACTCAAGGGATGATGTAGGTGAGGTCACTGGTTCAGAACTCCAGCAACCCCGCGTTGTTCTGAGCGTGTGTCTGTGTTTGAATAAGACTATACACAAAGCAGTGACTGGAGGCAGATTTCTTCCCTTTTCCGTAAGTGCTTCCTACCCGAGATCAGAGAAGAAACATTTAGAGGGTGAATGCTCCCAGTCAATACTTTTGAATGGGGCACAGTCAACCTGGAAGCAGGATTCTAAACAAGCCTGCTACCTGATTCATAGAGAAGGCTGATCCAACAACACCTGAAAAGAAATCTGAACGGTTGGGCTGCCTCTGGCCAACTGTGCTATCAGTTTCCTCTTGGCATTTTCCAGACTGCTGTGAGCTGCTCTCTGCTGGTGTTTCTTCCAGCTTCGCACTGTGTGTGGCAATAGCCCTAGTCCTGCTGGAGTTCATTGCCACTGTTGCTTTATGTACGAGAGGGTTCATGCTTCCACTGGGGCAAAGGAACACAATGTATCGTTACACGAACAGCTGGTGACTTCCAGAAGGGAAGGTGCCCCTTTACTTAAAAAGGTGCCCATGAGCCATTTATTTCCCCCAGGGGCGGGGCTCAAGGCACTAACCTCCTCTTTCATTTAACCAGCACTTTGTTTTATGTACCAATTTGAAAATGATACTATTGTATACTGCTTAAATGACTCTTCCCCCCTTGCCATCGTAATTGGCTGCTATGGTTCTTTCTTTCTGTTTATTTACTCCCTAGAATATTGGTAGTCAGTCCCAAAGAGTTTTATTTAAAGGGAGAAGAGAGGGCGCCTGGGTGGCTCAGTCGTTAAGCATCTGCCTTCGGCTCAGGTCATGATCCCAGGGTCCTGGGATCGAGTCCCGCATCAGGCTCCCTGCTTGGCAGGAAGCCTGCTTCTCCCTCTCCCACTCCCCCGCTTGTGTTCCTGCTCTCGCTATCTCTCTGTTAAATAAATAAATAAAATCTTAAAAAAAAAAAAAAAAGATAAAGGGAGAAGAGAAGAATTTGACAGTAAAGCCCTGGGGAAAATAAAACAAAATAAAAACAGAAATACAGAGGCGCCTGGGTGGCTCAGTTGGTTAAGCGACTGCCTTCGGCTCAGGTCATGATCCTGGAGTCCCGGGATCAAGTCCCGCATCGGGCTCCCTGCACAGCAGGGAGTCTGCTTCTCCCTCTGACCCTCCCCACCTCATGCTTTCTCTCTCTCTCAAATAAATAAATAAAATCTTTAAAAAAAAACAAAAAAAAACAGAAATACGAGACTCAGTGAAAACATCCTGTACTGTCCAAAACCACGTGTCCATGTCACCCTCGAGCCCCCAGAACGCCTGAGATGTGGTTGACTTCAACCTCATTTACAGTGGGGAAGACTGAGCCCTGGGAAAAGACAAACATGGGTGTGAACCCAACAAACAGCCAATAAGTGAGAGCAGAGCAAGAGCGCAAAGCCGGGGTCTGAAAGAAAGGTAAATTGAGTTTGCTTTCCATGACCACTGGGCTACCAGTGGGGTGTGAGCTGAGCATAGAACCTTCACACTATCTGTAAAGTGTTGTTCACCCAGGCCTAGAAGAAGCACACATGCCCCTCGGGGGGTCACTGTGGACGATGTGCAGCCAGCTAGACGGAGTGCTAGGCTCCGACAGCTGACTTCAGAGGGTCAGCTGGTGAAAGTTGGCATTCATCTTTTCCTCCTGAGAACTGCACAGAATTTGGTAGGATACCATGTACCTCGTAAGAGCTCAGATAATTTCTGGATGTTCATCTGAGGCATTCCCAAGAGGCCTCAGCCCCAGAAACAGTAAGTGGTGAAGAACATGCCTGCAAAGGCACCAGGAATACAGGGATGGTGGCGAGAGGGGCTGACCCGAAAGGAGATCTCCTATCACATAACTTTGAGCCCCCAACAGAAGGTCTGGAGGGCGGAGGCCCCTGCTCCATCTGTCCATCCATCCTCCCACGGGACATTCTCCCAGAAGCCTCCGGGTGACACACAGTGGCCCCTGGGAAAATCCTCCAATGAAGGAGACAAGAGCTGTCAGCCCCGATGGGGACCGCAAGCATCTTCCTCTCCAGCAGCTGCTCCATCCTGCAGGGACTGTGCCCATCACAGTGCAGAGAAGCCGCTCTCGAGCAAGATTTTCTCTCTCTCTCTCTCTCTCTCTCTCTCTCTCTCTCTCCAGGGCTGGCGTCTGATTCCATTTGAGACTAATCAGAAGACAACCATCTGGCACTCCTGCACATCCCCAACCCGGGCCATTTATTATAATCAGCAGCTTGGGCGGCGCAGGCCCTGCTCCGGGTCTGCTTCTCCTCAGCCTCGCACCCCTCGGGGCACTCTGCAGACAGAGGTGCTGGGGAACAGAACCCAAGTACTGAGGGAAGGCACAGCCTCCACCCCCTACTCACGACTTCGTGCCCACAGAGTGGTGAGGAGCGGGGAGATGAACCGTGGAGGCAGCCCAGGAAGCAGGCCCCAAAGAAGCCGAGCAGAATAAAATCACCATTGCAGTAGGAACGTCCCCGTCTTTACCCAGTGCTCACCGGATGCCACAGACTCCGTGGCAGTTTGCAGGGGACAGAACGGTTGGCCTTTACAACAATCCTATAAGGTAAGTACTGTTATTATCGACATTTTCCGGGCCAGGAAATTAAAGCATGGCACTTCCAGCAACTTGCCCAAAGTGTCCCAGCTGCCTGACCAGGCACAGGCTAGACTTGGGTGTCTCGGGCAGATGATGTTGGGGTCTCTTCCGTGCTCTGCTACCTAAGTAGAAGCCCCCCCCATCACTCACACACACACACACACACACACACACACAGGCATCAGACTCCTGGGGGGATGGGGCTGGCGCCGATACCCCGGCCACCCTGGTCACTGGCCAGAGAAGAGCTGGCGGGAGACACAGATTCGCTAGGTTTGCATGTGGCTTCTCTGAAAAGCCAAGCCTCTAGCTCTGAGATCTAATGACTGCACCCTCAGTGAAAAGCAGCCTGAGTCTGAGGCAGCCGAGGACAGGGGGCAGGGTGGTGACAAAAGCCACCGGACAGAGTCACGAAGCACGATGCTCTTCACTCTCTGTGGCACTTTGTTTTCTCATGAAACTATCAAGGTCTGAGACTTGATCGTGATTATGCATATAAATCTGCTTTGTCATCTCTAAAAGGGTCTAAAAACCTAAGGTAATATTACTAGTGCGTAGTGGAATTTCCGTAGAAGCTCTGTGCAAGGGGTTATAATTGCATTACCAGCAAATTCAAATACATCGAGGTCTACTAGCAATACAAGGAGATAAACTACTGATTCATGCAGCATCGTGGATGACTCTCCAAAATATTATGCTGAGGGAAGAAGCCAGGCAGGCACAAGAAGATGCGCTGTAGGATTCCGCTTCTGTGCAGATCTAGAAAATGCAAACTAATCTGTAGCGACAGAAAGCAGAACGGTTCCCCAGGAAGAGGGTGGAAAGGGGCACAAGGAAACTTTTAGGGGTGACAGGCAAGTGCTGGGTTTTGTGGTGGGGATGCCACGGGTGTATGCATTTGGCAAAACTGATCAATCTGTAAATAGATTTAGTTTCAGGTACGTAAATGATACCTCAATAAAGTTAAAGATAACAACGCCTGTCAGTCTTCCCTTTTGAAC
Organism: Mirounga leonina; assembly: GCF_011800145.1. Taxonomy (NCBI): domain Eukaryota; kingdom Metazoa; phylum Chordata; class Mammalia; order Carnivora; family Phocidae; genus Mirounga; species Mirounga leonina. Next base: position 18,084,134 of record NW_023270387.1, on the reverse strand, counting down.
CAGGGTCTCTGTGCAGCCTGAGAAGGTCACTGGACTTGCAGCTTTAGCTCAAGATTCTCATGGTGACCGGGCCCCATGCAGGTCAAGTGCGCACCGAGCTCCTCCGAGCCTCAAGACTCTTCATCTTTAAAACGAGTCTTGCATCCTGCACTGTACCCCATGGGACTTCTGTGCCTATCAAGAGGGCTCTTTGGTGCATGAGAGCAATTTTCTGACTGCAAAATAACAGACAGATGTAGAGGAACTTTTGTGTGGGTGCGCGGTCATGATGGGTAGCTTCGAGTCCTTTGCCCTGCCCATCTAGAAGGTCCCTCCAGCTCCAGGTGGTCCACCGTTTGTGTCCTCTCTCTACCCGAGGCCCCCGGGGAAAGCAGCTACAGCACCCGCCTCCATCAGAATCGGCCACAACTCGGAGATGCTGAGTTGACTGAGTACTTTCAGAGGCTCCAATGTCAACCACCCGGTAAGTTGGAGAAGGTCAGAGAAATTGGATACTTTACGTCATGGGCCGTGCAAGGTGCCTCGCAATTCCATGTGCAGCCAGCTCTGGAGGCCTTTTATCTTTGGGTGCTGAGGCCTAGCTAATGCAGCTTACTGTCCAAAGCGAAATCAAAGGTGCTTACCCCAGCTCTTTCCTTCTTCTACTGTCCTGCTCTTTTGACTAGGTAGGCATTGTTCAAATATGCTCTGGAGGAAAAAAGGATGGCCTCTAGCACAGGTAAATCTTTGCTGGAAATGTCAACCAGCCAACCACCTCACCCCCTGTTCTTCCAGTCAACACAATAAAACCAAAATCCTCTCTGTCTGGTGTCCATGTTATATTTTCAACTATTCTAAGTCCTTTCCTGCCCGTGACTCACTGTGTCTTCACAAAGCCTCGTGAGCAACACGGGACAGGTGTTGCTGGGCACAGAAGCTGCGCAGTAATGTTGAGGAAAATGGAAGACCTAAGACCTTCCTCGGTCAGAAGCTGGACTAGCGCTTGGGCCATGGAATCCCTGCTACCAAGTCCTTTTGCAAGACTGTATCTCTCCATCACCAGCAAACATTAAAACCATTTGCTAGAGGCAGAGTTCTAGACACAGGCAGCCTCAAACCAAACCAACCAAAACAAAATTAAAGGTCAGAGGGGTATTGGCGAGGACTCCTCAAATTCAATGGTGAGGTGATGCTCACACCCTTGGCCTCAAGCTGCAGAAGAGATAAGAGATAAGAGCCTCGCTCCCCCACAAACCACAGAGGCCAGTAGGGGATGGTATGAAATCAAGTAGCAAAGCAATAATCCCCCTCAGAGTTCCCCACCTACCTTCTCTCCTGGCCCCCAGGCATCCCCTTCCCCAGGCCTTTGCTCAGCACATTGTTCCTTTGCCTTCCCACCAACCTCACTCCAGTCTTGACCAAGCTGGACCTTTCTTTTTAGAATTTTTGGAACAGGAACTTTTAGAAGAGCTAATAGGTATGGGGGGGTGGGTAAGGAAGGGCTAGGCCATTTTGGCCCCTTGAAAGTTTCCTTCCTGAGGCCTCCCTAACACCTCCTTACCTGGTGCTCACACACACACACACACACACACACACACACACACACCCTGGAAAAATCGCTACTTCAGTCCTCCCTATGGCAGGCCCTTCTACAGCAGTGTTTGTGGACCGAAGGTAATAGGGTGGGATGGAAAAAACCTAGCACAGCTCTGAGGGGGTGATGAGCTAGAACGAACATACCCTGAGGTCACCCAGCTGGCTCAGTACTCCTCTCCCTTAGCTCTGTCAAGCAGTTAATAAGCATGCACGAGTTAGTCCTGTTCCCCTTGGAGGGAGCCAGTGAGGCCCTGAGGGGTTAGGTGACTTATCCAAGACCACAGCCCAACACAGGCTGGAATGGGACCTGGGCCCTGCTGGCCTGAGCTCTCTGCCGGCCCACCCAGAGCCCCGTGGAAGGTCTCTTGCTGTTGCTGCGTGATACCAGACCCAGTTACACCCAAAGGGAAACCAGAGCTGTCGGCCTTGGCTACCACCAGTCTCTCCAAAGGGCCGTGTTCCAAACATCCCTCTCATCCCTCCTTGAGACATCGCAGCCACGTCTCCCAGAACCCAGAAAATCATCACCACTCCCTCCTGCTTGCAATTTCTTCACGCCCCTTCCTCTAAGGTTAAGGCCTAAGAAAGAGGCTTCTCAGAAGCTAAGCCTGATGCCCTGGCTCTCTGTCTTCTCAACTTGGCAGCCCAGGGAGAGTAGAACTAGATCAGGTACCAGCCAAGGGCTCTGCCCCTCCCAGGCAGGGAATGTGATGGAGACAGAACAGCAAAACCAACTTCCCTCCTGCCCAGGTTGTTCCATGAGGACCCACTCGGTGACCCTTTCAATAAAGAGAGGCAGTGCTAGTCATAATCCTACTAGCTGTGATAGGCTGAATAATGGCTCCCCAAAAGCTCTCCAAGTCCTAATCCCTGGAACCGTGACCATTACCTTATAGTAAAAATAAAAGAAAAAAAGCAGGGGGGAAGATTTTGCAGATGTGATAAAGGATCCTGAGATGGCAAGGCTATCTATCCTGAATGATTTGGAGAGGCCCTAAGAGCAATCACTAGTGTCTTTGCAGGAAAGAGGCAGAGGGAAATTCGACACAAACAGCAAAGCAATGTGACCGGGCATTCCGAGATCTCCGTGACCCACACGATGCAGCTACAAGCCAACTGATGCCAACAGCCTCAAAGCCATGGATGAGGCAAGGTATGGATCTCCCCCGGAACCTTCAGAGGAAGCACAGCCCTGCCGACACCTCGATTTCAGCCCAGTGACACTGATTTAGGGCTTCTTGCCTCCAGAACTAGGAGAAAATACATTTCTGTTGTTTTAAACCACCCAGTTTGTGGCCATTTGTTATAGCCGCCCCAGAAACTAATATAGTAGCTAACACCTACTAATCATCCATGACATGCCAGGCATTGCACTAAGCATTTTACGTACATTAACTCATTGTGCACGGGCTCTGGATGTGCGGGTAAGCAGACACCCTGGGGGATTGAATTCCAGCCTTACTGCTTAGTTTGTGACTCTGAGCAAGTTATATAACATTACTAAGCCTCTGTTTCCAAATGCATAAAATGGGCATACACGTTTCCTTTCTCATTGTGTTGCTAGGAGGATACAATGGCTAATAAAGGCAAAGTGCTTAGAATAGCATATAATACGTACTCCCTAAATGCTAGCTATTATGAGATCTCAGGGGTTGAACCAGCCAAAATTAGACCATCATCCTAATCTGTTGGGACATGGACAAGAAAGACCTCCTGGACTCAGTGCAGGGAAAAAGATGCCGACGCCCCTTTAAAGCAGGTTTGAATAGCAAACATGACAGTCTGAGGAGTTCAGTTAAGTATTTCTTCCCTTAATTGAGTAACTTAGGTCCTTAATGTTGGCCTAGATGCCCGGGCCTGTGCTAATTCTGCAGCACTGCCCAGCAGACTCCCCGGCCCCTACCTCCCGTGCTTAAGGAGAGCCGTGCACAGCCATCCACCAGAATAAGGACATAACTTGCAGCACCCACACCTGACACAGCCCTACAGAGCCCACCCCATTTTCTCTGTAATTCTGGCAGCAGGAACTGGAGCCCCATTGCTTGGAAGTCAACCCGAGTCAGAAACGTCAGTCTATTTCCCGACTTTCCAAGGCTCACTTTCCTGACTGTCCCAGTGGGCAGGGTGGAAAGATAAAACCAGGGGTGCGCTTTGGTTACAAGGTCACAGCCAAGTTAGTAAAGAATAGAGTAAGCAAGATTTGCCCAGAGGCGGGGGAAGGGTAACCTAGACTTGCCACCTGAAAAAAGGGGGGAGAAAATTTTTTTTTTTCATTAACTTGGCCCTTCCTTATAAAGTTTGCCCAACTCTCCCGTTTAGGTGGTGTCATTCAAAGAAGCAGCGCCCCCGCCCCGCCCCCCCCCCCAAGGATCGCAGGCCTTGTGTCCCCACCTAAGAAATTAACCAAGGGAGAAGGGCTTGGCCGCCCGGCCTTGGCTTCCTCCTAGGCAGGGTTCCAGCCCCACGGTCTTGGTTGACCAGCTTAAGAAGACTCCTGCTGCCACTGCCCAGTGCAGGTGGCCAGGCCTCTTCCCAGCGGGCTGCAGGGACGGCCACCTGCGCTTGCTCGGCCCTTCCCCACCCCACCCTCCCAGGGTTAGAAGGATGAGGGAGGACAGCTCCCCTCCTTACTCTCAGGCACCCACAGATTTCCGCGCTGCCGTCACCACTGACGAGAACCCAGGTCCCCAGGAGGAATCGCTTCTCCTTCTCATTCCATCCTCCCTATCAATGAACACGCAGCAACACCCACGCTCCCGCTCCTCCTACTCCGGAGGGAGACCGAACCGGAGAGCGACATCCGGAGCTGGAAGCCGCTGCAGTGAGACCTCCGCCCCGAGGTCCCTTGCCCTTTCCCAGCCATCGGAGGATCCTCAGCCAGCCCAGCGTTCCGGATCCAGAGGGTGCCCGAATCCTCGCTGGGGCCCCGCCTCCCCGGGGGCCGGGCGCTGGAGACCTCGGGGAGCCCGCGAGACACCGGCTTAGCCCCACCACGGGGGCCGGCCGCCGGGCACGGTACCTGGGAGCCGACCCCGGCGCCCTCGCCCCGAGGCGTGCCTCCCCTCCGGCACCCCCAGAGGGGCCCCCGCCCGCCCAGCGCTCCCGCGCGGCGCTGCCCCGGCGTCCGCGCCGGGAGGGGCCGAGTCCCGGGCCGCCCGCGCGCCGGTCCTGCCCCGGCAGGTGGTGGGCAGCGGGGAGCGCGCCGCCCGCCCGGTCGGCGCGGGGAGGCGAGCCGGAGCGGAGCCGAGGGCCGGCCGCGGGGGGCGGCGAGGGGCGCGAGCCCTGCCACTTACGCGCGGGCTCTGGGGAAGCCCATGGAGAGCAGCACGTCCAGCGCCGATCCATGCTTGATGGTGCCCGGGCGCTGCTGGCGGCTCCTCCGCGGGGTGACTTTGCTGTACAGCTCCTCTCTCGCAGCCATGCCGAGCGGGCCGGGGTGGCCGTACTGGGCCATGGCTCAGCGGCCAGCCATCGCCGGGGAAAGCGCCCGAGCCGCGAGCGTCCGGCAGGGAGCCGGGGAGGGGGCTCGGGGACCGGGCGCCGGGCGGGAGGCGGCGGCGGAGGCGGCGCTCGGAGCTCCCCGGAGTCGAGACTGACGCTTCCTGGTGAGGCCACCGGAGCCAGAGCGGCCCGCGGGCTGCTTGGGCCGGACCAGCCGTCAGCTGCTCGGGCCCCCGGGTGCCCCCAGCGCGGCGCCTGCAGCAGCCCTCTCTCCTCCGCCCCCTTCCTTCTCTGCTCCTAGCGGTCCGGGAATTTGCAATGAGTAATTTTTGAATGGATCAAAAGGAAAAGGAGCCTTGTGGGCCGGCCCTGCCTTGCCAGTACCGGGGCCCCGCCCCTCTCTTAAAGCGACAGCGCTGCCGAGCCTGCCCCGGCCGGCGGGGCTCAGGCCGTAGCGTCAGGGTGCTGCTGGGCGGAGGACTCGAACCAACGAGGGCTGCCTAGGTGCGTGGGTTCCGGGGAGTCGCTCCCAGGCCCCCAGTCTTCCCCACGGCTTGCCCATAGAGCCAGCTGGGCCTCGGGACGCCAGATCAACCCGTGTCAAGTTTCATGTGGTTCCTGTGGTTCTAGACGGGTTAATAATGGAAATTGGGCGAACTGATGGATGACAGTAATGACCCAGAGGGCCAAGCCCTGTAGGCCCAGATAAAAGGTTTTGCTTCCAAAAGACCCTGCAAAATCCGGAGGATTGTTATAGCCAGTGGAGACCAAGCTCCCATCAGCTGGCCAAGTAGCCACACCGAAGACCTACCATGCTCTCCAGGACTGAGGTAGTGAGTTCAGGACAAAGACTGGAACCTCAGGACTGAGACAGTGACTTCAGGACAAAGATTGGGACCTCGGGCTCTCAAGCTTGGGAGGGGAGAGGGGTCGAGGCAGAGGGCAGGGTGGATAAAAGAAGAGAAAGGGGAAGATGGAAGGAGGAAGGAGGAGACAGGGAAAGTGGGAAGTGGAGGGAGGGTGGAGGGAGAAGGAACAGAGAAAGAACACTTTCTAATTATAAAAGGTGTTCAAAATGGAGTGGGTTGGTTTTCATTGAGCACCTTGTCAATGAAAGGATTCAAGGAAAGACTAGATCATCTTTGCTCAGTGGTGACATATAAGTGAATTTGCATCACAGGTTGGATAAAACTACTCCCACCTCAAAGAAGGTGGGAGTCTTCACATTCACCCCCACCCCATACCCCGCACGGTAAACTTGGCTTGAGGATATTAATGCTTTCTTTCTTTTCTTTCTTTCTTTCTTTCTTTCTTTCTTTCTTTCTTTCTTTCTTTCTTTCTTTCTTTCTTTCTTTCTTTCTCTCTCTCTCTTTCTTTTTCTTTCTTTCTTTCTTTCTTTCTTTCTTTCTTTCTTTCTTTCTTTCTTTCTTTCTTTCTTTCTTTCTTTCTCTTCTTTTCAAGATTTTATTTATTTGAGAGAGAGTGAAAGAGAGAACACAAGCAGGAAGAGTGCCAGGCAGAGGGAGAAGCAGGCTCCCTGCTGAGCAGGGAGCCTGACATGGAACTCGATCCCAGGACTCTGGGATCATGACCTGAGCCAAAGGCAGACGCTTAACCGACTGAGCTACCCAGGCGCCCAATGCTCTTTCATTGGAGACAAACTTACTATCTTCAGTCAAGGACAACAACCCCACTTGGTTTAATGGAAAAGAGAGTAAACCCTAGCTGCTCTTTTTCAGGTAATAATAATAATAATAATACCTAACATGTATTGGACTCTCGTGTCCATCATTGTGCTAAGCATAGTAAATGAATTGACTCATTGTTTACGACCCTTATGGGGTGTGTACAGTTATTATCCCAGTTTGCCGATGACAAAACTCAGCTCAGAAAGGTTGAGGAAGATCATAGAGCTGCTAAGTGTATAATGAAAGCTTTTATCGACTGTGGTGCCCGGATACGTTGCTTCTGCCTCTACAGCCCCATGCCCTTACCTGTGTGCATCATAGTAACCTAGCCTCACACATATGGGGTTCTCCAAAAATGTCAACTCCTTTCCCTGCCTAGTGCGTGGGGGAGGAATGGTGACCAGAGCCCATGAACGGTTTTTTGATGCTGCTTTCTAAGTCATCTAAAGGTTTTACCAGGGGAAATGACACAGCTTAATTCTCTTGGGCTAGAATTGCTTTTCTAAAGAATGTCCAGTGGTGGTAGAAGTGGGGAGATAAGGACTACCAAGGCTTAAGCAACAATGTGCATAATTCTGCCTTCTGCTTGTGTAAGGGATGAGGGAAATTTCATGCTTCCTGGGTGAGAGCTTCTGCCAGAGCGGAGGAAGCTTCCTGGAGCCTTTTGCAGAGTGCTTTTCCAGAGCACGGAGCAAAAAGACAGGACTGGGCTGAGAAAACCATACCTAGTAGAGTAACCTCCGGGGGTGTGTTCAATAAAGGATGCTGGACCTTACCCAATAGTCTGAATTTCTTCCAAATGCCTGGGCTGAGAGTCAAAGGATCTGGAGGCTAGTCAGGAGGTAATGATGTCTGTGGAAGCATTTTGTGGAAACATGAAACAAATAACTTGAATTTATTGAGAACTTGCTATATGCTGGTGCTGTTCTTAGTTTCTTACATATATAACTCATTTAATCCCTTGACAAGACACTGAAGTAGGTCCTACCATATTATCAGTGGCCACTTTACCAGTGAAGATACTGATGCAGACAGAGGTCAAGTATCTTGTCCAAGGTCACAGGGTTAGTAAATGGTAGAGCCAGGATTTGAGCTCTTAAAATTTGTCCAAACCACCACTTACTGCCATGGTTATGATCATGAAGAGATGTCGACCATTAAAATAACTTGGTTACCTTTTGGACTCGTCCTATGCCCCTTGACACAAAATTGTTGATCTCTGTTTGTCCAGAAAAATTGAATTAATGGTCTCTCTCCCGCCTTTAGGCACACTATGAGTCAATTCATTAACTACGCTTAGCACAACGATGGACACGAGAGTCCAATACATGTTAGGTATTATTATTATTATTATTACCTGAAAAAGAGCAGCTAGGGTTTACTCTCTTTTCCATTAAACCAAGTGGGGCTGTTGTCCTTGACTGAAGACAGTAAGTTTGTCTCCAATGAAAGAGCATTGGGCGCCCGGGTGGCTCAGTCGGTTAAAGTTAGGTTATAGTTAAAACTATAAAAATAGTTTTAGGTAGCCTGGAAAAATCACTATGGAAAACCAGATTCCTTAGATGGGAACTGTTTGGTCTGGAGTGTTTTTACAGAAATCCCAGCCTGGCTTCCTCACCCTGCTTCACTCCTTACATTTAGGACTGTTGCCATTTGTCATGGCCAGGATAGAGGGCTGGCAATTAGGATGCAACGTCCTTCAATTGTGTTACCTTTGAAACGCTAGGGGAAGCTTTATACGTGTCCCTATTATTGTAGTACACAGGAAAGAGGGATGACCATTCACCTGCCAGGATGTCTGACAGCAATGGGAAGGAGGAGGGAGGCAGGAGAGGGGTCCTGACCCATCAGCATCGAGCTGTTCCCTCAGAAGGGACAGCACATCATCCTGTCCCCCCGCATCAACAGGTCATATCAAAGTCCACCCTGGACCATGAGCTTGTTTTTGTTCACGTCAGCACTGTTAAATTCCACTGCACTGTCCCCAGCGGCTTTCTTGGAGTGGTAGCCCTCCTGAAATGGTCACAGGGATGCCGGGATGGGTCCAGTTTATTGCGCTCATAAGTTCAGAAGCCTGTCGTTGCCTTTTTCTTCTCTCTGTCTTTGAGAAAAGGTCAAGTGGCTGCAGAATGTTTCCAGTCCTGAGGGTTAGGATGTCGCTTTGGCAATGGAAGGTAGTTTTTGCATAACTGGGAATGATTTTAGCCCCCGGACTTTAAGGGGATTCCTCATGGCCAGAAGATTTTGAAACCGTGTGGTAAGGAAAAGAAAGGACAGGCATGGGAGGGCTCCAGCTCTCGGAATTGGGATGCCGAGGTGTTGGCTGTGACTTGGATATGTTCTCTGCCCATTTCTGGGCTTCAGCTTCTTCACCTGCCAAATGAGGGTGTTGGCTTTGGCTGGGGATCCCTTGGACTTTGCCAAGGGACCCTTTATGGGCAGGGGTTGTTAGGGTTTTCAACTGAAGGTGGTGTGGGAGAAGCATGGCATCCTCTGTTTCTCTTCTTGGAGCAGGGACACTTTGTCAACTTTGTATCATGGGCATTTTATGTAAGGTCTTCTGTGGGAAGATGGTTTAGAGGATCAAAAAACATTTTTTTTTAAGATTTTTTTATTTATTTTGAGAGACAGAATGAGATAGAGAGAGAGAGCATGAGAGGGGGGAGGGTCAGAGGGAGAAGCTGACTCCCCGCTGAGCAGGGAGCCCGATGCGGGACTCGATTCCGGGACTCCAGGATCATGACCTGAGCCGAAGGCAGTGGCTTAACCAACTGAGCCACCCAGGCGCCCCTAGAGGATCAAAAAACATCTTGAAAACCACTAAACTAGCTGATCTTTAATGCCCAGTCTAGTTCAGAGAGACCATAATTTAGTAAATGGGAAAGTAAAGACAAATGGAGTGGAACTGGCAAAAGGGGAAGAGGCTGCTGGGAAGAGGGTGAAGGGTGGGCTGGGGAGAGAGAAGTTTCCACACAGGTAGCATGTTAGAGAAACAGACTCTACCATTTGAAGAAATGATAATGATGTGACTCAACAGAATGCTACAATGTGAATTATATTGCAATATAAATGTATCAAATCAATGTTATATACCTTAAATTTACAGGATGTTATATGTCAATTACACCTCTATAAAAGAAAACGTAAAAAAAAAAAAAAAAGTCATGTCAGTCCTACCCTGTCCTGAGGCACAATTCTAACAGATCTAAGGACCTCGAGATTGGGGACTATTTCACAGTATTATATTTGTCCTTAAGACTTAGTACAGGCACATAGAAAGTCTGTGGTTATATCTCTACAATTATCTGTGGGTTGTTTAATCTATGAAGCTGTGTGACACAGGAGGAAAAACTAAGGCAGAAACACAGTTTGGAGTATCACTCCAAACCAACAAAAAGCTTCTATTTTTCTCACACATTGGAAAAATTAAGATTCCTCCCTCCATTGCAAAAGGAAGACAGAGAGGGGAAGCATTATTTATGTATTTATTTATTTATGCCCATCTCTCAACAAAAATCCCAGCGTATCATTCTGGAATCCTTGTTGGAGACACTCCATTGTCCCTGTTTTCTCCTTGCAAAGACCTCATCCCAAATGTCATTGCCCCAAGGTTTGTGTTTCTGACTTGCCACATAACAATAGAAGTGTTGTGAAATACGTGCAATACGGTGCAAGCTAAAAAAAAAAGGGTTTTCCCTCTTCTCACACAACTTCCTTTTTGTAAAAGCAGCAAAAGGGGAAATTTTATTTCTAAGAAATAGAATAAAACTTAATAGCTAGGTATGAGGCAAACAAACCAACACAAAAACCTTCCCCTTGATTTAAAAGAATGCAGGGGCATCTGGCTGGCTCCGTCGGTAGAGCACTCTTGATCCCAGGGTGGTAGGTTCCAGCTTCAAGTTGGGTGTAGAGACCACTTAAAAATAAAATCTTACAAAAATAAGTAAAAGTAAAAGAGTGGAAACAATAGTCATGAGCCAAGATACTTGGAAAAATAATTTTCTTTTTTTTTTTTTAAGATTTTATTTATTTATTTGAGAGAGAGAGAATGAGAGACAGAGAGCATGAGAGGGGGGAGGGTCAGAGGGAGAAGCAGACCCCCTGCCGAGCAGGGAGCCCGATGCGGGACTCGATCCCGGGACTCCAGGATCATGACCTGAGCCGAAGGCAGTCGCTTAACCGACTGAGCCACCCAGGCGCCCCAAAATAATTTTCACCATTTAAAAATTCAGTGGGGCTCCTGGGTGACTTAGTTAAGTGCTGACTCTTGATTTCAGCTAGGGTCTTGATCTCAGAGGCGTGAGTTCGAGATCCGTGTTGGACTCCACACTGGGTGTGGAGCCTACTTAAGAAATTAAAAAAAATAATAATAATAATAAATAAATAAATAAAATTTCAGTGATCTTAGGGCTTGTAAGATAATTTTTGAACATTTGTTTTTTAAAAATGTAAGTTTATTTTAAAATTCTATAAAAGACATTTTATTTTTTAAAAATTTTTTAAAGATTTTATTTATTTGACAGAGAGAGAGAGAGAACAAGCAGGGGGAATGGCAGGCAGAGGCAGAGGGAGAAGCAGGGTCCCTGAAGAGCAGGGCGAGCCCGATGTGGGACTCAATCCCAGGACCCTGGGATCATGACCTGAGCTGAAGGCAGTCGCTTAACCAACTGAGCCACCCAAACACCCTATAAAAGACATTTTAATGAATTGTGGGATTGTGTACATTGCTTTAGATATGTTTTTCCAATTCATGCATAATATATTGAAAAAAAAAAAAAACGGGCCTCAGATGGAGTCACATTTGCTAAACCCCACTAAGACTTTTATTTAAATTTTTATTTTATAATTTAAATTAATTAACATATAATGTATTACTAGTTTCAGAGGTAGAGGTCAGTGATTCATCAGTCTTATATACTACCCAGTGTTCATTACATCACGTGCCTTCCTTAATGCCCATCATCCAGTTACCCCATGCCCCTATTCCACTCCAGGGACCCTCAGTTTGTTTCCTATGATTAAGAGTCACTTATGGTTTGTCTCCCTCTCTGATTTCATCTTGTTTTATTTTTTCCTCTCTACCCCTATGATCCTCTGTTTTGTTTCTTAAATTCCACATATGAGTGAGATCATATGATAATTGTCTTTCTCTGATTGACTCATTTCGCTTAGCATAATACCCTCTAGTTCCATCCACATCATTGCAAATGGCAAGATTTCATTTTTTTTTGATAGCTGAGTAGTATTCCATTGTATATATACCACACCTTCTTTGTCCATTCATCTGTTGATGGACATCTGGGCTCTTTCCACAGTTTGGCTATTGTGGACTTTGCTGCTATGAACATTGGGGTACATGTACCCCTTCGGATCACTACATCTGTATCTTTGGGGTAAATACCCAGTAGTGCAATTGCTGGGTCTTGGGTAGCTCTATTTTCAACTTTTTGAGGAACCTCCATACTGTTTTCCAGAGTGGCTGCACCAGCTTGCATTCCAACAGTGTAGGAGGGTTCCCCTTTCTCTGCACCCTCGCCAACATCTGTCATTTCCTGACTTGTCAATTTTAGCCATTCTGACTGGTGTGAGGTGGTATCTCATTGAAGTTTTTATTTGGATTTCCCTGATGCCGAGTGATGTTGAGCACGTTTTCGTGTGTCTGTTGGCCATTTGGATGTCTTCTTTGGAAAAACGTCTGTTCATGTCTTCTGCTCATTTCTTGATTGGATTATTTGTTCTTTGGGTGTTGAGTTTGTTAAGTTCTTTATAAATTTTGGATACTAGCCCTTTATCTGATATGTCATTTGCAAATATCTTCTCCCATTCTGTCGGTTGTCTTTTGGTTTTGTTGACTGTTTCTTTTGCTGTGCAGAAGCTTTTTATCTTGATATGAAGTCCCAATAGTTCATTTTTGCGCTTGCTTCCCTTGCCTTTGGAAATGTGTCTAGCAAGAAGTTGCTGTGGCTGAGGTCACAGAGGTTGCTGCCTGTGTCCTCCTTTAGGATTTTGATGGATTCCTCCTCACATTTAGGTCTTTTATCCATTTTGAGTTTATCAGTTTCATTCTTCTGCATGTGACTGTCCAATTTTCCCAACACCATTTGTTGAAGAGACTGTCTTTTTTCCATCAGATATTCTTTCCTGCTTTGTCAAAGATTAGTTGACCATAGAGTTGAGGGTCCATTTCTGGGTTCTCTATTCTGTTCCAATGACCAATGTGTCTGTTTTTGTGCCAATACCATACTGTTTTGATGACTACAGCTTTGTAATAGAGCTTGAAGTCCGGGATTGTGATGCCACCAGCTTTGGTTTTCTTTTTCAACATTCCTTTGGCTCTTTTCTGGTTCCATACAAATTTTAGGATTACTTGTTTCAACTCTGTGAAGGAAGTTGATGGTATTTTGTTAGGGATTGCACTGAATGTATAGATTGCTCTAGGTAGCATGACATTTTAACAATATTTGTTCTTCTAGTTCATGAGCATTTCTTTGTGTCTTCCTCAATTTCTTTCAGGAATGTTCTATAGTTTTCTGAGTACAGGTCCTTTGCCTCTTTTGTGAGGTTTATTCCTACATATCTTATGGTTTTGGTTGCAGTTGTAAATGGGATCGACTCCTTAATTTCTCTTTCTTCTGTCTCATTGTTAGTGTATAGAAATGCAACTGATTTCTGTGCATTGATTTTATATCCTGCCACTTTGCTGAATTCCTGAATGAGTTCTAGCAATTTTGGGGTGGAGTCTTTTGGGTTTTCCACATAGAGTATCATGTCATCAGCGAAGAGTGAGAGTTTGACTTCTTCTTTGCCGATTTGGAGGCCTTTTATTTCTTTTTGTTGTCTGATTGCTGTGGCTAGGACTTCTAGTACTATGTTGAACAACAGTGGTGATAGTGGACATCCCTGCCATGTTCCTGACCTTAGGGGAAAAGCTCTCAGTTTTTCCCCATTGAGAATGATATTTGTTGTGGGCTTTTCATAGATGGCTTTTATAATATTGAGGTATGTTCCTTCTATCCCTACACTATGAAGAGTTTTAATCAAGAAAGGATGCTGTACTTTGTCAAATGCTTTTCCTGCATCAATTGAGAAGATCATATGGTTCTTGTCCTTTCTTTTATTAATGTAGTGTATCACGTTCATTGATTTGAGGATGTTCAACCACCCTTGCAGCCCAGGAATAAATCCCACTTGGTCGTGGTGAATAATCCTTTCAATGTACTATTGGATCCTATTGGCTAGTATCTTGGTGAGAATTCTTGCCTCCATATTTATCAGGGATATTGGTCGGTAATTCTCCTTTTTGATGGTTTTTTTTTTTTTTAGATTTTATTTATTTATTTATCTATCTATCTATTTATTTATTTATTTATTTGACAGAGAGAGAGATTGAGAGAGAGAGCACAATCAGGGAGAGCAGCAGAGGGAGAGGGAGAAGCAGGCTCCCCCACTGAGCAGGGAGCCACCACAGGACTCGATCCCAGGACCCTGGGATCATGTTCTGAGCCGAAGGCAGATGATTAACTGACTAAGCCACCCAGGCGCCCCTTGATCGGCTCTTTGTTTGGTTTTGGGATCAAGGTAATGCTGGCCTCATAGAAAGAGTTGGGAAGTTTTCCTTCCATTTCTATTTTCTGAAACAGCTCCAGAAGAATTGGTATTAATTCTTCTTTAAATGTTTGGTAGAATTCCCCTGGGAAGCCATCCAGCCCTGGACTCTTGTTTGGTGGGAGATTTTTGATTCCTGCTTCAATTTCCTTGCTGGTTATAGGTCTGTTCAGGTTTTCTATTTCTTCCTGGTTCAGTTTTGGTAGTTTTACATCTCTAGGAATGCATCCATTTCTTCCAGATTGCCTAATTTGTGGCACATAGTTGCTCATAATATGTTCTTGTAATTGTTTGTATTTCTTCAGTCTTGGTTGTGATCTCTCCTCTTTCATTCATGATTTTATTTATTTGGGTCCTTTTTCTTTTCTTTTTGATAAGTCTGTCCAGGGGTTTATCAATCTTATTAATTCTTTCAAAGAACCAGCTCCTAGTTTTGTTGATCTGTACTGTTCTTTTAGTTTCTATTTCTTTGATTTCTGCTCTAATCTTTATTAATTCTCTTCTCCTGCTGGGTTTAGGCTTTATTTGCTGTTCTTTCTCCAGCTCCTTTAAGTGTAAGTTTAGGCCCACCAAGATTTAATACCTAACCTAATTGCAATTTCAGCCTCTCTCAGGAGTGGAATTTTTTTTTTTACTTTTATGTTATGTTAATCACCATACATTACATCATTAGTTTTTGAGTGGAATTTTTAAACCAGTCAGTCCAGAATATGCTGATCAGCTCTAGTAAGGTAATCTACTTAAGACCCTTGCCTTTCCCCTAAGGGAAGGTGACCTTGCCTTGAACCATCCTTTCTTTTCTTTTGCTAATTAACTCTCTGGTCCCATCCTGGTTCTGCCTAGAATATCTGTCCATTTTGCACAGCTCCTGGGTGTCCCTCTCTCCTTGCTAGATGGGATGCTGCCTGATTCATAAATTGTTGAATAAAGCTGATTTGACCTTCACATTTACTCAGTTGAATTTTGGCTTTTAATAATATAATATAAACATAAATAACTTATGACCTGTACAAACAGGGAAAATTTTGCTTATGCCAAGCCATAGGAGAATGATACTCTGGCCAGTGATATGTCTTGCATCTTTATTCCAGGAATGAAAAAATATTAAAAGTGCCTCCCTCACCCTCTGCCTGACCTATCCTATCCCCAAACCACCCTAGAAGGTGTTTAGCCACACCTTATGACAAGTCCCATTCTACGATAGGTTTGGAAAAGTCAGCAAGACAATTTACTTCTGTTGACTCATCTTTAAAATGGAAACAAACATATTTAACTCATAGGGTTTTTGTGATAATTAAGTGGCTCAAGAATATGAAAATACTAAGCAAGGTACCACATGCTGGGTGCCACTTGTTAATGAAACTGTTTTTTCCCTGTGTACTACTCCCCTTCACATTCTCATGACATGTAGTTTCTTTGTTTAATTAGATCTCAGGACTGCAGAATTAGATTAATCACAATCCATGGTCCATATGGCTCAATTTGAGCTATTTAGCTAGTTTCTATTATCAGTTCATTTTTATTTTTATTTTTTTCAATCCTGTGTCTTTATTAAAGAGAGCTAGAAAGAGACTATACCTGGCAGCCAAGGAGTGAGGTACTGGGCAGAAAGGTGGGGTGGGCTCAGGTGCTGGGGACTCAAGGGGCCCAGGAGACCCTTTCCTGGCAGTGGCTGAAGAGATACCCAAGGGCGAGCTTTCAGGCACCGGGGCAACCAGCTGGTTCTGCAGGGGGTGCAGGGTAAACTGGGCTGGACTGGAATTTCCCTGAGGCCATCTAGGTCTACCTAGATCATCCATTGGTCCTGACCCTGTTCATTGCCTCCCTTGTCCACCTCATTGACTTCTCCAGCTTCTGCTGACTCCTTGTAGTCATTCATCTCATCCGTGTCCTGCATGTCCTCATCGTCCTCTGAGTCCTCTTCACTATCCTCATCATCATCCTTATCCTCCTCTTCCTTGTCATGATAGTACTCTCAGGACAGCTTGCCAATATGTACCAGGTTGTCGTCTCTGTCTGCGATGCTCTGGAGTCAGGCCCAATAGTCTTGTTCTTGCTGCTGCTACAGCTCTGTCTCGTCAACGCAGGGTCAATCCAGATTAAACCCCAGTGCTCGGTCATACTGGGGAAGAGTGAGGGAAACAAGGTGGACATGGCTCCTAGACTGAGGTAAAGGGTCAGGTGAATCCAGCTTTCAGATGTGTTTAGTTTGGGTTTTTATTGGGTTACGATACAATTTGGGGATGGGGTGGAGTAGAAGGTAGCAGCGAAGTAGCTCTTGAGTCCGGGCTTCACCACTTACCAGCTGTTTGACCTTGGCCAAGTCACTGAACCCCCCTGAGCCTCAGTTTTCTTATCACGCCAGGAGGCAGCAGCTGGCTATCAGTTCATTTTTAATAATACAATAATCACCCACAAACCCTTCACCCAGAGCAAAAGTCAGGACCTTGACAATAACCTACATCTTATCCGATGACCACTCTCTCCTCCAAGGAGCCCATCACCTGCCTCCCCATGCCCCAGGATCTTTATCCTGTGTGTATTTTTTTTTTTTTTAAGATTTTATTTATTTGACAGAGACACAGAGAGAGAGGGAACACAGCAGGGGGAGTGGGAGAGGGAGAAGCAGACTTCCCGCGGAGCAGGGAGTCCGATGCGGGGCTCGATCCCAGGACCCTGGGATCATAAC
Organism: Mirounga leonina; assembly: GCF_011800145.1. Taxonomy (NCBI): domain Eukaryota; kingdom Metazoa; phylum Chordata; class Mammalia; order Carnivora; family Phocidae; genus Mirounga; species Mirounga leonina. Next base: position 18,067,136 of record NW_023270387.1, on the reverse strand, counting down.
CTGAGCTGAAGGCAGATGCTTAACGGCTGAGCCACCCAGGCGCCCCTATCCTGTGTTTTATAGTCATCGTTTCCTTGTTTTCCTTTTCATTTAACTTTATTGAATCTATAAGTACTCCTAAAAAGGATACCTAAACATTTTTAGATGATTTTAATACCACAAAAAGGTATAATGCTGTTTGAAATATTTTGGGGTTTCCTGTCTTTTGTTCAGTAGTACATGGCTAACATATAGCCATACTGGTGAATGTTGGGCCGTTCATTGATCTGATTGCCGTATAATTGTCCACTCTCCTGTTCATTCATGTTTGGATGATTTATAAGTTTTTGCTTTTATGACTCTCGCCACTATGAACACTGTTTACATGCCTCCAGCTGTGTGTGTATAACAATTACTCTTGGGTATATCCCTAGAAGAAGTCATCTTCAACTTAGAAGGTAGTACAAAATGTTCTCCAAAGTTGTTATGAGACAGGGAAATTGAATGACTCCATAAAAATCTGCGTTTTGTTCCTTTTCTTGTTCCTATTCTTGCTAGGACCGGTACTCCCCCACCTCACTATACACATGCGTCATAATGTAAATAGCGTTGTTTTCCTTTCAGAGACAAGGAGTGAATGATTTCTCTAGAGTAGCTAACGTCTAAGGAAGGACCAGGTGAGAATGACAAGGTGGAGCCATCATCTGCATATTCCAGACCATCAGCGCTAGACACATCTCCATACCAAGACTCTCTGGCTCCGAGGAATAATACCTGGGCCCTCATCTTTGTTCTAACCAGTTCCTGGATGCCGGAGAGGACACATACCCCAGACCGCCATCCTCAATAAAAACCCCAGATCCTGAACATAGACAAGACTCCCTGCTTTCCTGTCTGAGTCTCCTGGACATTCTATGTGTACCTGCACTCTCTCTATACCTTCAGTAAAGTCTGCTTTCGCCTCCTGCTGGCTCAGGTTTGATTTCTATCCCTGCGCACAGCCAGAGACCCTCTTGGCTGGTCTTATGGGGCCCCCTCTCACAACCTCTCACAACCTTGGACTGGCCTGCCAGCATCAGTAACGCCAATTTATATTTCCACCAGCAGCACATAAGAGATCTCTTCGCACTGTAGTTGCCTGTGGCTATGTAATTATTCTGTATTCTAGACTATTCTACAAGCCACTTCAGGATAAGGTAATATCTTTAGAGAGATCAAGAGTATAGGGTCTATGACTGACTTCTACTTTCTTCCTCATTAGCCATGTGACCTTGAAGAAATTCATTCATTCAACAATTATTCACTGAACATCTACTATGTGCTGAAGACACAGAAATGAACAAGATAAAGTCTCTGTTCCCACGGAGTCCATATGCCAGTAGGGAGAAGCAGATAATAAAGGAGTTAACAGAAATTCCATACAATGATATGTCCTATGAAGAAAGGAAAGCCATGATGTACTAAAGAGTGACTGAGTGGGGAGCTACTTTAGCCCAAGGAGGTAGGGAGGGTCACTTGTGTGGAGAGGACCTCAGATCTGAATGACAAGAAGGAGGCAGCCCAGTGAAGATGTGGATGGATGGAGTTGGAGGCAGAGGGCACAGAAAATGCAGAGGCTCTCAGGAGAGAATGCTCAAAGGTGAGGATGTGGAAAAAGGGAAACCCTCTCAACACTGTTGGTGGGAAGGCGAGCTGGTGCAGCCACTGTGGAAAACAGTATGGAGGTTCCTCAGAAAGTTAAAAATAGACCTACCCTACAACCCAACAATTGCACTACTAGGTGTTTATCCAAAGGATACAAACATAGCGATTCAAAGGGGTACCTGCACCCCAATGTTCATAGCAGCAATGTCCACAATAGCCACACTGTGGAAAGAGCCAAGATGTCCATTGACAGACGAATGGATAAAGAAGATGTGAGATATATATATATATATATATATATACACACACACACACACACACACACACACACACACACACAATGGACTATTACTCAGCCATCAGAAAGAATGAAATCTTTCCATTTGCAATGATGTGGATGGAACTAGAGGGTATGATGCTAAGTGAAATAAGTCAATCAGAGAAAGACAAATGCTGTATGATTTCATTCATATGTGGAACTTAAGAAAAAACAGATGAACATAGGGGAAGGGAAGGAAAAATAAAAGAAGATGAAAACAGAAAGGGAGGCAAACCATAAGAGACTCTTAGCTCTAGGAAACAAACTGAGGGTTGCTGGAGGGGAGAGGGGTGGGGGGATGGGGTAACTGGGTGACGGGCATGAAGGAGGGCACGTGATGGAACGAGCACTGTGTGTTGTGCAATTGATGAATCACTGAACTCTACCTCTGCAACTAATAATACACTATATGTTAACTAATTGAATTTAAATAAAAAATGTCAAAAAAAAAAGAGAAGGAACATAAGGAAGGGTGTGGCTGTAGAAGCACGTGGCTTCTGGAGAGTTCAGGCAGGTGACGGGTCTGTCAGAGCCAGCTTGAGTAGCCGGTCAGAGCCCACTGTCTAATCCCTGGGAATGCCTGGAGCCAGTGGTGAAACCATCAGCCCCTGGAAATCAACACTGGTGGGAGTATTCCCAGTACTACCTGGCAAGTGCGTCCTCAGAGCTGCTCCCCACCGCCCTGAGCATGAGTAGTTACTGAGCAGATGCAGTTAAAAAGTGAGACAGAGTTACTTAACCTCTCACAACCTAATCTCAAGGGGTTGCTGTGAGAATTAAATGAGCTGGTATGCATAAAGCCCAGGCACATGCCGAGTGCTCAATGATTAAAGAGACTTGCCGGCTTCTGCCAATTTTCGAGCTCCTTCCCCAGCCTCGCTGCCCTCCAACACTCTGTTCACGATGATCTGTGGAGGAAAAAAGAACAAACATGTGTTGAGTGGTTGCTTTATGCTCAGACTTTCACATATCATTCATTATTCCATACCATCAGCAACACTGTCAGGCAGATATCTATATGGGCAGTTCACTGATCAATCTATTTAAGTTCAGAGAGTCTATATTACTTGCCCAAGGTCACACAGCTGCTAAGTGTTGGAACTGGCATGAAAAACTAAGACATCTGAATCTGACTTCAGGGCCTATTACAATGAGTCTTAATTAAATTAATATCAATTAAAAATATTTTTAAAGATTTTATTTATTTATTCATGAGAGACAGAGAGAGAGGCAGAGGCAGTGGGAGAAGCAGGCTCCCCGCTGAGGAGGGAGCCCGATGAGGGGCTCCATCCCAGGACCCTGGGATCATGACCTGAGCCGAAGGCAGATGCTTAACCAACTGAGCCACCCAGGTGCCCTCAATTAAAATATTTTAATAGGCAACTCATTTCAGTGGATAATACATTTCAGTGAGCCGCATGACTATTGGCAGTAGGAGGTGGGGCCTGTGGGGGGGTGATCAGGTCAGGAGGGTGCAGAGCCCATGAATGGGATTAGTGTCCTTATACAAGAAGCCCCAGAGAGCTCCCTTTCCCCTCCCACCATGTGAGGACACAGTGAGAAGTCTACAACCCCAAGGAGGGCCCTCACCCAACCACACTGGCACCCTGGTCTCAGACTTTCAGCCTCTGGAACTGTGAGAAATAACCTTCTGTTGTTTATTAGCCACCCAGTCTGTGGTATTTTATTATAGCAGCTGAACAGACTAAGACACAAGGGCAAATCAAATCTCAAAATACTGCTCATTCTTCAAGGCTCAACGAAGGTCCTGAAATTTCTGGGAAATTTTCCTAAGCCCCAGCTACTAAGAACTCTCAGAGTACTTTTTAAACCCTAAGATCTCGTGGATAATTTAAAATATGCTGCCTTTTTCTTCCCTTTACTTCTTCATTCTCTCTTTTAAATGTAAATGCTTTAAATATATATATTTATATATTTTATAAATATATATTATATCCTTATATATAAATATTTAAATATATATTTAAAGCATTTACATGCAATACAAGTATGTATTTACATGCAATACATTTATATGCAATACATATATATGTGCAATACAGTAAGGTATTTTTATCATAAAGTTAATGTCAAAAGAAATAAAGAAGGAAAAACAATCACTTCAAATAGAAGTGATCCATAGTAACATTTTAACACATTTCCTTCTATTGTTTTTAGTAAAATTGATAATCAATGGTCTGGCCTACTTAAGTCAACTCTAAATTACTTGAGAGTAGGGATTACACACTATCACTATTATCACATTTTACCTTTCATGTGAGCCCCTTAAATTATTGTCTTTGATGGAGACAATGCTCAATGGATTATGAGCTCCCAGCTAGTTGGGACCAGGGCACATGACTGAGAGTGAGGTGATGTAGATTTGCTTTAATTTTTGTGCCCTGAGAGGGTAGTGTGAAAAACCCAAAAGAGAAGAGGACATAGTTAGCCTTGTCATCTTCAAAACTACAGCTGTCCTCTTTACACAGGTGTGGCTCTCTAGAAGGGAGACCCCCAGGGTTGTCTAATGTCCCAGAGGGATGCTGGATCCACCGTTGGCGTGGGTGGCCAGATATCACTTGAAAAATAAAAGCAAAATTAATAAAGCAAGCAACAGATCACTCTCTTTCTCCTCTCCCTCCTTCTTACAAAGGACTGGGCAAAATTGATGCTTGATCTCTGTAGGAATCTGTTGTTGTTTCCCGTGGCTGCTGTAATAAATCATCACCAATTGGGTAGTTTAGAACAACAGAAATCTCTTCTCTCTCAGTTCTGGAGGCCAGAGCCTTCAATCAGTGTCACTGGGCTGAAATCAAACTGTCAGCAGGGTTGTACTCCCTCTGGAGGTTCGAGGGGAGAAATTACTTCCTGCCTCCCAGCTTCTGGTGGCAGCTGGCGTTCCTGGCTTGTGGCCATGTCACTCCATTCTTTAAAGCAGCATCTGCAAATCTCTCTCTGCTCTGTCTTCACATCACCTTCTCTGAGTGTGTCCGTCTGAAATCTCCTTTTGCCTCTTCCTTTTAAGAACCCTTGCGATTGCATTTAGGGCCCACCCAGATAATGCAGGAAAATTTCTCTATCTCAAAACCTTCATTTCATTACATCCGCAAAAACCCTTATGAAGAAACATTTATACTGCCCAGAGTTTGGGACCTGGTATCTGTGGATGGACATTCTTTAGCGTACTGTATTCCTTAGAGCAGTTAATTTGGAGGCTGCATGGACTTCATGGCTCAGAAGAAGCTTCTTCACCCTCATGATTTGGGTTAATGGGTGGAGATAGATTATGGAGAGGGGCAGGAAATGAGTAACTCGTACTTTCCCAATCCTTCTAGAAAAAGCCACTTTCTTCAATTTATCCTGTTTCCCTCTGCCTGGAACCCTTCCTTCCTTTGACCTCCTCTAAGGGGTCTTGCCTGACCTCACCTCCCTTCCTTGCCCATACTGCTTGGATGAAATCTACGACCCGCTAGTCCTCGGTGCCCCCTTCATAACTGCACAGAGCACAGTGAAAGGCATGTCCTATACTTAATGCTCCCATCCAGAGTAGACTGTAAGCTCCATAAAACTCCCTGTGACTTGTCCAGAGCTGTGCCCTCAGTAGGTGCTTAATAAATGTCTGCTACTCTGACTTGAGTTGCATTCCAGCTGAGACGAGAGGCATCCTCAGCACACGTGCAATTGCATTTCCTCGCCTCTCTGATTCTGAAACTGAGGCCCAGAGACTCCCTTTTCCATGCCACATCCCTAGCCTGGCTGGCCTGACTCAGAGCCCTGATCAAAATCCTCCTCTCCCTGCCTCCGTTTCCTTGGTGATTAGACAGATCTTCATCCCGAGTTCATGTCTCTACTGCTGAGAGTGCGGTGAGTGGCCTGGAAGTCAGTGTCCTTAAAGCAGTCTTTGTTGGAAGGTCTAAGGGGCACACACCAGAAGTGGTGCACCTATGACGGGAAGCTGGTGGAGGCCATGGAAGGGGAAAGGACCCTCCTTGAATGGGCTGGCCTGAACCAGGAAGAGAGTGATATTTCATCTCCGATGTTCAGTGGGAAGAATGGTTTGGGAAACATGTCTCTAAATGACAATGACTCGGTTCTTTCAGGCCCTGACTTTTACATTTGTCATTGTCCTCCCACTGGGTTAAGTATGAGTGCTCCCCGGGGCCAAATGTCCAGCGTGACCATGCATGGAGCCTCCAGGCCACTTCTAGAAGTTTTCTTACAGCCTATTCTCTGCTCCTTAGTGGGAAGCTCCTATAAAGGGAAGCCAGGAGAGGAGAAGAGACACAAGTCCAAATCAGCCCCTTAGTTAGAGACTTTAAAGAGTTGGGGACTGAGTTTGTTCTTGAACTTCAATTATCTATGCTGTTTCTGCCTACTCCAAATGTTGCACTCCTATTCCTATTTAGTGTTTACATGGCTCTTTACAGTTTTCAAGCACTTTCAGGCATCATATCTTGTTTAATTATCATCCTTCTAAGAAAACAAAACAATATGAAGAAGTTACACTAAATACATTTTTTTTTTTTTTAAGATTTTATTTGTTTATTTGACAGAGAGACACAGCGAGAGAGGGAACACAAGCAGGGGGAGTGGGAGAGGGAGAAGCAGACACCCCGCTGAGCCAGGAGCCCGATGTGGGACTCGATCCCAGGACCCTGGGATCATGACCTGAGCCGAAGGCAGACGCTTAACGACTGAGCCACCCAGGCGTCCCTAAATACATTTTTTTAAGGACAAAAAAAAAAAAAAAAGACCGAGGCTCAGAAAAATTAAGCGACATACTCATGATAATACAGTGATGCAGGAGAGTAAATCAGTATTTAAACTCAGCTTTTTCCGAAGTGAAAGCCGTTCTAGTAATACTCTTCTCTCTTTCTTGGGCTGGGTCCAAAAATGTCTTATGACTTGGTACTCTCACAGGGGTAGGGGAAGTTCCTTAAACAGTGTAGACAAATCTCTCCGGTGAGGCCAAGTGAAGGCGTGGATCACCCCTTGGCTTCTGAAAGGCGTCCAAATGGAGATTCTACCAAGAAGGAGAGTTAACTGTCCCTGGAGTCATGTGTATTGCTGTGAGCACCCATAATGTCTCGGTAATCCCAAGTGTAGGTAGCAGAGGCCTAGAAATTTATTGATTTAAAACTGCAATTCAGGGGCACCTGGGTGGCTCAGTCCCGTCACACGTCTGCCTTTGGCTCAGGTCATGTTCCCAGGTCTTGGGATCGAGCCCCGAGTTGGGCTCCCTGCTCCTCCAGGAGCCTGCTTCTCCCTCTCTCTCTGCCTGCCGTTCCCCCTGCTTGTGTGCTCTCTGTCAAATAAGTAAAATCTTAAAAATAGAATAAAATACAATTGCAACTCAAAATTGCAGTTGAGAGAGCACCTAGTGCATAGATTTTGATTGCTAAGTACCATTTCCTACTAAAAAGAACCAGGGCTTCACGGAGAGATGTTGATTCCAGGTCAGAAGCCGGGAGAGCAGAAGGTTGGCCTGGGGCATCTTGTGCCACGAAGTAGGGGATTGCCCTGAGATCAGTGGCATTATATGAACGGGATACAGGAGCCAGCTTGAAGGAACTCTCACAGCTAAATGCAATTTTTTTTTTTTTTAAGATTTTATTTATTTGACAGAGAGAGCACAAGCAGAGGGAGAGAGAGGGAGAAGCAGGCTCCCTGCTGAGCAAGGAGCCCGATGTGGGACTTGATCCCAGGACCCTGGGATCATGACCCGGGCCGAAGGCAGCTGCTTAACCGACTGAGCCACCCAGGCGTCCCAGCTAAATGCAATTTGATCATCCCTCTTCCCTGCCCCCAAATGGTAATATTAGATTATAGTAGGCTATAGTAGAAAAAAAGTCCATGAGTCCATAGCGATCCTTTAGAAGGTAAAGAGAGAGGAGAAAGTGGGGAGGGAGCAGGGGAAACTGTTCTTTGTGAACCATGCTGACATATAAGTGTCGAAATGTTGGTAGAATTAGAAAGTTCCCATTTGGAGCCCTGAGAGTAATGGCAGATTCGGGTAAGACTCACAAAGGTGTTAAAATCACTGAGCAGAACAAACAATGAATCATGGAACACTTCATCTAAAACTAATGATGTAATGTATGGGGATTAACATAACAATAAAATTTAAAAACAAAACAAAACAAAACAAAAAAATCACTGAGCAGAAGGGTTGTTAGGGAAGAAGGTATTCACATTATTTCAAAGTATCACCCCACAGATTATTCTTTTTCATGTATTTAAACGATTTTTTCCCCAAGTTTTTATTTAAATTCCAGCCAGCTAACATACAGTGCGATGTTAGTTTCAGGTGTAGAATTTAGTAATTTATCACTTCCATACATCACCCGGTGCTCATCACAGAAGGGCCCTCCTTACCACGGATTATTAATTACAGGAGAAACAGGCCGTTATAATGGGGAGATCTGGTAGTTTCCACCTTAATCAAGAGCTCCACATTGGCACTGCTGATTGTGGGGTGGCCTGACTTGTACTTTCAGCTCTCTGAGATGAGATGCAGTGGAAGGTACACATCACGGTCAATGCAGGGACCTTGTCAGGATCGTCACCTGAATGTAATCCTGAGGAAAGAGTCATCCATCCAGAATGTGGGACCTTCTGCAGGACAATAGCCTAGGCTCACTAGAGGACATAATGCCAGGGACATCAGAATGAGTAGAGGACTGTTCTACACTGGGAAAGGTAGACAGACATAACAGCCAAACGCAATGCTGGACTTTGATGGGAACCTAGATCCAAAAAGAAATCTGCTCTAAAGGACATTTGGGGACAATTTGGGAAATGTGAATATGGGCTTAATGTTGGATGCTATTATTGTATTAATGTTGATTTTCTTTTTTTTTTTAAAGATTTTATTTATTTATTTGACAGAGAGAGACACAGCGAAAGAGGGAACACAAGCAGAGGGAGTGGGAGAGGGAGAAGCAGGCTTCCCGCAGGGCAGGGAGCCCGATGTGGGACTCGATCCCAGGACCCTGGGATCATGACCTGAGCCGAAGGCAGACGCTTAACGACTGAGCCACTCAGGCGCCCCTAATGTTGATTTTCTTAGGCATGATAACGGTGCTGTGGTTATGTAAGAGAATGTTCTTGTCCTTGGGAGATGCAAGCTGAAGTTTTTTTGTTTTGTTTTAAGCAGGCTCCCTGCCCAGCATGGAGCCTAATGTGGGGCTTGAACTCATGACCCTGAGATCAAGACCTGAGCTAAGATCAAGAGTTGGACACTTAACTGACTTGAGCCGCTCAGGTGCCTCATTTTTTTCTTTATTCTTTTTAAGAGAGAGAGAGAGGTAGAGAGAGCACACTGGGGAGGGGCAGCGGGAGAGGGAGAGAGAAAATTCTAAGCAGGCTCCACACTCAGTGTGAAGCCCAATGCAGGGCTCGATCTCACAACCCTGAGATCATGACCTCAGCTGAAATCAAGAGTTAGATGCTTAACTGACTGAGCCACCCAGGCACCCCAAGCTGAAGTTTTTAAGGGTGAAATATCACAATACGGGAAGCCTACTTTTGAATGGTTGAGATAAAGGGTGTTTATGTAGGAATGCAAACTGGTGCAGCCACTCTGGAAAACAGTATGGAGGGTCCTCAAAAAGTTGAAAATAGAGCTACTGGGTATTTACCCCAATGATACAAATGTAGTGATCCAAAGGGGCACCTGCACCCCCAATTGGTTATAGCAGCAATGTCCACAGTAGCCAAACTATGGAAAGAGCCCAGCTGTCCATCGACAGATGAATGGATAAAAAAGATGTGGTATATATATATATACATTAGCATATTATGCAGCCATCAAAAAAATGAAATCTTGCCATTTACAATAACATGGATGGAATTAGAGGGTATTATGCTAAGCGAAATAAGTTAATAGAGAAAGACAATTATATGATCTCACTGATATGTAGAATTTAAGGAAAAAAAGCAGCATCATAGGGGAAGAGAGGAAAAAATGAAACAAGATGAAACCAGAGAGGGAGACAAACCATAAGAGATTCTAAATCTTAGGAATCAAACTGAGGGTTGCTGGAGGGGAGGGGAGTGGGGGGATGAGGTAACTGGATGATAGACGTTGGGGAGGGTATGCGTTGTAATAAGCACTGGGTATTATATAAGACTGCTGAATCACAGACCTGTACCCCTGAAACAAATAATACATCATATGTTAATTGAATTTAAATAAAAAAAAATCCTAAAAAAGGGGGTGGTATATGTATGTATATGTATCAATATGGACAGTGTGAAGTAAGATGGGTATGGAAAAACGTGTCCATTGGTGAATCTAGGTAAAGGGACATATGGGTATTTTCTATATTATTCTTTCAACTTTCCTGTGAGTTTGAGACTTCAAATTAAAAAAAAAATAAGAAATTACAGTTAAGCCTCGTAAATTACTTTGGGTCCTCTCCACTAGGAGTGATGCATTTGCAGGAAAGATGGCAAACTCAAGCAGGGACTGGTCTATGGCTTTGGAGCAGAGCTAGAACAGCTAGAGATGAAATTGGGGATGCAGGTCTTCCTAGCCTAAGCAACAAGAGCCCAAAACCACAGAGCCATTCTTGCTGCTTGGCTTCTTGTTCATGGACTTTCCCGCTTTCACAGGACAACTCAGGCTTCTCATAAATCCACTGATCTAGCTAGCAATCACTAGTTAAGAGCATCCACATGGTTGGCCTTTGAAATTTAACTAGAGTGCTTTTTCTTCAGGATGCTCACAGTCAAAGCAAATATTTCTGTAAATAAGGGCTCTTGAGACCATCTCCACGGAAGTGCTATTCCCTGAAATAGGGTCGTCTCACTCCCACATTAGCCTTATTACACACCACCAACTCTTCCTCATTAAATCTAGTGGTTTTGACCTTTTCTCTAGAAAAAAGAATGTTCTAGATATTTGTCATTCTATTTCTGGTCCCCTCTATTTTCAGGAATGTCACTATCCCTCACCTCCTGTGACTAATACACGCTGTCTGTCCCTCGGAGCCAATCCACTTCCCCATTTTGAAAGTGGCTACTGGTTAAGTCGCCAACAAGTGCTTCTCTGGGCATTTCTGGCAAGTTCTGGGAAGCTCAGTGATACTTGATGGGATTGCTAAATGGCCACTCTGTTAAGTGGTGTTAGTGTTGTGGCTTCCTTATCTGTTGGTCTGTTTTGAAAAATAATCACTCATTCACTTGTTCAGGATGAGTAACAATCCATGCTGGATGAATAACAACTTGTTGATTTCACTTCCTGTGAGTGTCTTCTGCCTAGCGGTCTGACTGGTAGAGAGAAGCATTCCAGAAATGTTCTGAGCAAACAGCAGAGTCAGGCAAAGTGGGTTGCTTCCCAAGATACACTGCTAAGCTAGGGCAGTATTCATTCACGTGTTTGCATGCCCATACATTTACTTGCAATATCAATCTCGTTTTTTTTTTTTAAGATTTTATTTATTTATTTGACAGACAGAGACACAGTGAGAGAGGGAACACAAGCAGGGGGAACAGAAGAGGGAGAAGCAGGCTTCCCGCCAAGCAGGGAGCCCGATGCGGGGCTCAATCCCAGGACCCTGGGATCATGACCTGAGCCAAAGGCAGACGCTTAATGACTGAGCCCCTCGATCTCGTTCTTTAGTTTATAGTCATATGTCCTATATGGGCTAGTAAATCACTAAGAACAAGGGATAGTGGACGGAGACTAAAATTTACTTATCACCGATTGCACGTCAGGTTGTTTACGTGAGTTAGTTAATTTAATCCTTATAATATCCTTGTAAATAAAGTTTTATTTTTTTCATTTTACAGATGAGAAAAGTAAATTCAGAGAGTTAAGGGACTTACCCAAAATGGTTAGAAGGACCAGAAGGTGAAATCCATGCTTTGTCTACTGTCTCCAGTAACTTAGGGTCAACGCTAATATTTGCTTGACAGGTGATAGCCAGCAGGTTTTAAATTGCTAATTTCCTTTCACCCCCAGACACACATTTGGGCCATCTTTTCCTCATGATCAATCAGCGTCTGCTCTTAGTGAAATGATCTTTGGTAAAATCTGTAGAGAAGAATAAGGACATGCATTTTCAAGCCAGATATTAATGAGGCCCATACTGCTGCTTATCTCCATTACTCTGAAAAATACACTTGAATCACTCCATTATTGTACCCATCAATGAAATTGCCAATTTCAGTAATTTTCAATCCTCCTGAAGTCGGTAGATATGAGGATGTCACAAATTTTCTTAAGAGATGACGTAGAAGTTACACATTCATTTTGAAAACAACAACAATAGCAAACACCCCTGTCCTAAAAACAACAATACGGCACTATCAGGAGACTGCCCAGAATTGAGAAGTATGACCTTTGCCATCAAATATCAGAACTCTTCTATTTAGAGTAACTCTGCTATCACTGCTTCAACTCTGAAAGTCGCCTAAACTCCATAAACTTCAGTTTTGCATGGTTAACAGAGATAAAAGTGTACTAGCTTCATAAGTCTCTTGTGATTATTTTATTAAAGAATGAAGATCAAAGTCAGCACAGAGAATAGCTTACAGACTTAAAAGCAACACAGATGACGTCAAACAGCAGTGGTGATGAGGTGAAGAATATGAAACAGGTGAGTGGGAAAGAGAGCGAGGTAGAAGAGGACACTTCGGTGGGGGGGACAGGGAAGGCCAATGTTGCAGAGGCAATCTTGAAGCTCAGAGCTGAATATTCAGCTGGAGGTAGACATGCCATGGTGCCTGGCTTCAGTGTGGAAGCCCAGAGCTCGAGTTCCCATTCTGCTACTTCTCACCTCATTCACGGTAGGCACGTCTGGATCTCCTATTCCTGGTCTGCAAAAAGAAATGAATGGAAAGCCATGTAAAGGGCCATGAAGATTAATATAAGGCAGTGCGTCCATGCGCATTGCAGACAATAAAATCCCATAAAAGGTGAGTGAGCCCATCATTCGTCCTATACTGACAAAAACAAAACAAAAACAAAAACCCTATTACTTTCATTTATCCACTTACTGTTTCTTACATTTCTTTATTTCCTCGTTCATTGTCGTGCTCGCTCCAGCAGCACATAGACTCATTCATTGCTCAGGGTCTCTGAAGTCTGCTGTAAGCCAGAAACTAGACAGGCATTGGAACAGCTCTTATCCGTGTGCGCTTTATCATTATCGCATGAATTATACCCCATGAGCCTTGGGAAGTTTGCGTACTGCTGCCATTTGTCAGACGAGGAAATTGGGGATCACCTTTATGACATGCCTGAAATGACCATGCTTACCTGGGAGGTGATTGCCTGTCTCCACTGCCGGGTGGGAGCCCCTGAAGGGCAAGGCTGTCACTCATAAGGACTTGGACTGTGGATGCTCATGGAGGCATCTTTCATCTTCTTAGCTTCTCCCCATTGCTCAGGCCCCTCTGAACTCTCAGGAGGTGAGAGCACACACCACAGAAATGAAGACAAGGTGGATGCAGCCAGGCTGGCTTTCTTCCCCAAGAGACATATGGTGGGAAATAAGCCTTGCTGGGGGCAAGGGGAGGGTATGTCACCTATAAACCAGGTGACTGTAGTTTCTGAACCCAACATCAGCTGACATGACCTGACAATAAAACACAATACTTAACGTCAGACTGCGGCATGCGGTTGGCATGTGGTTGCCGTAGAGAGAGGAGTCATGCTTTACAAAGAGATTGGGTCCAGCTGACTGGCTGATGGCCAGTAATATCGGGATTAGACTGGGAGGGAGGACAGGAAAAGAGGAAACGAAACAAACAGGTTTGGGCAAAAACAGAGTCTGGGCCGATCCACCTGCCAATTCCTGAGTTTTCCTCCTCTTACTCATTAAAACCTGGGGCCAATGGTTCTCTGTGTATTACTAATCACCCTGATTAGTAATCTCCAACCATGGAATGAAAACTGGTGCGGGGTTTTGCAGGAATGATCTGTAAGAAATGAAAATAAGTAAGTTTCTTGAAATGCCTGGCAACTTCAAATCCCCTGGGGCCCACCAGAGGGGCCAGAAGCCAGTTCCAGAAGCCCCCTAATTGATATGCCTCACTGTGAGTCTGAGGGGACTTGGAAGCCTTGCTGTCTTCAGAAGGTAGGGGTGGAGGAGACGTGTGGGGAGGGGAGAAGGAAGGAGGGAGACACAGAGCCTGCTCCAACTGCTTCCTTTTGTTGTGGTGGCTATTGCACTTCTCGGGCTGTGGCAGGATGGGAAGTGGGAAGTGTTTTGTGGGCACAGGACTGCAGCTGTGGGGGATGGTTGGGCCGGGAGACACTGGAGAGAGATAGCTAGCAGACGACAGGAGGAGGGAGGGAAAGAGCCATCAGGGTGGTGGCTAAAGACTCTTTCCCCTCCCACCAGGGTGGCTTCCTTGTTTGCAAGTCCAAGGGTTTCAGATCAGTGCCTAGGGGTTGACGTCCTGCTGCCATCACCGGGTTCAGTCACTGGGCTTATCATTTGGTTTGGGGTCTCTTGCTCTCATGTCGGGTGGCCTTGGGTAAGTCTCATAACCCCTGGGCCTCAGATTCCTCACCTATAAAATGGAGATCATACCATTTACAGCAGAAAGTTGTTGAAAATAAATGAAATGCCTTGTACATGAAACACGCACACATGTAAGCTACTCTTAGAGTTTTCTAGAAATGGCTAGAAGACAGGACAGTGCCAGAGGGCTCCAGAAGGGCAGCATCTGGTGCAGCAAACCCAGTAAGTACACATTGTCCCGTTCTCTGCAGCTCACCTGCATTTTCCAGCCATTTCCCAGTTTACAGACATCAGGTTCTCCACTGGGGGCCCACCAACGCCAGCCGGTGACCTGCAGTGCCACTCACGCTCTCACTTGTGCCTACAAGCCCCCTTCTCCCCTCCTCTCTTTCCCTGGCTGCAGAAGCACTGGGAGGAAGATGCAGTGTCTGCTCTTTGATCGCTTTCTTCAAGAGAGGCTAAATGGGAGAAGGAAGGCCGGAGGGAGGAAAGAAGGAACAAAGGAAGGGGGGGGTTGGTTTCCCATGTACTAACGCTGGCTGCAGCCTCTTCTCTGCTCACCCTAATCGCATCATCCCCAACACCTTCTCTGATGGTGCATTATCCCAGGGCTCCTAGTCCTTCATTTTCATCAACTCCTCTGCCCCTAACTCAGTTGCACTTGAGCTATGCAAACAGAGAGGAGTTGAAAAGGGAGAGACTATTGGCAAGTGCATGAGCATTTGAACATCATGGTACAATTTATAGTCATTCTGCATTCATGACACCACGTGGGACCCCAGAAGGTCTAGTATTGTTACCCCCATATGACTGGTGGGAGACTGTAGTTTAGTGAGATAAACAATTGACCTATAGTCACGCAGCTTGTAAGTGCCAGAACTGGGGCTCGACCCCAGGGATTCTGACTTCAAACCCTGACTTTTCCCTTCTCTTCTATGTCTGTCTCAGGAGAGAAGTGGTGAATGTGTGTGGGGAGCAGAAGGAGACCATTCTCTGATGAAATTTGCACCTTAACAGAACTGGAATAAGAATGATCTACAAAATAGTGGAAAAGTTCTATACAAATCACCCCTTCACTAACCCTGCCCAACCCAGTCATTGTGTAGTTTTTCAAGGGAATTCAGAATCACACTGTTGGAAAAATCATAAGCATTTCTCAGCGCTTTGGGCACTTATGGAAATACCTAAAAACTTACTATTTTAAGTGAATGAAGGTGTCTGGCTTTCATACTTGGCCCCATCCAGAGTGTGAGGTGTGCAGAGGGCTGTGGGTCCTGAATGTGATAGTACCTTCCTTTCTCCCAGATGGAAGGCCAGAATTGGAAAATGTCAGCATGTGACTTAGAATCCCAATACAACAAACATGAGCTCATCAGCCACTCACATATTAGTTCATTTAAAAGGTTTTTTGTACCTGTACTAAGACAATCAGAATCTGACCCAAATCCAAGCAAGAGCCTCGAACATTGTTAATGTTGAAAGGGTTGTCAAGGGGGGGTGTGGGTGGCTCCGTCGAGTGAGCGTTTGACTCTTGGTTTCGGCTCAGGTCATGATCTCAGGGTCATGAGATCAGGCCCTGTGTCAGGCTCTGTGCTCAGTGTGGAGTCTGCTTGAGATTCTCTCTCTCTCTCTCGAAAAATAAATAAATCTTTTGAAAAAATGGCTGTCTCGTTATCAGTTAAATTAGGAATGGACTTGTAGATAATAGTGTATTAATTCAGGATGGTCTTCTGAGAGTCTAAGCAAAAGGGAGCCCAAACAGTAAAAATCAGCACCACCTGAGCCCTGTTCAGAAGCCAGGACATCTAGATCCCTAGGACAAATACTTTGAGATCAAATCTTACTCATCTGGATCTCTGTCTTAGCCTGTTTGGGCTACCAACAAATACCATAGACCGGGTGGTTATAAACAACAGAAATTTATTTCTCACAGTCCTGGAGGCCAGAAAGTTCAAGATCAAGGCACCAGCATATTCAGTGTCTGATGAAAGTCCAAGATTCCTAGATGGCTGTTCCTCCCTGTGCCCTGACATAACAGAAGGGGCAAGGGAGCTCTCTGGGTCTCTTTCATAGGCCACTAATCCCATTCATGAAGGCTGCACCCTTATGACCTAATCACCTCCAAAGTTCCCGCCCCCAGATCCCATCACAGTGGGAATTAGGTTTCCACATACGAATTTGGGGGTAGGGTGGGTGAAGGTGGGTGGGTGAAGAACTCAGTTTATAACAATCTCCAAACCTATTCCTTTTTTTTTTTTTTAAACTTTTATTTATTTATTTGACAGAGAAACACACAGCGAGAGAGGGAACACAAGCAGGGGGAGCGGGAGAGGGAGAAGCAGGCTCCCTGCTGAGCAGGGAGCCCGATGAGGGGCTCGATCCCAGGACCCCGGGATCATGACCTGAGCCGAAGGCAGACGCTTCACGACTGAGCCACCCAGGCGCCCCTCCAAATCTATTCTTGAGATGATATTTAAATTATTTTCTGTTCCCTGAGAATCAACCCTTCGAAACTCCCCAGTTACTTGGGGCTAGACCTTTGCCCAGCTCAAATGGTATTTATGCCATGAAACGTTTCTAATTCTCTTCTTCTCTCGCTGGAAACAAAACAAAACAAACAAACAAACAAAACAAAACAAAAACCCTTTTTCTCTTCCCTGAAACTCAAAGTCCCTTTGATTTGAATCCTCACAGCAACCTTGTGTGGTGGTTAGAGCCAGAAATGTCTCACTGCAGGTCCCAGAGCTGGCTATAATTGAAACAAAAATTAACTTCGGGGGTCCTGACTCTGGCCCATACTCTCATCACCATATTTTCTTATCTGGAAAGACTCTGGCCCCTATAAGCACATTAGCAGGTTAGTTTTGTAACTGCTGTCAGAGAACAAGACCCCAAGGATCCAGGGCCAGGCAGTGTTGGCAAAGGGTCAGGAGGTCAGGAGAGAGCTAGACTGTGGAATGCCCAAGAGCAGGACAAGCCTGATGACAGTCTTAAAGGTGGGGTTAGAGAAGGAGTCAGTCTGGGCCGTTGCCCATCCTCTGCACTGTAGGTAAAGCACTCATTCTAGAATCTTACCAGGAGACGCACGCCTGTCTTTCCCAAGCTAAAGACCCTCTAACGGGGTTCTTCACTGCCCTTAGGATAAAGACAAATTCCTTGGCATGGTATTCAAGGCCCTGCTCAGACTGGCCTGTGTTTTCCTCCACAACACATCATGCAGCCCCCAACACACATACTCTGCTCCAATTCAACACAACAATGAGTGAAGCAATGACCCTGCTTTGTAGAGAAGCCCTGAGGCTCTTGAAGGTAGACAGGCAAACGGGCACATCCAGTGCAGAGAGATCAGTGCTCTTAGGTGAAGTTCTGGGGGTTCTGGGAACTTAGAGGGAGGACACAAATCTGGGCCAGATTTGGGAGCTCAGGGAGGACTTCCCAAAGGGAGTGATATCTAAGTCTCTAGCTAGGTGATGATACTAGATCAAGAGGGTAAGGAGAGTGTTTCCAGCTAGCAGAATATGATGCGTAAATGCTGGAGGCAAACAAGGACAGGGAGTTCAGGAACGAAGCAAGAAGGGGTGGTTGGCGGGATGGCTGGAGATGAAGCTGGAGGTAGGCAGGGGCCAGATGGTGCTGAGGCCTCCTAAGGCCGGCCAATGAGCCAGACCATGCCCTGAAGGCTGTGGGAAGCCAGTGAAGGGTTTTAAACTTAACCCAAGGTGAACAAGTTGTTGAGAAGATAGAGTGGGGAAAGGGAGAGAGAGAATTTGAGAAGAGATCTCTAGCCTCTGCTAGCTTTCCTCCATCGATAAATGATCGTTAAAAGAACCACACAAAGCTCTTTGCCAAACCTAGTAGGGAATACCCAGAAAAGAACAGCCAAAGCTTTCCCCTTAAGAATCTCACAGTCTAGAAAGAGAGATAAGATAAAAATTAAAACAAACAAGGCAAAAAACACCCCACAACCAGGCAGAATACTGAAACTGATAATAGAGGTACAATGAAGTGGTAGTGGAATTCAAGAATGAGAATAATTCAATTCAGTTGGAACGTTATTAAAAATCTCATGAGGGAGATGCTATTTGAGGCTATGTTGAAGGACAGGAAGGATTTCAATTGGTAGTGATGGGGAGTGCAAGGAGCGCAGGGTCCAGGCTGACCAAAGGAGGGCAGGAGTGGGAAGGAGAGCAGAGGAGTAGGGGACAGCTCCCTCGGACTAGGTCCCTCGGGGATGGGGAGTGGAATGGTGAGAAAAGAGCTTGATGGACTGAAGCCAGAGTACTAAGGGTCCCAAATGCCAGGCCAAGGAATCTGGATGTAACTTAGCAAGTAATGGGGAGCACTAAAAGTTTTTAAGGTCAAAAGAATCATGTTAAGAACTTGAAGATTAACTGGCAGGGGAATCCATATACCAGTCAACTGGGGTCCGCAGATGTATTCTCAGTGCTCTGAAAACTCTACAGTAATTTTCAAAGTATGTATTTTCTCCTAATGAGAACCTTAAAGTGTTATAATATTCTGGAGTATCTGAATGACCACAGCATGTAACAGAATTCTGCCACCCAAGTTCGATGTCCGTGCCTTCACAGGAAGTGTTGCTTGAGCATCTACTACGTGCCAGGCAGTGTTCTAAGCACTGGGCTTATAGCGGTAGACAAAACAAAGGTCTCCCTCTGCAAAATTGAACACTAACTAGATATTTGTCAATATTAAGAAATTACTGGGGCTTTTTTTTAGGCATAATAATATGTGATTATGTTTTAAATGGAGTTATCTTTTAGACATACTGAAATATTTATGCATGAACTTCCCTGACATCTAGGATTAGCTTCAGAAGTGTCTGGTGGGAGGTGGGGGAACATGGGTGAGGATATAAACGGAGTAAGATTGTCCAGGAGTGACGGTCATGGTAGCTGGGCAAAGGGTGCAAAGAGATTCATCACGCTTTTCTCTTTACTTTTGTGCATGCTTCATATTTTTCCCAAAAAGAAAGAAACAATGAACACCTGCCTTGATGGAGTTTACTTTCTAGTGTATGAATTTGTGGTGATGACGGGGTTGACACCAAGTGAAGGAAACATGACGTCAGGGCCTCAGAAAAGAGCAGAAGGGGTGGGAGTGGGGCAGGCTGAACAAAGCTGAGTGAAGGAACCGAGACACGTGGGAGCCTAGGGATTCTGGATTTCAAAGCATGAGCTGTTTTGAAAGTAGAAGTTTCCTGAGCCTCCTGTCTCTGGACATTTTACCTTGCAACTGTTCATTAGCAAGTAAATAAAGCATTATAAATTTTGTTTTTGAATTATGGGGTACACTATTAAAAATCATCCAGAGACAGTTTCAGAAGTGATGATTCTTAAATAAACAATATGACAGTAACTCAAAGAGGGGCTCGTCACAACTTAAAACCAAAAGAATTCAGTGAAGGGGCGCCTGGGTTGCTCAGTCAGTTAAGTGTCCGACTCTTGGTTTCGGCTCAGGTCACGATCTCAGGGTCGTGGGATCGAGCCCTGAGTCAGGCTCTGTGCTGGGCATGAAGCCCACTTGGGATTCTCTCTCTCTCTCTCTCTCTCCCTCCCTCTGCCCTCACCCCCACCCCCACCAAAAGAAAAAAAAAAAGAAAAAAAGGGAAAAAAAGAATTTAGTTAATAGCTAGTGAAACACAAAACAAATTTACCTTTTTTTTAAAAAAAATTTTTAATTCACCTTTCTAATACTAGTTTCAGTAAAATATGCTGTATTAAAATTAATGTGTTTAGTTTTATTAGCTTTGCATGTCTATATAATTTAATGTAAAATATTTTAGTTATATTGTATAAGAACTACAGGTAAAAATATTCATAATTAATTTTCTGTTGGCATATATTTAAATAATATAGTAATAAAAATGAATTACATCAACACTGAAGGACCATAGGATTCCCCCCCCCAAATAAAGTCATCATCGTTTTCAGGGATATAGAGAAACTGATTATAATGTTACAACAACCCAGGTGAGAGCATTGAATAGGATGTTGGCAGTGCAGTTGAAAATGAAAAATGAGATTCAGGAGATATTTTGGAGGTAAATCTACACCTTGCAGAGATCAGAAATGACTTGGATAAAGGGAGTGAATGAAAAATATTTGAATCTCAAGGACAAAGAAAATGTCATCCTCAGAAATTGGATCCTCAAGAAGAGAAACTTAATTGGGGGCAGGAAAAGAGGGGTTTGAGAAATTAATTTTGGATGTGTTGCATTTGAAAAGCCAGCATGGTAGCAAGCTGGAAAGATGAATCGGAACTTGAAAGACATTAATTTCTCTCTTCAGAACCAGAAGACACACCACCCACACTCACTGCGTTTGGGACCCAGGGTCTCTGCACTCCTCACACTGCGGGTTGGGCTGGGTATGAACCCCACAGGCAGGGCCCAGAGCGAGGCCCATTCCCAGTAGCCCAAAGCCCTAAACTGGAAGGCTACAGGGCCAGCAGGAGCCTGTGGCCAGGACCAAGTGTGTGTGGGGGGGAGGGGGGGCGCGCAAAGAACCCCAGGGCTCCCCCTTACCCTACTCCAAACCAGAGGGAGCTGTTGGCATGACTTCCAGCCCCAAGTTTTGTGAGCTATCCCTTGAAGGCAATGGTATCTACCTCCTGTTTTTGATAAACAACCAAAAAAAAAAAAAAAAAGTTTCCGGTCTGGAAATTGAAGGCCATCTGTTTTTCATTCTATTTTCCCTCTTCTCTGGCTTTCTTTCATTCTCCCCTCTCCTTCTCCCCCACCCTAAGAACTCACAGCTCAGCTGGGAGCATAGTGACCTTATTTGACTATCTTTGCTTTAATGAGAATATTGGGTTTGTCATTGCGATTAAAACGAGAGTATTCCTTGTTCCCACTCAAAATAGGTGTCTTGGATTGTTTACTTAAAAGTCTTTTTTTTTTTTCTCATGAAAATGAAGTTTCTCTATTTAGTCTAAGTAATAAACACATCTAAATAATTATAAAACCATGACTGATGAAGCCAAATGCAGTTTTGTTGAAGGCAATGCACAAACTCCTAATGTCTTGTTAGCAGACTCATTTAAATTTTACCAAAGGATGATAGTTGACTTTTTAATCAGGATAAAAATGAAATTTTGAGCTGGTTAAATTGGCAGCAACTCCGTGGCCAGGATGGCTTCTCTCCTGGGATTCAGGGTGGGCAGGCTGTTTTCAGTGGGTTCTATTTTCCTGTAGTCTGGTTGTGTTGTTTCCTGTAGTTCTTGTGTTGGTTGTTAACATCATCTTGTTTCTGTCTCTAGAACCATGAGAACACAATGATTCTGCACTTCCATTCATCCAGCTTCTTGCAACCAATGTCTTCCCCTCCCCGTCATCATCCCCATCAGCATCAGCATACTGCGAAAACCCTGTAGGATAGTTCAAAACCACGTGTTTTGGAACCAGACAGATCTGAATTTGAATTCTTTTCACTGTTCCCTTGGGCGAGTTACTTTCACTTCTGTATGTCAGGGTCTGCATTGATTAAGTAGAAGTGCTGACGACACTCACATCATTGTTTTCAGGAGAAAAAAAGGATAAAGCCGGTGAAGTGTCTGATGTTCAGGCTTGAAAAATAGGACTCCCTTTCTCATTCATTTCTTCTTTCCCTAAGGAAGACAGAAGTTCTCACAAGGAAAGAGTTAAGATGTAATTGAGACAAACTGGATGTAATGGGAACTTAACAAAGGATCGAGTCATCTTCAAGCTACCTCTGTAATAACAAAGCGAACACACTTGAAAAAATGAAAAATTAGTCTGTGATATTGTTTTCGTTCATTGTTATGCCCAGAAGGGGACCCTTTGTTCATTTCCTGTTTTCCCATCTCCCCACCTTCACCGTCACTACTTCGGAAGGCAGAAGGACCTACCATTTCTTCCAGCTGTGGACATCTGACAAGTGCTTGTTTTTTTTTTTTTCTGTCCGATGGCTTGTTCTTAGCAAGGCCTCGGGTCAGAATACAAACACCTTTTCTCAAGATTAGTCAGGAGTGTGGTGTGTACAAGGTATTCACCAAGGCATTACTGCTCATACATAATTATGCTGGGCTCAAATAAAGGATTTCTCCTTCTTCTGAATTCACGTAGAATTCATGCCAAAGACTCTGTAATACGCCCTTAGCGTATACACATCTTGTTGTTTTATACTGTTTGTTCTAATGTATGCATCTCTAGGATCCTTGGGGCTGTCTTGATTCCTCTGAATTTCTACCGATGAGCGTGGGTTTAACCTCAAACTCAGCTCTAATTAAGTATTTATTGAATTAAATTGAATTGTTTATCTTGTTTGCCTAAGGATACTGCAAATATTTCAGAGACAGACTTTATTTTCTACTTCTTTGTACCCCTTTCTTCTCATCTTACTCCACTGTGATACTTAAAAAATGATCAATAATATTTGATGATATCTATGATCAGCAATAGAACAAAGGGGAATCCCAACACTGCAAGAAACCTTCACAAACATCCGGTCCAGTCCTGAATTCTGTGACAATAGTCCTGCCAAAGGTCATCCCCTTTTTGTCAGGATGACTCTGGTCCCCGGGAATGTCAGAAAGAAAGTTTTCTTTCTTGAGCTACAATTTGTCTTCCTTTAGTTTTCATCTTGGATCTAAAATCTACCCATTGGAGGAAAGCAAAATACTTTTAAGCCCACCTTCCACATGACAGCCTATCACATATTCAAAGATTGCTCTTGAATCTGTTTTTTCACAATGAAAACTTCAGTCCATTACATGGTTTGCTTTCTCTGTCATCCAGTTCTCTCTCTCCCTATTTTTTTTTAAAGATTTTATTTATTTATTTGACAGAGAGAGAGACAGCGAGAGAGGGAACACAAGCAGGGGGAGTGGGGGAGGGAGAAGCAGGCTTCCCGCCGATCAGGGAGCCCGATGTGGGGCTCGATCCCAGGACCCTGGGATCATGACCTGAGCCGAAGGCAGACGCTTAACGACTGAGCCACCCAGGCGCCCCCCCCCCCTTTTTTTAGAGAGAGAGAGAGAGAGAGGATGAATTGGGGTGGGGGGAATGGGAGAGAGAGAATCTTAAGCAGACTCTGTGCTAGAGCGCGGAGCCTGACGTGGGGCTCCATCCCATGACCCTGAGATTATGACCTGAGTCGGAATCAAGAGTCAGGCACTCATCTGACTGAGCCACCCAGGTGCGCCACCCCCCTCATTTTTCACTTGATTCTTCACTGGGACTAGTTGCAGTTATCATTATCTTTAATTGAGAATTTACTCTGTGCCAGGTATTGTGGTGAATTGTTTACAGATGCTGTCTATTGTAATTCTCCCAAATCCATGAGGTGGGTGGGTATTACCACAGGTGAGCACACTGAGGCTTAGCGGGGTTAAGTAACTTGCCTAAACAGTAGACGGCAGAGCTGGGCTTGGAATCCAGAAATGTCTGGTGGTCAGGTCCACACCCATATGTACTATACTACCCTGCCTCCCCAAGGTAAATTGGATCAGTCTATTCAGCCCTGAGTTCATTTTTTGTCTGGACTGGATTCTTTTCGCTTACTTTCCCCAAATTCCATTTCTTCTCTCACTTCTACTGTTAAAGAAATCTACCTGCCTTCTAATGCGGATTAATTTTTTTCTCTCTAGATGTTCTTCTTGCTCTTTCTAGCTTAAGGACATTTCTTTTTTGTTCTTTAGCTTAAAAATAATCCTGTTTTTAGGATTGCATGGTGACATGTTCTAATTTAAGTCATGTTGGGACACATTAGCTGTGATAGTCATCGTCACATGGTAGACCAGGCAGAAACATGTCTACATGCTAACTATCATGCTTTCATGTCCACACAGCATGTACTTAAGATTGGTTGGGCTGATGTTCTGGTTACCCTGGCAACATGGCCAAAGAAAAAGAAGAAGTGAGAAGGTGCCCAAATGTGAGGGGGAATCCCCTGGGACACTATTCATGAGTTCCTGGCAGAAGTGCAAATTCAAAGTCATGGTGGCCAAATGCTGGGGTGGGGTGGGACTATGTTGTGGTGCAGGATGCAAAACCCAAGCCAAACCAAAGCAATACCAAAGCCATATGATGCCAAGTGTGATTACCCAATGGTGACGTAAGAAAGAGACTTGAGTTCTGAATTCAGGAAGATTGGGGATGCAGTATGCAGTGGGGTCAGGGTGAGAGGTTCAGGGAAGAGACTATGGACAAAAAAGGGACTCATTTCTGGGGCAGAGGGGGACAGGGACTCAGAGTCAGATGGGATCATCTGAAGGCACTGGGCAAGTCCAACTCGAAATAAGAGAATGAGTGCTGTTTTGTTTTTCTTTTTTTGACCTGCTTTTAGTCATAGACTTTTTTTTTCTTCCAGAGCTATTCTGAAATGCCTATTCAATAATTAATGTTTTCAACCAACTGATTCATCTGGCAGGAAGAGTACTTCTATGTGCCAGTGTGGAGACTGAGCTCTGTGACCTCTCCACTCGGATGTATGGTGGTTCTAAAGTTCATCACTGGGTCACCACCTCCGAAACACTGGGAAGTGGTAAGCTTTCCTTTTTCTTGCCTTTTTATATAGTGACATCTTTGACTTACATCTGGTATTCTAGGTGACACATATGTGCCAAATGTTCAAATTTAATGGAGAATTTGAGACGAAGTATAGGAAAAAACCCAGGGAGGGGGTAGCAGGGTGGTGGAGAAGGAGAGAGACAGAAAAATTTTCTAATTCATGAAATTATCAAATAAGTATCATAAAATATATATAACATGAAATCTACATGACATAAAAATTCATGAAATTTTTAACCATTTTAAAGTGTACAGTTCGGTGACATTAAGTAGTCACATTGTTGTGCAACCACCACCACCTCTACCGTTGGGATGGTTTTGTCTTTCCAAATGGAACCTCTGTACCCATTAACAGTAAATGATAACTCCCCACTACCCCCCGCCCCAGTCACTGGCAACCACCGTTCTACTTCCTGTCTCTCTGTATTTGACATTCTCGGTACCTCAAATGAATGGAGCCCACCTATTTGTCTCTCTGTGACTGATTTATTTCACTTAGCATAATGTCCTCAAGATTCATCCATATTATAGCACATGTCAGGATTTCCTTCCTTTTTTTTTTAATTATGTTATGTAGTCACCATACAGTACATCATTAGTTTTTGATGTAGTGTTCCATGATTCATTATTTGAGTATAACACCCAGTGCTCCATGCAATACATTCCCTCCTTAATACCTATCACGGGGCTAACCCATCCCCTTGTTCCCCTCCCCTCTGAAACTCTCAGTTTGATTCCTGGAGTCCATAGTTTCCCATGGTTCGTCTCCCCCTCCAATTTCCGCCCCCTTCATTTTTCCCTTCCTTCTCCTAATGTCCTCCATGCTATTCCTTATGTTCCACAGTAAGTGACACCATATGATTATTGACTTTCTCTGCTTGACTTATTTCACTTAGCATAATCTCCTCCAGTTCCATCCATGTCGATGCAAATGTTGGGTATTCATCTTTTCTGATGGCTGAGTAATATTCCATTGTATATATGGACCACATCTTCTTTATCTATTCATCTGTTGAAGGGCATCTCGGCTCTTTCCACAGTTTGGCTATTGTGGACACTGCTGCTATGAACATTGGGGTTCATGTGGCCCTTCTTTTCACTACATCTGTATCTTTGGGGTAAATACCTAGTAGTGCAATTGCTGGGTCATACGGTAGCTCTATTTTTAACTTTTTGAGGCACCTCCACACTGTTTTCCAAAGTGGCTGCACCAATTTGCGTTCATTGTTAAAATGTCGATGCTGCCCAGAGCAATCTATACTTTCGGCGCCATGCGGATCAAAACACCAACGGCATTTTTCAACGTGCTGGAACAAACAATCCTAAAATTTGTACGGAACCAGAAAAGACCCCGAATCGCCAAGGAAATGTTGAAAAAGAAAAACAAAGCTGGGGGCATCACGTTGCCTGATTTCAAGCTTTATTACAAAGCTGTGATCACTAAGACAGCATGGTACTGGCACAAAAACAGACATATAGGTCAATGGAACAGAATAGAGAGCCCAGATATGGACCCTCAACTCTGTGTTCAACTAATCTTTGACAAAGCAGGACGAAGTATCCAATGGAAAAAGACAGTCTCTTCAATAAATGGTGCTGGGAAAATTAGACAGCTATATTCAGAAGAATGAAATTCGACCATTGACTTATACCATACACAAAGATAAACTCTAAATGGATGAAAGACCTCAATGTGAGACAGGAATCCATCAAAATCCTAGAGGAGAACAATAGGCAGTAACCTCTTCAACATTGGCCACAACAACTTCTTTCTTTTTTTTTTTTTTTTTATGAGAGACAGAGGCAGAGGGAGAAGCAGGCTCCCCGTGGAGCAGGGAGCCCGATGCGGGACTCGATCCCAGGACGCTGGGATCATGACCTGAGCCGAAGGCAGACGCTTAACCGACTGAGCCACCCAGGCGTCCCCACAACAACTTCTTTCAAGACACGTCTCCAAAGGCAAGGAAAACAAAAGTGAAAATGAACTTTTGGGACTTCATCAAGATAAAAAGCTTCTGCACAGCAAAGGAAACAGTCAACAAAACAAAGAGGCAACCCACAGAATGGGAGAAGATATTTGCAAATGACACTACAGATAAAGGGCTGGTATCCAAGATCTATAAAGAACTTCTCAAACTCAACACCCAAAACACAAATAATCAAGTCAAAAAATGGGCAGAAGACATGAACAGACACTTCTCCAAAGAAGACATATGAATGGCTAACAGACACATGAAAAAATGTTCAACATCATCCCATCAGGGAAATTCAAATCAAAGCCACATTGAGATACCACCTTACACCAGTTGGAATGGCAAAAATTGACAAGGCAAGCAACAACAAATGTTGGAGAGGATGTGGAGAAAGGGGAACCCTCTTACACTGTTGGTAGGATTTCCTTCCTTTTAAAGGCTAACTAGCTTTGGCTCAGGTTGTCATCCCAGGGTCCTGGGATGGAGTCCATCGGGCTCTCTCCTCAGCAGGGAGCCTGCTTCTCCCTCTGCCTGCAGTTCCCCCTGCCTGTGTTCTGTCAAATAAATAAATAGATAGATAAGATCTTTAAAAAAATTAAAAAATAGAGACCGACTAGCATTCTATTGTATGCACGTACCCCTTTTTGTTTATGCATTCACCTATAGACCCACAACTTTTAAAAAAGATTTTATTTATTTATTTATTTGAGAGGGGGAGTGGGGAGGGGCAACAGGGGAGGGAGACGGACAAGAAGATCCTGTGCCAACATGGGGCTCAATCTCACGACCCTGAGATCATGACCTGAGCCGAAACCAAGAGTCAGACACTTAAGTGACTGAGCCACCCAGGCGCCCCAGAACCACACCTTTTGAGGCTTTTTTGAGGTTTGACCTGGGCCCTGCATCCCCAGGGTGTGGCTCACATTGCTGGAGGAGCATGCCTCTCCCTTCTGAGCACGCTGCCACCAGTCTGTTGGAGGCATAAATCAAAAAGAACAGTCTGTTTGCCAAGGGAATGTGTCTATGAAGAAACATATAGCTCAACACAACTGTTGCACTGGGAGGAAAATCACAGCATCTGCCAAGCCATGAAGCCTGCTCACAGCCTTCCCCTGCACACTCTTCCATTGCTGAGCACAGCCCTCTGGCTATTCCAATCACAGTTACATGATCATTCTGAAAAGAAGAGCACAGGCATGTAACAGCCATCTGATCTAAGAGCTGATTTGTACTTGAGCAGAAGATGAAAAGTACTGGTATGATTGACCTCAGGGAGTTGAAAGCCACGGGGTGAAATTTTAATGATGTTTACATTTTCAAAGATATTTTATCCAGGACTTTTAACAGAGGAAATCTGTTGTATGTATAAACCCAGATAATAAATTAATGTTCAAGGCTAGGGAAACCTAATGAAGCCTCTAGCAAATATTTATTGCATATCTATTACAGTCAAAGTGCTCTGCTAGATGATGTAGGAGAGGCAGAGGGAGGAGGAAAGAGAATCTCAAGCAGACTCTCCGCTGAACTCAGAGCCCCACGCAGGGCTCTATCTCATGACCTTGAGATCACGATCTGAGCCAAAACCAAGAGTCGGACACTTAACCAACTGCACCACCCAGGCTCCCCTACCCTCTTAAATTTTGAAGTGTACCATACAGTATTTTTAACTGTAGGCACAATGTTGTACAGCAATCTCTAGAACTTATTCTTCTTGCATGATTGGAAACTGTATACCCACTGGAGACTAACTGCCCATTTCCCACTCCCCTTAGTCCCTGGCAACCACCATTCTACTCTGATTCTATGATTTGACTATGTTAGATACCTCATATAAGTGGAATCCTGCAGTATTTGTCCTTCTGTGTCTTCACTTACACAATGTTCTCCAGAGTCATCCACGTTGTTGCATATGGCAGGATTTTATCTATATATCTATCTATTTGGAAGTTTTTATTATAATTCCAGTTAACATACAGTGTTATGTTAGTTGCAGGTATACAGTATAGTAATTCAACATTTCATACATCACCCAGTGTTCATCACAAGTGTACTCCTTCATCCCCACCACCTATTTCCCCCAATCCCCCCCCCACTGCCCTCCCCCCCCGGTAACCATCAGATTGTTCTCTATAGTTAAGAGTCTGTTTCTTGGTTTGTCTCTCTCTCTCTAACTTTTCCCCTTTGTTTCTTAATTTCCACATATAAGTGAAATCATATGGCATTGGTCTTTCTCTGACTTATTTCACTTAGTATTATGCTGTCTAACTCCATCCATGTCAATGCAAATGGCAAGATTTCTCTTTTTTATGACTGAATAACATTCCATTATATGTATATATATAGTTTGTAAAATTTGTTTTAAATTCAACTAATTAACATTAACATATACTGTATTATTAGTTTCAGGGGTAGAATTTAGTGATTTATCAGTTGCATATAACACCCAGGGCTCATTACATCAAGTGCCCTCCTTAATGCTGTCACCCAGTTACCCATCCCCCCACTCCCCTCCCCTCAAGCAACCCTAAGTTTATTTCCTATGATTAAAAGTCTCTTATGGTTTGTCTCCCTCTCTGATTTTGTCTTGTTTTATTTTTCCCCTTCCTTCCCCTATGGTCCTCTGTTTTGTTTCTTAAATTCCACGTTTGAGTGAGATCATATAGTAACTGTCTTTCTCTGATTGGCTTATTTTGGTTAGCATAATACCCTCTAGTTCCAACCACATCGAAGCAAATGGCAAGATTTCATTTTTTGATGGCTGAGTAGTATTCCATTTGAGATATATGTCTCTCAAATATATCCATTTGAGGTATCTATCTATATATCTCACATCTTCTTTGTCCATTCATCTGTCGATGGACATCTGGGCTGCTTCCATATCTTGGCTATTGTAAATAATGTTGCTATAAATATAGGGGTGCATACATCCTTTTGAATTAGTGTTCTTGTATTCTTTGGGTAAATACCCAGTAATGCAATTGCTGGATTGTAGGGTAATTCTATTTTTAACTTTTTGAGGCAGGAGTTTTAAAAGCCACTGTCCAAGATCCATTAGGGAAGCCCCACTTCATTCCATAAGAGGAGATCTCACTTCTGGCTCCTTCCTTAGTCCAGTGATCTCTCTGTCACTCTGGGCTTTAGACAAATGGGCAGCAAGCTTGAGTCTGCCCCATGTTGCCTATTCTAGGGAGAGGATGAGCTTGGGTGCTATGTTGGCAGTGAATGTTGGTGCTCAGTTCATCTTTGGTCTTTCTACCAGTGAGAAGCGCTATAGCCCATTCCTTCACTGCTTGACCTGTTAAATAAGAGCATCCCTCCAAGAAAAACCTTAGATTGTTCCAGGAGACAGCACCATATAAATCCATACATATGAAAAAATATTCCCCCCTGTAAGCAAGACTTTGTGTCTGTTCTTAAATGATTGTCCTTGTTATGATACTAAAAACATTTGAAATTTTTTCTGCTTCAATGGAGAGGCCTGGCAACATCACAGAAGGATGACACTAGTTTTTAATGGTTCTCTGTCTCTTTCTCAAGGAACAACTAAAAAAGTCCTCCGGCTTCAGTCTCACCTTGATGGAGGTGTGTGGCCATGGGGGATGCTGCCAATTCCTCTCCCCTCTCTCTGTTTCAGAAAGTGGTAGAAATGGGGCAGTGGAGCAGGTTCTCAAACAAGTTTTGACTAGGGTTTCCCTTTGGGAAGTGTTTTGAGAGAAGCTGGGACTTAGAAAAAACCAGATCAGCCTCCAGCTTCCTGCAGCAAAATAAGAATAAATGGCCTAGGATTCTGACATGTAGGGACATGGCTGGAGAGCTAGCGGGTTGACCTCTATGGGCTTGTCTGCGTGAGGGACTGAGGAACATCCTGAGAAAGGACTTTCCTGAGGGAGAAGGGTAGCAGGCTGTGTAGCAGGCTGGCAGACAGAAATCACCATCATGTCCCCCCAGGGCAGGGAGGAGAGTGTGCCACCCAAACTGTCCTCAACCTGCCCTTGGATTCCATATTCAGGAAGAGAGGGGAGGGGAGGACAGGGCCTGCAGACGAAGTAACGCAGAAATAACAGTTTTACCGAAAACTCAGAAAATAGCTCCAGCCTAAGCACCTTAGAGCCCTTGCAAAGGTAGTAACCAGGTAAGCAAAGAAGTTTTCTCCTCCTATCATGGCATCACTGTATCTTCTTTCAGAATCTTCTGCCAACTGCCAAGCCAGGGGTCTTTCCATGACCCTATGCTGCCTCTTAAGACCACCTTTAAACCTCAGATCCTTTTTATGTTCTTCATCAATGAGACATATGTGGAAGGGAGGGGCTTTTCTTCCTCATGCACTTTGTCCCTCTCTCACGCAATTTCCCAGGCACTTCCCCTTGCAGTGCTGCCATTATTCTTGTGGCGGTCATTTGCAGGCCCCTGGAGACCCACTATAGGAGTAGCAAAACTGACCGGGGCTTCAGCTGCTTCATGTGGAAATCCCATCCCCACATCCATGTAAGGGTTGCTCCTGCCAATGACTGAGTGGCAGGGGTACTAAGGCAGATACTAATGCAGGTACTGAACGACCTAGGATTCTTGCATCTGCTGACTTTGGCTCAAAAACTCCCAAATGGTCTTCTTGAAACATCCATTAAACTGAATGGCAATTCAGGACGCTTCTTCCCAACGTGTTTTCCTTCTCTCCTTCCTAAATCATGGTCTGACAGCGTTCCCAGCCTCCTCTAGCTATGTCCCTATTTCCTTCACAAGTGTTGGACTAACACAGTTCTGTTCTACCTGGACTTGAGATTATTAGCTTAGGTCAGCTATGATTTTGAGACAATAGACTGAGATCTCCATTGTTTCTCTCTCTGGACCCCAGGTCTCAGATGAGAAACAGTCTCTTGGGGAGAGGACAAATTCTCTACCAGTAGTGATTTTTTGCCTTGTAAGTGCATTGGGAGTGTTTGTTAAGATCATAATTTCATTTTCCCCAAAATGTTGACTTTCTCCATTCTAAGCAGTGAGACAGGCCCTCCATACTCATTTACCTGAAGAGAGGTAGGTATCCTTTCATCCTGTCCTTTGGGAAAATCTTAACTCATTATGCTAGGTGTCTCTGAAGGAGAGAAGCAATATTTTGGAGAGGGGAGAGCAGGACAGAGACTTTTCAAGCTCAAGGAGGGGAAAGTGGCCCACAGGTTCTGCTAGAATGGGGACTTGAGATTTGGCTTATTTGGGGGGCATAAGGATATGTAAGGAACTCAGAGTTGAGTGGGGATGGCTTTTTGGGCTGTAAGAAGCACTAGGGTTCCAAGAATGGTCCTAGATTCCCATGCCTTATATGTGGCATGTAAGTAACAGAACCAGAAGACTTGAAGGTACCATGTGGGTCAGGACAATAAGGAGATTAGCAGCCATTGTTAGGAAATGAATACAAGGATTCTTTCTAGGTCCCTGTCAGCCTCGGGGATTCTTGTGCACCTTGAGGGAGACGATGGAGCCTTAATAATGCCTGAGATGGAATTTCCCACCAGCCTGGGAAGATGGGAGTTCAGGGTCCGATTTGATTAGACATTTTTCTCATACAATTTTGAGATTTTCTCATACAATTTTACATCTCATACAATTTTGAGATGTAATTCAGATATCATAAAATTCATGCTTTTAAAGTATATGATTCCTTGGTTTTTAGTATATCGACAGAGTTGTGTAACCATCACCACTAATTCCAGGACATTATCATCATTCTGAAAAGAAAAAAAGCTCTGTACACAACTTATCCATCACTTCCCCCAGCCCCTGACAACCACTAATCTATTTTCTGTTTCTATTTCCATCTTGCCTATTCTAGACAGTTCGTATAAAGGAATCATACAATATGTCACCTCTGTGTCTGGCTTCTTCCACTTTGCATAATGTGGTCAAGGTTCATCAATATCATACCATGCGTCAGTACTTCATTCCTTTTTTATGGCTGAATGATAGTCCATTGTGTTGATATACCACATCTTATTTGTCCTTTCATCAGTTGATGGACATTTGGGTGGTTTCCACATTTTGGCTTTTATAATGATGTTGTGATGAACATCATCACATGTTTCTGTGTGGACATATTTTTCAGTTATTTTGAGTGTATACCTAGAAATGAAATTGCTGGGTCACAAGGTAACTCTAAGCTTTTTGAGGAACTGCAAAACTGGGTTTCAAAGAGGCTGCAGCACTTTAAATTCTGACCAGGAATGGAGAAGCATTCCAATTTCCCCATATCCTTGCCAGCACTTACTATCACTTGTCTTTTTTTGATGATAGCCTTCCAAGTGGGTATGAAGTTGTATCCTGTAGTGTCTTGCACTTCTCTCATGACCAGTGCCATTGAGCACATTTTCATGTACTTTTTAGTCAATCGTGTAGCTTCTTTGAAGAAATGTCTAATCAAAATTTTGGCCATTGTGAGGGGCACCTGGGTGGTGCTGTTGGTTAAGCGTCTGACTCTTGGTTTCAGTGTGGGTCTCATTTTGGGGTTGTGGTACACGCTGAGTCTGCTTGTGTTTCTCTCTCCCTCTCCTTCTGCCCCTCCTCCCTGATTTTTAAAATAAACATAAAAAACTAATGATGTATTGTATGGTGACTAACATAACACAATAAAATTAAATTAAAAATAAATAAATAAATAAATGCAAAATTTTGGCCATTTTGGAAATTAAATTATCTTTTTATTGTTGAGCTATAAGAGTTGTTTATATATTCTGGATATTAGTCTTAATTTGATTGTGATAAAGTAAAGAAATCTAGAATTTCTTGTACTCCTGAGTATGTAGACCAAGAGTTATACCTATTATATTATCTTTTTCCTTATAGCACCCTTTGTGTGATGTATTTTAGAATGGTTTGTTCCATACTGGCTCTTCTACTTAGATTGTAAGTTCCATGAAGGCAGGACCCATGTTTTGCTCTTTATCATTCATTTTCTAGCCCCTTGAATATAGTAGATACTCAGTATTTACTGAAATGAATGGAAAGAAAGACTAATGAGTAACTGAATGAGTGGATGGATGAATGAATGAATGTGCCTGATCCGGCTCTCATTATTAGTACATGACCTTCAGTGGAAGGACTTGTACATTTCCCCTCCCTTTGTTCTAGGTCCTCTGTGTAATGGCGGGTAATGGACTTTCTGCAGCACACCATTCTCCACTTCCCCCCTAAAGCCCGTCCCTATTCACCCAGAAGCAGTGCCAATCCCCACCCCCCCACCCTCGCTCAGCACACATGTGCATGGCTCCCTCTGGGAAGGGCCACTGGTCTGCATTCTGAAGTCAACTGATGCCTATGGCTCAGGCTACGTAACTCAAATTTACCTATATTTCTATCAATTCTC
Source organism: Mirounga leonina (assembly GCF_011800145.1). NCBI lineage: Eukaryota > Metazoa > Chordata > Mammalia > Carnivora > Phocidae > Mirounga > Mirounga leonina. The sequence goes on along the minus strand of NW_023270387.1, from coordinate 18,032,845 downwards.
TCATCTTCTGAATTCATTTTAATTTCACCTCCTCCTGAGGAGTCTTAAAACCATACCACACTGTAGGAAGTCCCACCCCCTTCTCTCTCTCTCTCTCTCTCTCTCTCATAAATAATAAAAGCATATCATGAAGAGACATGGGTAAGAGTCTTCCCTCACTTACTCCTGGCCCACAACTTCTTCGAGTCAGCCATTGTTAACGTTTTCTTTTCTGCCCTTTCAGAAATACCTTTTTATGAATATACTGGAGCACATTTATGTATCTCCACCTTTTTTGACATAAATGGTTGCATAGTCTTTTTCTGTATTTTTTCCCATAATATTGCAGCTTCAAACTCTCCCTAGCCATGGTATAGCACCACCTTATTCTTTTAAAGAGTTATTTACTATATTGCTATATCAAGGTGTATATAACTGTTTCCAGACTTTTATACTACTAAAGATGCTACAATTAATATTCTTCTACATACATATCTGGGCACTTGTTTATCTGAGGGATCAACCCTAGAATTGAAATTGCTGAATCAGGGATAAATATCTTTTAACTTTTGATAGATATTGCTAATTTCTTTCCAAAGAATTGTATCAAATTACACTGTCAACAACAGAATATAGAAATGCTCATACCTTTGCCAATAGATATTATCCAATTTTTAAAATCTTTGCCAATCTGAGAAATAAAAAATGAAATCTAATACTTTAATTGCATTTATTCTATTTAGAAAGTTAATAATAACAATAAAAACAGGGAGTAGTTACATAGGCACTTTCCAAATACTTGGTGTACATTTAAACATCTTTTTAAATACCTAAAAGGCATTTTTATTTATTTTGTAAATTGTATTTTTGTCATCTATTTTTCTATTACGGAAATTTGACTTTGTATATGATGTGAATTGAAAATATCTTTTCCCTGCTGTAATTTGTTTCTCAACTTTATGGCACTTTTAAAGTGCAGATTTTGCATTTATTTATTTATTACTTTAAAATTTATTACTTAAAAAAGGTAAGGACTGCTGTTTTCTGGTTCTGCATGTACAAGTAAAAAGCTGAATGGATTGAAAAATCAACAATTTTTCCAGGATCTGTAAGAGAGATGAGGACACAGGGCAAACCATAGCCCCCCAAGAAGGGAGAGAGTCAGATGATTATAGGGAGTCACAGCTTCCCAGAGCAAAAACTCATGAGTAGAAACCACCCTAGAAACCAGTTCTGAAACCTGAGCTGTAATTGAAAAATCGTTGGAGGTTTGGTGTGGACAAGTCTGAGAATGAAAACTTCAGGGAGACCCAGGCATAGGGGGACTCCCACAATATTGTGAGATTTACCTCTAAGAGCTTGACCAGGTTCCCACAGTACATTCTGGAGAAAAATCCTTAAGGGCTTCTGGCAAGGAGAGGTGAAAAGGAAGCATTTTGAAATAATACAGAGCATTATATTCTTCTTAACAATGCCTATCCTCAGGGGAAACTAGTTAATAGGAACCAACCTGCTGGGGTATTATCAGAGCCTAACTGACCTGGGGGAGAGAAATATCCAACTCTAGCCCACTCCAGCCATCCTCTTCCCACTAAGCAGGGAGGAGGAAAACCTTAGAAACACTTGGGAAGCTCACAATCCTGAGGCACAGGCTCACTAAAAGACTGGAGTTAATCATAGGACTATAGAGGACTTCCCCCTTCCACTTCTCATCACCACATTATTAAAGGCCTTTTTACATCAGTTCCTTTTACCCAGCATATCATGCCCAACTATTAAGAAAAAAATCACCAGACAAACCAAAAGGCAAACCCCACAATTTTAACAGACAGAGCAAGCATCAGAACCCAGATATGGCAGAGATGTGGGAATTATGAGCCTGGGAATTTAAAACATTAATGATTAATATGTAAGGGCTTTGTTTATTTTTTTATTTTTTATTTTATTTTTTTAAAGATTTTATTTATTTATTTGACAGAGACAGAGATAGCGAGAGCAGGAACACAAGCAGTGGGAGTGGGAGAAGGAGAAGCAGGCTTCCCCTCGAGGAGGGAGCCCAATGTGGGACTCGATCCCAGGACCCTGGGATCATGACCTGAGCCGAAGGCAGACTCTTAATGACTGAGCCACCCAGGTGTCCCAGTATGTAAGGGCTTTAATGGATAAAGTAGACAGCATGCAAGAAGAGATAGGCATCAATAAAGTTACTGAAATGCAAAAAATAAAAAAGGATGGATGGGCAAAGTAAGCAAAGAGATGGAAATCCTAAGAAATAGCCAAGGAGAAATACTAGAGATAAAAAATATTGTAACAGAAAGGAAGAATGTCTTTGTTGGGCTTATTAGTAGACTGGACCTGGATACGGAAAGAACCTCTCAGCCTGAGGGTGTCTCGATAGAAACCTCAAAAACTGAAAAGCAAAAAAGAACAAAGACTGAAAAAAACCCTGAAAAACAAAAACCAAACCCTGTAAGACAATATCGAAGGACTGTGAGTCAACGACAAAATGTCTAACACAAACGTTACAGGAATACCAGAGGATAAGAAAGAGAAAGGAACAGAAAAAAATATTTGAAACAATAATGGCCGAAAATTTCCTCCAAGTTAATTCAGGCTCTAAACCACAAATCCAGGAAGCTCAGAGAACATCAAGCAGGATAAATGCCAAAAACAAACAAACAAAAAACTATGTCTAGATATATCATTTTAGCTACAAAAAATCAAGAGAAAGAGAAAATCCTGAAAGAAGAGGGGGAAAAAACACCCCACTTATAGAGAAACAATGATAAGAGTCATATCTGCTTCTCAAAAATCATGCAAGCAACAAGAGAGTGGAGTGGAATATTTCAAATTTTAGAGAGAAAAAAACCCATCAACCTAGAATTTTGCATTCTGCAAAATTATCCTTCAAAAGTGAAAGAGAAATAAAGACTTTCTCAGATAAACAAAAATTGAGGGAATTTGTTGCTGGTAGATCTACCTTGAAGAAATGTGAAAAGAAGTTATTTAGAAAAAAAAAAAAAGACATAGGTAAGAAACCTGGATCTACAAAGATATGGAGAGAGCAACAAAGAAGGAATAGAGAAGGAAAATAAAATCTTTTTTCTTATTTTTAATTTTCCTAATAGATAGGTTTGTTCAAAATAGCAACAATGTAGTTGATTATGTATGCTTATGTATATATCTTGTGTGTGTGTATTCTCATGTATGCTTCTATACAACTATAATGAATGATTGCAGTAATATAAGGATACAGGGGACAGGAGAAAAGAATTAGGATTATTTTGTTATTATAAGGTATTTATACCACCCACGAAGTAGTGTATTATTATTTTAAAGTGGTCTTGGATTAGTTGTAAATGTATATTACAAAGTGGGACAACCACTTTAAAAAGTAAAAAAAAAAGTATAACTGATACATTAAAAAGGCAAGAATATGAAATTATATAAAACGTTCGGTTAAAAACAAAAAAGGCAAAAACCAGTAGAAGACAACAAAACAAAACAAAACAAAACAAAACCAGGAACAAGGGCAGTAAATAGAAAAACAGTAAGATATGTGGCAGATATTAATCCAAGTATATCAATAATCACTCTGAACATAAATGATTGAAATGCACTAATTAAAAGACAGATTATCATAGTGGACCAAAAAACAAGATCCAACTATATGTTGTTTATAAGAAGCCCATTTTATTTATTTATTTATTTAAAGATTTTATTTGTTTATTTATTTATTTGACAGAGAGAGAGAGAGAGATAGTGAGAGCAGGAACACAAGCAGGGGGAGTGGGAGAGGGAGAAGCAGGCTTCCCGCTGAGCAGGGAGCCCAATGCGGGGCTCGAGCCCAGGACCCTGGGATCATGACCTGAGCCAAAGGCAGATGCTTAACGACTGAGCCACCCAGGTGTCCCTATAAGAAGCACATTTTAAATATAAAGATGCATATAGATAGATTAAAAGTAAGTGGATGGAGGAAAATATACCATGCTAACATTAATCAAAAGAAAGTACTGGCTGGCTCACCTGGTAGAGCATGCGACTCTTGATCTCAGGGCTGTGTTTGAGTCCCATGTTGGGTGTACAGATTACTTAAAAATAAAAAAAAATAAAAAAATAAAAAAGAAGAAAAGGAAAGTAAGAGTAGTTATATTAATTTCAGACAGAACGACTTCAAAACAAGGAAAGTTATCAGGGATTTTTAAAAAAAGGGGCATTACATAATGATAAAGGGGCCACATCTTTATTGTGTATGTGCCTAATAACAGAGTGTCAAACTACATGAGGCAAAAACTGATAGAACTGTAAGAAGAAATAGATGAATTCACTGTCACAGTTGGAGACTTCAACACCCTCCCCCAATCAGAAATGGACAGATCCAACGCAGAAAATGAATAAGGACAGAGCTGAACTCAACAACACCGTCAGTAATCTGGATATGTGGATGCAATTGACATTTATAAGCTACTTCATCCAACAACAGCAGAATACACATTCTTCTCAATTTCACATGCAACATTCACCAAGATAGGCCACATCTGGGCCATAAAACAGATCTTAACAAATTTAAAACAATAAAAATCATGCAATATTTGCTCTCAGACCACAATGGGATTAAACTAGAAATCAGTACCAGAAGGGTAAGTGGAAAATCCCAAACACATGAATAGTAAACAACACCCTTCTCAATAATACATGGGTCAAAGAAGAACACTCAAAAGAAATTTAAAAGTATGTTTAAATGAAAATGAAAACACAGCTTATCAAAATTTGTGGGATGCAACAAAAGCAGTGTTTACAGGGAAATTTATAGTATTAAATACATTATTAGAAGATCTAAAATCAATAATCTGTTTCCACCTTGGGAAACTAGAAAAGAGCAAATTAAATCCAAAGTAAGCAGAAGAAAAGAAAATAAGAACTAGAGCAAAAATTAGTGAAATTGAAAACAGGAAATCAATAGAGAAAATCAGTGACACTAAAAGCTTGTCCTGTGAAAAGATCAGTAAAATCAACAAGCCTCTAGCCAAACTGACTAAGAAAGAGAATGTAAATTACCAATATCAGAAATGACAGGGGGGGCCACCTGGTTGGCTCAGTCAGTTGAGCAGCGGACTCTTGATTTCAGTTCAGGTCATGATCTCAGGGTCATGAGAATGAGCCCTGTGTTTGACTTTATGCTCTGCACTCAGTGCAGAGTCTGCTTGTCCCTGTCTCTCCCCTTTTGCCCCTCTGTGCTCTCTCTCTCAAATAAATACATGAATAAAATCTTAAAAAAAAAAAAAGAAAAGAAATGACAGAGGGGACATCACTACAGAACCCATGGACATTAAAAGGTTAATAAAGGAATACTATGAACAACTGCATGCTCACAAATTTGATAATCTAGATGAAATGGACCAATTCTTTGAAAGACACAAGCAACCAAAACTCATACAAGAAACAAACTGAATAGGCCTATATCTATTCAAGAAATTGAATCAATAATTAATAAGCTCCCCAAACAGTAAGCACCAGGTCCAGATGAGTTCACTTATGAATCCTACCACACATTTAAGGAAGAAATTATACCAATTCTCTACAATCTCTTTCAGAGAATAGCAACAGAACTCCTCTCATTCCATAAATCCAGCATTACCCTCATAAGAAACCAAAGACTTTACAAGAAAACTACAGACCAGTATCTCTCATGAACACAGATGCAAAAATCCTTAATAAAATATTAGCAAATCAAAATCCACAATGTGTAAAAAAGATTATACACCATGACCAAGTGGGGTTTATTCCAGATATGCAAGCCTGGCTCAATGTTCAAAAATCAATTAATATACTCCATCACATCTACAGGCTAAAAAAGAAAAATCAAATGATCATATTGATAGATACAGAAAACGCACTTGACAAAACCCAAGACTCATTCATGATAAAAACTATCAGTAAATTAGGAATAGAGGGGAACATCCTCTTCTTGATAAAGAATATCTACAAAAAACCTAAAGCTAACATCATACTTAATAGTAGGAAACCGGAAGCTTTCTCATTAAGATTAGGTACAAGGCAAGGATGTCCCCTCTTACTACCTCCTGTTCTTGTACTGCAGAATATCTCATCACCTAGGACATGTAGAGATCCCAGAGTAAGCACCCAGTGTTTTTACATTTATTTCGCCATAACACTCCCCTCTGACCCCCGCCAAGAGTGACTCATATGTTCTACAGCTGTACTACTCAGAGTGTATTTTGTAGGTGTTCTTAGAAGTTTCATTTTTCAAGTAAATCATTTTTAATCAGAGAGAGAGCAAGAGTGGGGTGAGGGGCAGAGGGAGAGGGAGAGCGAGAATCCCCAAGCAGACTCCCCCACTGAGCACAGAGCCTGACTCAGGGCTTGATCCCAGGACCCTGAGACCGAGACCCGAGCCAAAATCATGAGTAGGACTTTTACCTGGCTGAGCCACATAGGTGCCCCTCAAGTAAATCATTTTATTTATGTTACAAAATTATCAGTCTGACATAGGTTTGAAAATTAAAAAAAAAATATCATTCACCACAGTTTGAGGACCACTGTTTTGTAGCATGCTCGGTGGTATGCTGCTTGTCTGCAAAACACATTTTGGCATCTCTTCTGATTCCTTTACTGCAACTTAAATTCCTTTTTTGCAACTTAAAAGTGTGGGAGGGATGCCTGGGGTTGCAGTTCATTAAGCATCGGACTCTTGGTTTCAGCTTAGCTCGTGATCTCGGTGTCATGAGATCGAGCCCTGTGTCAGGCTCTGCACTCAGCATGGAGTCTGCTTCAGATTCTCTCTCCCTCTCCCTCTGCCCCTCTCACTCATGCTCTCTCTCTCTCTCTAAATAAATAAATAAATCTTTTAAAAAAAGTGTGGGAGAGTTACCTCCCCATGGAGTGATCTTCGACCAATGGGAGAGTGGAGGTTGGTGGGAGTAGGGCAGATAGACTCTCCCCCCCCCACACCCCCCACCCCTGTCTTCTCTACACGGCCTTCCTGGAGATATCCCACATGCCAAATAAACACACCTTCAAAGATCTGCTCTGTCTCTTTTTGGTTGTCAAGAACAGTAACCAGAATGCTAACACATTGCCTTAGAAATTTCCTTGTCTTTTCCTTTTACCTCCTTTTTTCTGCCCTACATTTGTATCTCATGAAGTATCAGGCTCTGTATTCTAGAGAACCCTAATTAAACACTAAGAATATATCATAGTGACTAAGTAGCTTTCAAAATGATTTTCCCACATGTAAGGATAAACATAGGGATAGAAGACCATATATCTTTATAAATACATCCTTATAGACTATATATAAAGATATATGTCTTTAGAATATCTAAGTCTGAATTCTAGGCAGCGTAGCAGGATTTTGGAAGACTGGTGACCCTCATTCATTCATTACTCATGTTTTGAGGGCCTGCCATATGTTGGGTTTGACAGGAGCTAGGAGATGATGATGAATAAAACCTGATGTGTGTGCTCAAGGAGACCACCACGTAGTGGAAGACGCAGACAAGCGTGAGGCAGAAACACTGCAGGGAGGCAGTGGGTACAAGTGCACATGTATGTGATGAGGCAACAGAGACAGGCACCGGCCCTCAGGATGGGATGATGACCAGAGGGAGCCTCTCAGAGCTGCATTGTGAATGATTTCAAGTAAGCTGCAGGGGAGCAGGGGGGCCATGGGAAAAGGGGACACTTCAGGCAAAGGGAGGGAGCATCCAGGTACAGAAGCATGGAAGTGGGCCAGGTCCTGGCACGTTCAGGCAGGGACCCGACAGTGGTTTGGTGTGATCGGCACCCAGGTGTGACTGGGAGGAGGGGCATCGAGGGCCGAGGCTGACACCCAGACAGCCAGCCAGTGTGCACATCAAGAAGGGTCCTGGAAGCCTGCTAAGGAAGCCGGAATTTCTTCTGAAGGCAGTGGGGGACAATGGATGGATATTAAGTTAGGGGTGCTGTCATAGTTTTAAAATATATGTTCAAAGTCTATGACACTGTTGTGACTTTGTAGAATGAATACTTGTTAAGTAGAGCCCTGGGATCTTGGATGGCATGCTGCAGTTCAAAAGAAGACCACAAGGGAAGTTGAAATATCATTACTGACAGGTCCTGGAGAAAGCACACCGCATGCCCGGGGGGAGGTCGAAGCAGCGCACAGGCAGAGAGAACAGCAGGAGCTGGTGCACGCCTTTGTTAAGATCTGTGAAGGGAGTGCTTTGGGGTTCCCAAGCTATGGCTGGATTGGTCCATTCAAACCAAAAAAGTGTGGGGTTTTGGTAAGCTTTGGGGTACCCAAGGGGCAGGCTGTGGGCAGTGGGGGAGACTGTTGCTCACAAGGCTGCTGGGCAAGTCACATCAGGAACTCACACTGGCTCGTGAGCCTGAGGGCTGCTATCTAGTGTCGTGAGCCCCTTGCGTGAGGGGCTAGTGTCAGTGAACGGCCCCATAGGCCACTGGGCCAAACAAAATGGGTGCTGAGGCAGCAACATCCCGCAGTAGTTCAGCTCAACTCTTGACAGATGCTCTTCCTTTCACAAGATGAAGTTTAATTCTCCTCCTCTTGAATGTGGACCCGATTTAGAGACTCACGCCTATTGAAGAGAAAGTGGTAGAAATGAAAGGGAATGATTTCCAAGGCTTGGTTAGAAGAGCCAATATGGCTTCCAATGGCTCTCTCTCAGGCTCTTGACTTTGGAGCTCCGCGCTACCGTGCAAGACGTCTGGCTGCCTTGCAGATGCCACACTGGGGGGACCACACGCAGAGACCGTGTGAAGACAAGGAGGCCTGCTCAGGGAGTGCCAGCCACTGGAGTCTTCCTAGTCTGGGGACAAGTCACCGGGGTCAGTGAGGCCTCGGGTGATCCCAGCCCCAGCTACTGTCTGATTGCAACCCGTGGCGGGACCCTGAGTGAGAACCGTGGAGCTGAGCCCAGTCCGACTCCAGGACCACGAAAACTAATACTCATGGATCATTGCTGTCATTTTCAGCCACTCTTTTAGGATGTTTATGGCCTGGGAATAGATCGTGAATACACACGGCAGGCCAGGGATTGCAGTCTAGAAACCCATTCTGGTTGCAGGGTGAAGAACAAAGGCAGAGGGAGGACAGCCCCGTTGGAGAGAAATGCTGAGCTCTCAAGCCAAGAGATGCCAAATGCAGCCTATGGGCTCTTCCTGACTTGGGAGTTTGCCCCAAGTCTGCAGGAGCTGCCTTAACCTCTGCTATACCCATGGTGTTACTGAAAACCTATATTGACCCAAGAAAAATCAGCGCATGAGGACCCCCGGGGCCAAATTCAGCTTGGCAAGTTGGAATGCTTCGCCCAGATTGGGGTCTATGGGGCTCAGCCTAGCCACGTGCCAAGACATGCAGCCTGCCTCTGAGGACTGAGGATGTGGCACATAGCTCCCATGGTGGGGGTGGAGACCCCAGAGCACAGCCAGACCCCAGCAATCCCTTTTGTAGCATTGGTTTTGTGCTGGACATCGTTCAGAATGCTGTATATATGTGGAGATGATCAGCAGAGGTCGACAGAGTTGTTCAGCGTCCTCAGTCAGTTTGGGCTAACACCGAAGTGTTATAGACTGGGGGGCTTGAACAGAAAGTGTTTCTCAGTGCTCTGGAGGCTAGAATATCCAAGATCAAGGCCCCGGCAGATTAGGCGTCTGGTGAGAGCCAGCTTCCTGGTTCAAAGACGGCCATCTCCTCTGTGCCCTCATAGGGCAGAGGGGGCAGGGGAACTCTCTGGGGTCTCTTTCATAAGGGCACTAACCTCATTCATGAGGGCTCAATCCTCATGACCTCATCACCCCCCAAAAGTCCCCCCTCCTAATACCATCACACTGGGAATTAGGTCTCAACATCTGAATTTTGGAAGACACTGGCATTCAGCCTATAGCAGGCCCAGAATCAGTGGCGCAAGGTCCACCGTGGGCAAGGAGGCCTGAGTCAGTCTTCGCCGAGATCCTGGCTCACGGCCACACCTGCTTATTCTTTCATATTAAATAGCTTCTGCAAGAGCTTTCCTCTAATAAAAAAGGCTGAGGGAAATTTTCCCTGTTCACAGTGTTTTCCCTTGTGAAGACTCCTAATAGCCTCTTCGTGTGTGTGTGTGTGTGTGTGTGTGTGTGTGTGTGTGTGTGTAGAACTTCAGCCCCTCCTTGTCCTGTTACAGTCTCTGCGGTGGGGCCATCAGAACAGACGGCACTTTTCCTCTCCAGAAAGGCCTGCCAAGGCATTCATTGTCTGGGGAATAATTTGAAACTGTGTGAGACCAAATTCAGGATCTTCAGTGAGTCTATCATTCTCTACTTGACTTAGCACCCCCTATGTCTACAGGCTCCCATATATCACCAGTGGCAGCCCCATAGGATTGGTGTCATGGACACATCCATGCAGTTCTGGTCCTCGGACTTCCGTTCATGCTAGTGCCTCTGTTCACCATGTCTTTCCCTTCCTTTACTGGGAATCAAAATCTTTCTCATCCCTCAGGATCACACTCCAGTGCCACCTCCTCTGTAGGATTTCTCTGGTCCCCTATTAAAAATTAGCTGTTCCATGGGCGCCTGGGTGGCTCAGTTGGTTGAGTGACTGCCTTCGGCTCAGGTCATGATCCTGGAGTCCCTGGATCGAGTCCCGCATTGGGCTCCCTGCTCGACAAGGAGCCTGCTTCTCCCTCTAACCCTCCCCCATCTCATGTACTCTCTCTCTCTCTCATTCTCGCTTTCTCAAATAAATAAATAAATCTTAAAAAAAAAAATTAGCTGTTCCTTAAGACCACATCTGGGTATATATCCAAAAGACTTGAAATTGGGATCTCTGTAGAGAGCTCGTGTTTATTGCAGCATCATCCAAATAGCCAAGACATGGAAGCAGCCCAAGTCTCCATTGAGAGATGAACAGATAAAGAAAATACGGTCTGTTTATACGATGGACTATTATTCAGCCTTAAAAATGAATATCCTGCCATCGGTGACAACACAGATGACCTGGAGGACATGATGGTAAGTGAAATAAGCCAGTCGCAGAAGGAGAAATACCGCATGATTCAACATACAGGAGGCATATGAAATAGTCAAACTCATAGGAGCAGAGAATACAGCGGTCGCTGCCAGGGACTGGGATAGTGGTGGGAGGGAAATGGATAGTTGTTCCACCAATACAGAGTTTTAGTTATGCTCGATGACTATGTTCTGGAGATCTGCTCTGCAACATAGTGCCTACAGTTAATACATGTGGTCCTGCGCACTTCAACATTTGTTAGGAACATAGGTGGTAGGGTCCCCTGGGTGGCTCAGTCGGTTAAGCGACTGCCTTTGGTTCAGGTTATGATCCCAAGGTCCTGGGATCAAGTCCCACATCAGGCTCCCTGCTCAGCAGTGAGTCTGCTTCTCCCTCTCCCTCTGATCTCTCTCGCTCTCACTCTCTCTCGAATAAATACATTTAAAAATTTTTTAAAAATATCAACTTGGTGTTTTAAAAAACCCAGAATGACCTGAAAATGCAGTTTCTAAGCAAGAGTTTCCTCTGCTTTCCATGGTCACTCTTTCCTCTATTGTAGTTTTGTGACTGATTCCACCTGCTCTCTTGGACCCTTCAGTTCAGAAATTAGGTCTTATCCTAATAGCTCGGGGCTCGTCCTCACTGGTGATCATGGGGAATTATCCCAGATCAGCAGATGCATTGGCCCAGGCTTTGTGTGGGTCTCTCTCACCTCCCTCTTTTTCTCTAACCATAGGTACCTTTTGTACAAGCCGTAGCCCCAGGTGGTGGCCACATCTTCTCCAGCTCCTGTGTCCTGCTGGGGAGCCTGGCCCTGGTCCTCTCTCCTGCTTGTTATCCTACAAGGTTTGGATACCCTCTGCCTGTTTCCCAGACCAGGAACAGATGCCTGGGGCTTCAGGTCCTACTTACAGTTCTATTTTTGGTCTTGTGCAGTATAGCACCCAATACATATTTATTAAATGAGTAAATTAATCATGTTTTTGACAGCAGCTATGTCTTTTTTGGCTTTAAGAATCATTTTTTTTTTGTTGAGTTTGGTAAACAAAAGGATGTGTGAGGATGAATGCATCTCCCCGCCCCCCAAGATGAACGCATCTTGACAACAGGTTGAACTTCAGTTATCTGGAACTCCACTTAAGTACAATGGCTTATTCTTTGCTGACACTTGATAAGTTAACTTACTACACTCACGGGGTAGGGGAGGAGAGGATGAGCTTACCAGAGTAGATGAGGATGCAGAGACTCTGGAAAATGCCCCAGGACGCATTAGTCATATTGAAACTCATGTTGAAAGTTGTAAGATCATAAGAGTTGTAAAGAAACAGAGATCATTTAGGACAAACTAGGACATATCTGATGGGCGTTCATCTGGCTGTTTGAATACTTCTGATGATGGAGAGCTTACTACCGTACAAGTTGACTCATAAACACTAGGAACAGAAAATTTTGGATGTTGGGCAAAACAAACAAAAAAAACATGTCTACCCATTGGCTTGCAAACAAATCCATTTCTACATGATGTCAAATATGTGCCCTTGAGTTTTCTGTTTTGGGTAAAACACACCCAGTTTCTTTGGCAGCATTGAGTCATGATTTAGAGCAGGGTATCTGCAATTAGGCTTCAGGGCAATACTTTATTTAGCCCAGCGCTGGCAATCTTTTCCTGAAAGGGTCAACAGTAAATGCTCTGGACTTTGTGGGCCATACAATCTCTGTTGTAAGTACTCAGTCCTGCCATTGTAGCATGAAAGGAGTGCGCACAACACGGCTGTGTTCCAGTAAAACTCTCCTAACAAAAACAGGAGCAGGCTGGTATTTGGGTGGTAGTTTACTGATCCCTGATGTGGCCAAATCTCTCATGTTTTCTAGACCCTCCTATGTTTGATCGACTCCTTTGTTCCTCTACGCCCTCTTAAAATGTGGCCTCCAGATTTGAGGAGGACACTCCAGATGAGGGTGACCAACACACAGGCTTCTTGCCTCTCCTGCGAACGTCGAAGCAGGAAGGTCGTACCATGCAGTGGGTTAATGCACAGGGAATAATACTCTCTCTGCCACACACTAGCTGCTTGAGCTGTTCTTCATCTTGTTCTGAACCTTGGCTGCTGCATTCTTAAAAAAAAAAAATCAAGATTCTCATACCGGTCCTGCAGCATTGCTTTGAGGAACGGGAATAAAGCATGTAATAGTGCATAGTGTCGGGTCCTTAGCAAAAGGCTCTAAATACTAGCTGCTATAAACGATGGTGTGCTGTTCAGTTCCACTGTGATGGAGCTTTCTCAGCCCAAACTGAAGCAAGGAGAAGGAAAATTCCACTCTGTTTAAAATTAGGTTATGGCAGTCAGCTTCTGCCCTATTCACTCTGCTGCTCATTCCACCCTCTGTGCTTCCACCTGTTACCCAGTTAACACCCTATTATGCTGAACACCTGCATAGAAGCCATTAGCAGGCCCCTTTCCAGCTCTCTCACTGCCACCTCGCTAACCCAGAGCCCCTGCGCCCACTGCCAGGTCCCCTAAGGTTTGCCTGCAGGAAGGCTTTAGGGTTTGCCGAGCTTTTCCTAGGACAAGAAATTAATGTGGTAATGAATGCAAATGTCTGTGCAGTAGCTTCTTCTCTCCTGGGTCCTAATCAGAGGAGTTTTACATTTCTTTAACTTTGAAAATATAAGTGAGTGAGTGAGTGTGTGTGTGTGTGTGTGTGTGTGTGTGTGTGTTGGGGGTGGGGAGGGCGGGAGCATGTTGGGTAGGGGAAGGAGACAAGGAGAGGGCCAGTAAGAAACAGAGAAATGAGGCGCCAGTGTGGTTCAGTTGGTTAAGCATCTGCCTTCTGCTCAGGTCATGATTCCCAAAGTCCGGGGATCGAGTCCCACATCGGGCTCATGGCTCAGCGGGGAGCCTGCTTCTCCCTCACCCTCTGCCGCTCCCCCTGCTTGTGTGCTCTCACTCGCTCTCTCTCTCAAATAAATAAATAAAACCTTAAAAAAAGACAGAGAAATGACAAGGAGGGGACAGAGGGAGGAAACCAGCTTCCTAATCCATATCAGGTATTGAAAAGCTCAGTGATACCAGCTTTTGAAATCTTCCCTCTCCCCCAGCCACAAGGGTACACTAAAGAAAGTGAGCAGTCTGGTAAGACCACACTGCTCCCATAACATGGAGTAACCAGCTATCCCCTAAGGGGCTCCCCACGTACCTCATATAGTGCTGGGCACTCTACAGTTGAGGTAATTGTCTTTGCAGACCCCTATCTGTATAATCTCGGTGTCCACGACTTGCATTGACTCCCCCCCAAGCCAGCGTGCTGGCCAAAGGCTGATGGACAAGATGTACTCACATGGTCATTGCCTGGGGAACCTCGTGGATGGAGGGGAGCTTGGAGAAGGGCTTCTTAAATAGACTGTGCATATGACTCACCTGGGCCCTTGTTAGACTGTAGATTCTGATTCAGTGCCTCTGGGGTGGAGAGGACATTCTACATTTTAACACGCTCCCAGGCCCATGCTGCTGGGTCCCACTTGAATAGCAAGAATATAGACCAATTCTATTTGGAGTCAGTCTGGATTGCTGCTTCAGTTTTAGAAGACCAGAGTGGGTCCAGGGCTCATCTGTGCATTGAGCCCTGAGTCCTGGGTCCAACTCTGAACCTTCCATACTCATCGGTAGTCACTGACTCTGACTATGAACCAATTTTTGATCCTTGTCTCATCTTAGTAGCTCTATTTTCTATTTGACACCTCTGAGACCCCAAATCAAGGGGTCTTGACTTGTATATACATATATAAATACATATATATATAATAAATACATATATATATAAAATGTGAGATTTCTGTATATATACAGAAATATACTCTCTTATAGATTCAAAAAGGACACTGAAGTGTTAATTAAAAAAAAAAGACCTTTTGTCAAGAAAACCCATTAAACTTTGTTAATCTCAGTGTTACTCAGATTCACTTGACTATCCTTCTCCATCTTCTCCTCGCTCCCCAGAGTACCCGATTTCTATTTGACACCTCTGAGACCCCAAATCAAGGGGTAGCTAAGTTTTCTAAGGTTAGAAACAGCTACTGTCCTGAATTAAAACTAAACAGGAAATGAAGTTGAAAGACCAGAGTTGAAACAGAGGCTCCAATATGAACTAGCAAAACTAGACCCTTCCTGGACCTCAATTTTATCATCTGTAAGATAGCATAACATACTACGTCACCTACCTTGAAGGGCTTATAGACAAAGAAAACAATCCCTAAAACCATAAACGGAGATAATACATGTGAGAGAGCCCTATAAATAGCATTATTTTGAAAAGAAATGCAGGAATGTCTCATCTCTGCAGAATTAAACCAGAGAATAAGAATGTACATATTGCTATGTGCACATCAAGGATGAGAAACAGTCTGGGCATCCCGTACAGGTCTCAAAGAT
Organism: Mirounga leonina; assembly: GCF_011800145.1. Classification (NCBI taxonomy): domain Eukaryota; kingdom Metazoa; phylum Chordata; class Mammalia; order Carnivora; family Phocidae; genus Mirounga; species Mirounga leonina. The sequence continues at coordinate 18,017,425 of NW_023270387.1, read as the reverse complement.
TTATACCAATAAAGATTGTATTCTCTGATCTAACTATCTGGGACTACAGTCTGACAAGTAAGATATATTTATAGGGACAATGGGACAAGACAATTAACCCATATATGAAATGTCTTGGAAATTCTGAACTTGATTTCTCTATACTCACACCACCTCTCTGTTCACACGTAGGTTTCCCTGTCATCAAATGGAGCATAGAATTCCCGCAACTTCTGAATCCACTCCAAGAAACTTACTTAGTCAAGGTTATGGAACTCCAGGGAGCTGCAAATTTCAGAGTCTCCCTGGCTCCGCATGGCTCTTCTGTGAGTCAGATCATGGAATCCGGGAATCTGAGAGCTGGAAGGGTCCTTTGAGATTGTCCTGTCCAAGCCCCTCATTTTCCAGATGAGCGGGCATGGCCGGCCAAGACCACACTGCTTGTGGGGGGAGAGCGAGGGCTGGGATTCATGGCTCCGTCCTGAGCAGGATGCCCCCCTCCACACCAGGTTGCCCATCACTGTTTAGGAACTCAGGGCAACTCAGCAGAAGGGTCTTCCCTCCAGGTGGCTGACTGTGCTTATAAGCAGACGACCTGGTCAGGACCACCCAGGCACTCAGGCCAATGAATGCGTCACTTTCCACTGAAAAGTTTGTGGTATTATCAGCAGGAAGGCCAATCGAGTACTCTGGGGAGCGAGGAGAAGATGGAGAAGGCTAATACAAGAATTTCTCTATGGCGAGGGGCCATTCGCAAGCCCACACTGTTTTCTTGTCTGTGTGTCCCGCGTATCGGTGAGTCACAAACTTGCTGGACATTGTGGTATTTTGTTATGGCAGCCCTAGCAGACTGAGAAAATCTCTAATAAGGTCTCGGGCTATTAGACTTTTTAAATTATAAAAATAAAATGATCACATAGTGAAGTGTTAAAGACTACACTGAAACATTTACTGGGCAGTTAATAGCTATTCAACAAATTACAAATAAGAAAATATTATCAATAGAGATGGCCTGCATTGTAGTGATCAGAGGTGGCACTGGGCAAGAGTGGAAAATGCTTGGGTCTTGTAGACATGCAGATTTTAATCATAATCCTGTATCTGCACTTACTACCAAGGTGGTTTTGTCCACATTTCTAAACCTTTCTGAGTGTTATGCTTTTCATTTGTGTACTGGGGGAAAATAGTATTTATGTGCAAAGTCTCTGTGAAAATAAAGATCATAGAGGTGAAACATGTCATTCTCTTTCTGGCCATAGAATGTACTCAATAATTAGTGGACATAGCAATACTTGCAAAGATAGCATCCTGAACGGATTCTTGGCCAATACACCTTGCCAGGATATTCATGAAGCTCTTGGTCAGGAATGACTGGGAAATGTCTGTTTTGATTTTCGTCAAGGTTCTCCCATCCTCTTCCCCTTTTGGGGTCCCTCTCTGGTTATGTCTGTGTGCCCCCAGTAGTACCCATCATACTTTTAGCTTCATGTCTGGACACACCAACGCCAAAGTGTCCTTTGGTTATTCACCCTGGAATTGCTTCAAGTGCACCACCTGGATTTGCATTTCTCTAGAAGTTTCTGTTCTTCTCATTGCATCTCAACCCTCTGAGGATGTAAAGAGGGGATTTTTAGAATGTTTGAATTTTGGCAGGAGAAGAACAACTTCCTAGCTCATTGCTCCCCAGAGACTTCCGTCCTACAACTATAAACTCTTTCCCCCACCATTGCTTCCTATGTCCCCCTCTTAAATATCTGTCTCTCTGAAGCAGCTGGGCTTAAGAAATTTAATTTCTTATTACTGTGTTGTGGTTTAACTATCTCATGAGTGGTTACATGGAGAGGCCACAGGAACCTTGAATTGTGTTTCCAGGAGGAAGGGAGGATTTCTGCTGCTCCTTTCATACCCTCTGCTGTAGACACTATTACTTGCATACTCAATATCCATTCACTTCTTCCCTGCTAATAAATCCCCGTTCTGTTCCAGGCAGAAATGTGCACAGCCTCAGATAAGATGATCACCTCTCCAGCCTCTCTTGCAGATATTAGTGGCCAGGTAACATAATTCTGGGGAATAAAATACTAGTGGAAATCTTTCCTACAAAGTATTTGCTTTCTGGGAGAAAAAGGGATCGGCATGACTGGCAGCAGTCTGTTATTCGTCCTGCTTCCTGACTCGGAAATTGCTACTATGCCTGGAGCTGTTGTGTCCTTCTTGCCACCCAGAGGCATTGAACATGAGGGAAAGAGAAGGATCTCAAAGAATTTGACCCTGACACCACCAAGCTGCTAAACCAGGGTTAGCAGCCTCTCACCTCCAGATTTTTTAAGTCAGAAAAATGAATCTATATTTTTATTTAACCATTAAAATGTGAGTTTTCTGTTATTTGTAGATGAATGCTTCCTGCACAACACTTCTCCTTTCTTCTGGTCCCTGAAATGGCTGACTAATCATAAAGAATTTACAAGTTGGATGTAAATGGTATATATATATATAGTTTACCCAATTATGTTTCTTGGAATAACATTATATTATGAATTGTTAATAGGTGTTCCATAACAAAAGGGTTTGATAGTCAAGTGAATCTGAGTAACACTGAGATCAACAAAGTTTAATGGGTTTTCTTGACAAAAGGTCTTCTTTATTTTTTAAATTAACACTTCAGTGTCCTTTTTGAATCTATAAGAGAGGTATATATATGTATATATATATATGCTAAAGATTTTATTTATTTATTTGTCAGAGACAGAGAGAGTGAGCACAAGCAGAGGGAGCGGCAGAGGGAGAGGGAGAGGGAGAAGCAGACTCCCCACTGAGCAGGGAGCCCGATGCAGGACTCCATCCCAGGACCCTGAGATCATGACCTGAGCTGAAGGCAGAAGCTTAACCAGCTGAACCACCCAGGCGCCCCTGACTTTGTTCTTTTTAAGACATAATGTTTTTATAACCTAACCTTGAAGTGACATCCCAGATACCATATTCTACTTATTAGATGTCAATCAGTAAGTCAAGCCTGCCCTTGGGGGAAGGGATTACCTAAGATGTGAATCTCCAAGGCAGCAATCACTGAGGTCATTTTAGAGACTGCCTACCACAAAACACTTTTCTTTTGTTACAGAACATCTACTAACATTTCAGGAGACAACACTCATAATTTGAGTCACTCATGATTTGAGAAACCACGAAGCAGGGACACGCTAGGCAGTCCCAGAATGGCTATAACATTAGCTTTTCGGATTCACTCATTGCCCGACCCAAATCAGCGAGGCAGGGTGACTGGAAATGGTGGACATTGGAAGAAAAGGATGACAGTCTGGTTGGAGGGACCAAATGCAGATGACACATAAGAAACATATCGATTGGAGAAAAAATTCAACAATTATTCACCAAATGCCAGCTAGCTGCCTAGCATTTTGGCAGGTGCTAAACTTACCAAGGACACATCAATGCATCTGTAAATAAGTCTCAATATGCTGAGAGGTACAATAAAGCTGGTGAGGCCACACAGAGAAGTCACCTTGGTAAAGTGGCTTATGAAGACTGTTATAACAGAAGGGTGTAGGGAAAAATGTTACGGGCATGGAAAGTATTCAGCAAGAGGCATTGTTCCAACACCCTGGGGTAGGAAGTAATTTCTGTAGAGAAAAGAGCCCATTAACCTGGCTGAAGCAGGGAGTCCGTAGAAGAATGGAGGCTCTTTTGGGGCTGGTAGAAGGGCTTGAAAGCCTAGCACAATTGATATTCTAAGCAAAGGGAGCTGGCCCAGTCCGAGGCACTGGGGACCTGACCTCCCCAGGCGTGGAGCAGGGCATCGCCTTTGGCTCACAGAATAACAGATCACCTGAGCCACCTGTCCTGCTTCAAATGTATGCTTTGAAACATTTCATTATTTTCTATATTTGGCAAAGCGATACAGGTCGTAGTTAAAATCAAATGATTCGAAAAAGCTTATGTCAAAAGACCAGCTCTGACTCGAAAGAAAGAAAGAAGAAAGAAAGAAAGAAAGAAAGAAAGAAAGAAAGAAAGAAAGAAAGAAAGAAA